>NW_027507903.1:438456831-438939773 GCF_037356315.1 Lithobates pipiens
AAGAATAAGAAGAAGAAGAAGAAGAAGAAGAAGAAGAAGAAGAAGAAGAAAAAGAAGAAGAAGAAAAAAAAAGGGAGGAGAGGTAAAAAAAGGAAGAAGAAGTAGAAGTAGAAGTAGAAGAAGAAGAAGAAGAAGATGATAGAGCAAAAAAACAAAAAGGAGGAGAGGTAAAAAAGGAAGAAGGAGATACAGATAAAGAGAAAGATAGAGGGAGAGAGAGACATTGAGCGAACATAATACATACATACAATTACTAGAAAACTGTACAATTCAAACATTTATTGGATGTTTTTGAAATGAATCCAAAAACACTTGTCGTTGTAAAGAGAGAGGAAAAGTGAGAAAAAGGAGGAGAGAGAGAGAGAGAGAGAGGGGGGAAGAAGAAAATAAAGAGGAGAGAGAGAGAGAGAGAGAAGGTAGAGAAAGAGAGAGCGCGCAAGAAGATAAAAAAAAAAAAATGGAGGAGAGGTAAAAAAGGAGGAAGAAGAAGAAGAAGAAGAAGAAGAAGAAGAAGAAGAAGGAGATACAGATAAAGAGGGAGGGAGAGACATTGAGCGAACATAATACATACATACATACAATTACTAGAAAACTGTACAATTCAAACATTTATTGGATGTTTTTGAAATGAATCCAAAAACACTTGTCGTTGTAAAGAGAGAGGAAAAGTAAGAGAGAGAGAGAGAGAGAGGGGGGAGAGAGAGAGAGAGAGAGAGGGGGGAGAGAGAGAGAGGGGGGGGGGGAGAGAGAGAGAGAGGGGGGGAGAGAGAGAGAGGGGGGAGAGAGAGAGAGGGGAGAGAGAGAGAGAGAGAGAGAGGGGGGGAGAGAGAGAGAGAGAGGAGAGAGAGGGGGGGGAGAGAGAGAGAAAGAGAGAGAGAGAGAGAGAGAGAGAGAGAGGGGGGGAGAGAGAGAGAGAAGAGACTGTGAATATACATTACTACAATATTACAAATAAATCAAAAAATGGGAATTATCTTTAGTTTCTGGCATGGCTTTGAAATATTCAAATCCACTTGTCATTGAAATCTATGGAATAAAAAATAAATAGAAATAATTTTAGATTTATAGTATAAATAAAAATAACACGGAAAAAGCATGACTGACAAGGTAAACATGGACATTAATTATAAAATAAGAAACACCAATATTGGTTTAATAACTTACCTGAATTCGACGAAGGGTTACAGATGAAAAATATACAGTACTGGTATCAATACACACTCTTCAGTCGTTCTGAGAGGTAAGAAAACTTATCAAATTAATATAATGGATGAGAGAGAGAGAGAGAGAGAGAGGAGAGAGAGAGAGAGAGATGACAGATAAGTTCAAATTTCTAAATAAATAAGAAATCACGAAATCTAAACATCATTTTATTCAGGCATGGCTTTGAAAAATTCAAATCCAATTGTCAGTGCAATCTATGGAATCAAAAAAAAATATATTAGATTGTCGGTTTAATAAAAGAAAAAAAAAAAATTATATACATATAAGAACAGTATTTTCAAACATGTATGCAGATTAAAAAAAATAGTAAGATCAAAAAAAAAAAATTTAAACACATGTATACCAAAAAAAAAATTTTTCTTACCTGAATTAAAGCAGAGATTAAAAAGGTGAGGAATTCTTTGCTAAATACACAGTCTTCGGTCACTGTAAAAGGTAATTAAAAATTGAGGTTAAACATATGAAATCAGAAAATGAGAGATATGTGTATATATATATACATACACATATATATATATATATATATATATATATATATATATATATATACATACATACATACATACATACATACATACATACACACACACACACACCACACACACCACATTTCAAAATATTCAAAGAATAATGAACAGATAAAGAATTACATAGAAATATATATTTTGGATAAAAATACCTGTAAATATATAGCTGGATATCTATATATATATATCAATTTGTAAATTGTCCGTCCGGTAGCAGAGTACAAGCCGATCTAAATTTAATAAAATATAAAAAAAAAAAAAAAAAATAAAGTTTTTTATTTTGCTAATACATTTAAAATTTAAAATACATTTAAATTCAGTACAACATTTTTTAAAAAAAGGTACCGTAGAAAAATAAAAAATTTACATTGGAAAATAAATTAAAAAATAAAAAAGAAAAAGGAAAAGAGGAAAATAAAAAAATGAAAATAGTAAAAAAAAAAAAAAAAAGTAAATTACAAAGTTTTTTCAAACTATTTGATCGGTCTAAAGATTGTAACAAAAAAAAAAAAAATTAATACAAAAACCATTCAATTTACAGACAAAAACAATTTGGTATATTACAACAGGATTGCTAACAGTAGAAATACAGCAACTAAATCCACAATACAATATAGGTATAATTAGCAACAGAATGAGGCTAATGAGGCTAATGAGGCTAATTATACCATGGAATAAACATGACTTACCTTTTGTGAGAAGCTGGCTGAAGAAAAAATGCGCTGGTGCTGTTTGCTTTGTTGTTTATTTGCTTCCCTCGTGTGTAATGGCAGATACAGCTGTCTGCCCACTTTAAAAATGGGAAATTCGTACACGCCCTCGTCACGTGACCGGCGTGCTAACGAAATCTCGCGAGATTTCGGAATTTCATTGTCCCCTATGGATTCTTGGGTAATTTCCCAGGGACCATTGCGAGGACGATAGCCACGCCTACTCCCACGGGAGGAGAACCAGGAAGTCAGCTGAAGTCATCAGAAATAAAAGGTAAGTAAATAATTTTTTTTTTTTTTCAGGGTTCGTTTAGGTAAGTATGCTGTCTGTTGATTTTAATAACATGAACTTTCTTTTTAGGTACCAAACCACTTTAACACAACAAACCTACACAGTCCCTGTCTTGTTTGCACCGCCTGTATACTGCTGTTCTGATTATACAGGGCCTGGAGGCCCCTTGCCTTTCCTTTTCTTTAATTTGAGCAAGGGGTTCCCCTTAATATCTGTACAAGACCCAAAGGGGCTGGTAATGGGCAGGGGGCTGGTAATGGGCAGGGGGGCTACCCATGCCATTTTTCTCAATGATTTTCATCTGTATTGCCGGAACCAGACATTACATTAAAACCGCAAGCAGTTTTAAATGACTTTTTCTTCCGTTAGAAATGTCATTTTGTGCAGGGACTGTTCTAAACACGGGAAACACGTGCCACTTCACAGGCATACTATAGACACCCCCCAGGCACGATATTTAAAGGAATATTTCACTTTTTTTTCCACTTTAAGCGTCATTAAAATCAGTGCTCCCGAAAAAAACTGCAGTTTTTAAAACTTTTTTTGCATTGATACATGTTCCCTGGGGCAGGAGCCAGGTCCCCAAACCATTTTTAGGACAATATCTTGCATATTAGCCTTTAAAATTAGCACTTTTGATTTTGAATGTTTGAGTCCCATAGACTTTAATGGGGTTCTAAAGTTCGTACGAATTTTCGGTCCGTTTGAAGGTTCTGGTGCGAGCCGAACCGGGCGGTGTTCGGCTCATCCCTAGTCTATACAGATATGGACTGTGCAATCCACAGGAGTTGTAATGTATGACTTATGAGATGATTCTTTTCTCATACATTTAAAACCAAACGTTACAAGTCCTCTGGCTAGGCTGACTCCATGTAGGTGATATAGTAAAAGGACGCATTGTTATCTAGCTACACCAGAGGTGACGTCATAGGACTATACTACTGTGTTATTTTTCTTATGGACCATACATCCTCGTGACATTGTCATATCTACAACCTTACCTCTGGATTTGTGACTGGATATTATCCTTGGTCCCCCCTTGCCCATTTTTTCTCTTCTCCTTCCCTTTATGGCTCAAGCCCTCAGGGGGTTGGTGCTTGTTTGTTCCACATAGTCACAGTATTAGCTAACATATCGGCAAGGACCAAGTGGATACAACCTATCCCAATATACCTGGCGTCCGGAGTGTTTTTAGTTCATTGTTAGTGTTACATATTTTATGTTGTTACTGTCCTACATGTGTGTGAATTCTTTGGCTTGCCCCATTGTGGCTAGCCAAATTATATGTCAGTAAGTCCTTAAATTAAAGACCATAGTCACTTACCATGTTTTTGTTACCAGAATAAAGTGGTTATACTTGATTACATTTACTAGTGATGTGTAAATCTATCATTCAGTAAGCCCTCCTTTTCCTTTTCTTCCCCCTCTGTTTGGGATGCTTTTTAACATAACAGACATATCAGCCTGCATGTCACATCACTTCCTTAAAGGGGTTGTAAAGATAAAAGTTTTTTCACCTTAATGCAATCTATGCATTAAGGTGTAAAAACATCTGACAATACTGGCCCCCCCAGCCCCCCCCCCCCCCCCGTTATACTTACTTGACACCTTAAAAGTCCCGCACTCGTCCCCAACATCCTCTTCGACGATCAGCCTGGCCACTGATTGGTTACAGTAGATGGATTGAAAGCAGCGCAGCCATTGGTTCGCGCTGCTGTCAATCACATCCAATGATGCGGGCCACTGGCTGTATCACTTGCCTTGCCCGGGTGCTGACAACCCATGCTACGCCACTGAATGCAGATCTGACAGCCCTCTATGGCCAGTGGAGAGGCTGTGTGGGAAGGGAAGATCCTTACAACAGAGAAGCAGAGCCTGAACATGTCCCAAACCAAAAGGCAGTGCAGTGTAAACATTACATTCCAAAATGGCACTGTTGGACTGCTTAGCCAAAGGCCCAAAAAGAAATTGTATTATCATGCTTGCACAATTGGCTACAGACTCCAGTAGTGTAATTTTGGGGTGACTGAGGCACATGCACGATGTAATGTTTACACTGCACTGCCTCCCAGCCAGGGACATACTGTACCAGGGTGTTTTATTGCTGGGGACAGATCCCTCAAAAAAGGTGACTGTTCTCTGAAAATAGGAAGGAATGGTAGTCGTATGCCCCAAACACGCGATCGAACATTGATCAGACATTCCGACAACAAAATCCATGGATTTTTTCCAATGGATGTTGGCTCAAACTTGTCTTGCACACACACGGTCACACAAAGTTGGGCGGAAATTGCGAACATTAAGAACGCGGTGACATACAACACGTACGATGACCCCAGAAAAATGAAGTTCAATAGTCAGTGCGGCTCTTCTGCTTGATTCCGAGCATGTGTGGAACTTTGTGCGTCGGAATTGTGTACACACTTTCGGAACGGATTTTGTTGTCGGAAAATGTGATCCAGTTCTCAAATTTTGTGTGATGGAAATTCCAAAGGAAAATGTCAGATGGAGCCTACACACAGTCGGAATTTCCGACAAAGAGCTCCCATCGAACATTTTCCATCAGAAAATCCAACCGGGTGTACGGGGCATAATTGTACAGGGACTGCAAGAGCCTGATTCTAGGTCAATTATACTTACTTTCACTGCCTGCAGTAAGAAGGGAAAAAAATGTAATGATGTATCAGTGAATGCAATACTGTGCCAATGCGTGTCTTTTATAGCTATCTGGAGTTGAACTTTACATTTCTCACACCTTATTCACCTAGCTTTGTTTAATTGTCTCTATTCCTTTAATAAATTAACCCAGCTGTCTTTCCTGTCTTGCACAATGGAGCTTTTTCCACGAAATAAAAACTTTTATTTGTCTCTTGTGGTTATCCACATGTAAACCTTCCAGAATATGACCCGATTGTGTAATTTTCATGTACACTCTGTTATTTTACTGCACAATTTCTATATAAGAAACTATATGCCTTAACATTAATTGGAACCTTATGGCTAAGTGCTGACAAAATAGTGATTAGGAAATTCTGCCTAAGTGACTCCAGAAGTGGGTGTGTTAAACATAAAAAGAGGCTCCTTGTTTGGCCTCTGCTAGTTCCCCATTCTCTTCTATTGACAGCCAAAAGGAAGACCCTTTTGAGAGTGAATCTAGTATTTATTCAAGATGCTTACTGGGGGTTTTGGATGTAAAATATGCTGAAGAGCCTACATCTGTTCCCAGGAAGTCTTCCTTCCTACAGTCTTAGCGTTAGGCTGTTCCCAGCTGCTGGTAGTACACAGTTCCAAGCTGTGGGGTATTTTGGCAGTCTGAATAATGCAAGTAAAATAGAAAGGACTTATGAGGATGAATCTAGAGCTGAAATGATCGTGACATCCAATTTTCAGCAAAGTTCCATTTAGTGCTGGAAGAATCAGCTGCAAAATTATCTACATACAAAGCCATATTAACTGCAATACATTTGCAAGTTTGATATAAACTACAGTGTACCCCAAGCACTCAAAGAGGAACGGTTTTCTGAATGCTGGGCCCAAAAATAAGCAGGCAGAGCACAAAGGACTAGTCACTAGGGAAGAGCTCAGGCATTTTCAAACACGAGTCCAGCTGGGAAGCTGTCAAAGCTGACAGCCCATCATAGAAGATGGAGGCATTCCCTGCCCCGCAACTGTGCTGATACACGCCTCTTGCATACGTTTGGCTACAGGATGGGGACTGCCTCCACCACCTATGATTGGTGTTGATCTTCCAGTAGCTGATCTTTCCTATGTTATTGATTTACCATATAGAAGGAAAGAGATAATTGGGACTTTGAGCGTCAAAAATGGAGACAATATCAATACATGAATGAAATTACAATACATGATTTATTGCTGCAAAAATCCATATCAAATTCATAAGAGAAACTACACGGTACAGTGGTGTAGTGGTTAGCACTCTCGCCTAGCAGTAGAAAGCGTCGCTGGTTCGAATCCCAACTACGACACTACCTGCCTGGAGTTTGTATGTTCTCCCTGTGTCTGCGTGGGTTTCCTCCCACACTCCAAAGACATGCAGATAGGTTAATTGGCTTCTGTCCAAAATTGGCCCTAGTACACGAATGGGGACCTTGGATTGTGGGCTTCTTTTTTTTTCACAATCAAAGGTTTTATTGAAAATAAAATCACGTTTACAGTCAACGTTTGGATACATATATTATTTCAGACAGTCTGTAAACAATAAAGCATATAAATACATCTCTATGGTGTTCCAGTTTAGTCAGTGACTAAGTTGGGGAGAGTGCACGATTGAATACGGCGAGTAGCGTACACTATGTGGGGATATGTGGTGTGGGGGACATGGGGGGAGGGGAGGGGAAGGTGTAGGGGGTAAAAAGGGGGGGGGGGTTGTGGGTTGTGATCAGCCCGATTGTGGGCTTCTTGAGGGTAGGGACCAATGTGAGTGTGCAATGTACAGGGATAGGGACAATTGTAGACACTCACTCAGGTTGGACTGGTGTCTTTATTCAACCTTATTAACTATGTATCAAATACACACATGACTTATACTAAAATATGCTGCTCATAGCATGCAATACAATTGATGAATAGGTATGAAAAATATACTTAAAAGAATAAAAATACATAATAAGACCAAGTATCTAGTGGCACTCAATGTGTTTCTTGGCATTTCAGTCATTCATCAGTAGTGTAATGATGTAATAAACTAGAAAGGGAAATACGTATTGATTGTTAAAGTTGCCCTCTAATGAAGGGAGAGTAAAGAAATATATATATTCCAATAAAATAGGAACAGAACTAGATAACTTACTGCAACAGGGTGGTCACAATATGTTCATAGTGTCCTGTAGGGAATAAGTGATGAACAGTAAATTGGTTAGTGAGGATGTAAAAATGTGAGGATATCTCTAAGTATTCCTGCAGGGGGGCTACATAAAGGGGTGAATGTATAATTAAACCCAAATAAAAAACATACCAAGTTATAACAAAACTCCCAGTGAATGTGAATAGGGGAATGAATTAACCCCAATGTTAATGTGCGAATAACATGTGTCCAGCGGCTCGAATCTGCATGGGCTTCCATGTGGTTGAATCAAGCAAATGAACCACCAGTCGTCCCAGCTTGCTTGATACTCCCCGTCCAGGGTGGGGCCCCCGTCAATGTCTTGTTCGATTGGCCAAGCAGCACAAGGGAGGCGAGGAGAAGGAACCCACCTGTGAACGGCTGAGCCGTCAACAGTGTGTATTGGAATCCAACGATCATGAGGAAAAATAATAATAATATTAATGCTAGTTACTGGAAGCTAAAGTTTTGGGGATGGAGGGATGGAGGCACGTGTGTGAAGTGAGTGTGTCAAGTCAAATTCAATTCAATGATCAACCAAATTTGGGTAGAAAACACACCCACTCTAGTGACCTGTCACACCTAATACAATTATCTTTTGAACATCCTCCTTATACCCAATTAACTCTGAGCACACACGGAACAGGCAGCTACAAAGGCAGTTACAACAGCATGTAGACTAGGCCACCAGAATTGTTGGGAAATGGCACAAAAGAGTTGATTCCTCCCAGGGTAGCCAGCAGCCTTGGGAGAATAGTAAGTCTGGAGCACGGCAGTACAGAGACTCTCTAGGGCAAAGCAGCGGTCACAAGGTATCTCAGGTGGAGCATGGACCTGAACAGCTAGAATTTTCTCACCCAAAGGAGAAGTGAGACTGGTGCAAATCGTAGCCAGAATACGATCAGGAGGAATTACAGGAACCGGAACCAACTCCAACTTAGAAGTGGAGGAAAATTGTTGTGACAAGGCGTCAGCCCTTACATTCTTAGTACTGGGTAAGAATGAGAATGTAGTTGAAACTTGACAAGAAAAGAATCCATCGCACCCTTCTGGGAGAGATGAATTTAGCCTCAGACAAGAATGTGAGATTCTTATGGTCACCAAGAATGAGAACCAGCACAGTGGTACCTTTGAGGAGATGTCTCTATTATTTCAGGGCTAAAATGATCGCCAACAGCTCTCTGTCACCAATCTCGTAATTGCACTCCACAGGTGACAATTTCTTGGAAAAGTAGCCAAAAGGATGCATAGCGTTCTCAGAGGCAGGATGTTGAGACAGAAGGGTGCCAACACCAGTCTCAGAAGCATCAACCTCAAGGATAAAAGGTAACATAGGATCAGGATGTGCCAACACAGGAGTAGAAACAAAGGCAGCCTTAAGACTCTCAAAGGCCTTAGTGGACTCCGGAGACCAACTCTGTTGGTTACCGTTCTTTCTGGTCATATCAGTCAGGGGCTTGATCAGAGACGAGAAGTTATTAATAAACTTCCGATAATAGTTGGCAAAGCCCAGGAAACGCTGCAGAGGACGTAAACCCACAGGTCCGGGCCACCGTAGGACTGCCGTAAGTTTCTCTGGGTCCATCAAAAAACCAGCAGTGGAAATGACATAACCCAGGAATTTAACCAGTTCACAATGAAACTCGCAATTCTCCAGTTTACAATAGAGATTGTTCTCTCTTAGTTTCTGAAGTACACAACAGACATCTGTGTGGTTGCTCTCAAGGGACTTGGAAAATATGAGGATATCATTGAGATAAACCACCACACATAACTGCAACAAATCTCAGAGTACATCCTTAATAAATTCCTGTAGAACTGTTGGGGCGTTACAAAGGCCAAAAGGCATCACAAGGTACTCATGATGGCCTGTTCTGGTATTAAAGGCAGTTTTCCACTCGTCGTCCTCCTTAATCCTCACGAGATTGTATGCCCCTCTCAAATCAAGCTTTGTGAAAACCATTCCTTCCTTGAGGCAGTCAAATAATTCCATAATCAACGGAATCGGATAGGCATTTTTAATTGTGAAACAATTGAGACCCCTATAATTAATACAATGTCTCAGTTCACAACTCTTCTTCTTCACAAAGAAGAAACCAGCACCAGTAGGAGACGAGGATTTGCAGATGAAACCCAGAGTAAGTGTGTCTGCAACATACGCTCCATGGCCTTATCCTCCAAGACTGACAAAGGGTAAATCGGCCATGAGGGGGTATGGCACCAGGTTTAAGGTCAATTGTGCAATCATGCGGCCGGAGTGGAGGTAAACTACCGGCTTGACATTTGTCAAAGACATCGCTTAAATCACGGTGCAGGGAGGAGATTGAAGAGGTGCAAAGGACCTTGGCTACCCTCTGGAAGCATGTCTCACTGCATCGTGGGGACCAGGAGAGAATCTCAGCATGGAATCAAGAGGGGTTGTGCATCTGTAACCAAGGATAACCAATAACCAGCGGAAACTTAGGTGAGAAAATGGAATTGGATTATCTCATTGTGGAGAGCCCCTACGGCCATGGACAACGGAACCATCTCATGAGTCACATGAGCAGGCTGTAGAGGTCTCCTGTCAAGAGCCTCAATGGCAAGTGGAGTGTCACGCAGCTGCTGCGGAATCAAGTGCTCCGATACAAAGGCAGCATCTATGAACAGGCCTGCAGCCCCAGAGTCGATTAGAGCCTGTATCTCGACAAACGACTCAGCCCAAGAAAGGGTGACCAAAACCAGAGGCTTATCCTTCTAGATAACTGGGGATGAAACAACGCCACCTAAAGTCTGTCCGTGACAGGACCTCAAAGTTCAGGCGCTCCCTGATCGGGTAGTAAAAGACTTCAAAAGGTGACCTGCTTGGCCACAATAAAGGCACAATCTCTCCCTCCTCCTAAACGCTCTCTCATCCGCAGAGAGATGCGTGAAACCCAAGTACAAGGGTTCACCTTCACTAACCGACTCCATACCAGGAGGCATGGGAGGTGAGAGAGGCACGGGTGGGACTGCAAAGCTTGGAGACAAACGTCCAGGAGTCTTCCGCAAGCGCTCCTTGAAAGAGAGTCTTTCTCAGAGTTTGAAGTCAATGAGAATGGCAAATGTGATCAACCCCTCCAGCTCAGTGGGTATATCTCAGGCTGCTATCTCATCCTTGATGGTATCCGAGAGACCATGAGAAAAAACAGCCATTAGGGCCTCATTGTTCCACGCAACCTCTGCTGCCAGAGTTCGGAATTCAATGGCGTACTCGGCAACAGTTCTCATACTCTGTTTGATGGACACGAGGCACTTGGCGTCGGAAGCGGAGAGTGCGGGAACATAAAATACCCTTTTAAACTAAGCCACAAACTCAGGGTAGCCACTAACCCCCAACCAGACAAGCCTTTCAATATTGTGGAGGTACCTTGCAACAGAGGCAGCAAAGTCCCTGTCCTCTTTGCAAGCCACCTTGCCCTAGTGTTGAGGATCTCTTCGCGACATACTGTCCCCAACAAAAGATTTAGAGTTTTGAGTGAAACATACAGGTATCTTTAAGTCTCTTTTATAATAAAAAAACTGCACACACGACCAGTGGGAATGAAAACAGTTTAGACACGTGTAGACAAGTTTATTTAGTACCCTTTTTTTACTAATTCCCAAAAATAACTAAAATGAAAAAACACTTTAAATTACATTTAAAAAATTTAAACAATGTCCTACTATGTAAATCGTATTGTCCAGGGATTAATATCCATCAATAATAACAACTTGCCACCCAACAATGCTAGCCAGCAAAAAATATATAAGCCCTGCCAAGTGCGCCCTTTTTTTCTTTTTTTTTGCTAGGTCCGAACACTGACTGGCGCACATGTACAGGAATTATGTTACCTGTAGCCAGGCAATAGAGAAGGCTGAAGATTTTGGCAGCAGAGGCAGCAGCAGTGGCAAAATGACAAGGGAATTCAAGGACATTGCATAGCTGGAGGAGGAGAAATCTAGTAAGTGTGTCATTAATATTGAGCAAAATGAAAAAAGGTAGAAAGAATGGGCGTTTATCGATAACCACCTAAAACATCTACTAGCAGAAAAAGTAAAAAAAAATCATAATTTGTATTACAAAATATTAAAAAACATGATACATTTCACATCAAATGGGTGAAATAGAGCCCCACTGAATAATGTGTTGCGTGGTCAGGGGAGCTTCTTCAAGGCTTCAGTCTCTTATTGTCTTACTAACATTAAAGTGGGGTGCCCCTTAAAAAAAAAAAAAATTTAAAGTCAGCAGCTGCAAATACTGCAGCTGCTGACTTTTAATAATCAGACACTTGCCTGTCCCAGGGTCCAGCAGTGCGGGGGAACGAAGCTCCACTCGTCCCCCCCTCCGCTCGGCGGCGCCGGCATTTTTACTGTGGGCACCCGGCTGTGGCTTCACAGCCGGGCACCCACTGCACAGTCATCTTAGACCTGTCACATGTCCCAGATGACTGACTGAGCCTAGGGGAAGTGACGTCGGGTGCCCGGGCACTGAAGGAGGCAGACTACGAGGAACCCCCTAGCAACAGGCATTAAGGTGAATTTTAAGGGGAATTTTACTCATAATTTTTTTTTGGGGGGGGGAAACACCACTTTAACAAGCGAATACATACAATAAATATAATTATATGTACAATCATTGGATGAATTCATACATATGAGGAAACCCCCATTCTATGGAAAAAGGGGGGAAAAGGGGGTTAGCTCCTTACATACATCCTTTACATATATAATTTCTTTTGTACTACTGTGGCCTCAATATGTTGTGCATACTTGCACATTATGGCAAGAAGCAAGCTCTGCGGATACAAGGAAGTTAAGTGTTAGGGTTTAAGTTAAGATTTAGGGTTCATTTTAGGGATCAGGTCAAGTGTTAGGGTTTAGGTAACAGAAGAGTTAAGTGTCTGGATGAGGTAACATGTAGGGAACACCTGTGACAAAAAACGCAACACCTAACATTCCAAATATAATATTTTTTTTTTCTTCTAAAAATCTTCCAACCATTATCATGTGTATGGACAGCTGAAGACATGTAATCATGTAATATAATATTTTTTTTGTTCATTTAACAGAAAAGAAAAACAGCTTTCAACTTAGTGTTCCTTCTCCACCCATGCCCAGTGCTCCTTTCTGGCTTATATTCTTTAATGATCTCATTCTGATACAGTGTCTGTATCTGACGTTCCCAGTTTATTTATGAGAAAACTGAGAGCTGGGTGGAGTTTTTGAACAATAGTCATGACATCATTGTTGAGAATGAGAAAAGTTTAAAACAATTAAATCAAATTTTGGTGGCCAGATGCTGATCCGTAAAATAGAAATGGGTAGACTGTATTGCATTATCTTTTTAAACAGCCTCTAGCAATGCGTAGATTAAATTAAACAATGCAGGGTGCAGTACATGGGACAAAAATGCTAGTACAATTATAATGTAAATGTTAAATGCAAAAAAAAATGGTGTTAATCTAAAGGCAAAGTAAAGCAATACAACTGCTGTGCACTGTGTCACAAAACACTTCAATATATAATATAATTAACAAACTGTGCAGTGCTCAAGTGTTAATATAGTGCATACATGTCACGTACCTGGTGGAAGGAGCCCGGAGTGCAGGGAGCGGCCTCTCGTAAGCCTCTGGCTCGAGATTCCCTGAGAGTGGGAACAGGGACTCTAGAGTTCAGAGGGCACAAGTGCCAAGCAGGTGATAGTAGGTTTGGCCCTGGAACTGGCGTCAGACAGAGGCGGGTACAGGTAGGTGGTTCTGGAACAGCTGGTGAGCAGTCAGCGTCTGGCAGCCGGTACAGGTGATCGTACTGGAGCGGCTGGTAGGCAGGCAGCAGACAGCAGTGGTCACAGATGGCAGACTGGAGCGGCTGGCAGGCAGGCAACAGACAGCAGCGGTCACAGATGGCGGACTGGATCAGCTGGCAGGCAGGCAGCGGACAGCAGCGGTCACAGATGGCGGACTGGATCAGCTGGCAGGCAGGCAGCAGACTGCAGCGGTCACAGATGACAGACCGGATCAACTGGCAGAACAAGCAGGGTCAAACACAGGCCGGGTCGTCAACGGGCAGGCAGCAACAGTACAAAGGAGAAGGCAGAAGCGTAGTCAAACAGTCCGAGGGTCAAGGCTGGCAGCAAGCAGGAGTAGTCAGGAACAGGCCGGGTAGAACAGAGCAGGAACAATCAGGTTAGTAGAGGTAAGTCACAGGAACGCTGTAGACTGGACAGCACCGGGGCACTAGAACGGATTCCTTAAGAAGTCCTCTGGGCGCCAAGAACGGTCGCACGGCGTGCCCGCGCGCGCCCACGTGAAACCGTGCAGCCGTTCGTGACCCCGCGCACCCGCGTGCGCACGTTCGCAACCTCGCGCACCCGCGTGTGCCCGTTCGTACCTGCTCGCACCCGCGTGCGTCCGTTCGCGCCAACGCACGCCCAGGGAAACCTATTAGCGCTCAACGAAGGGATTCTGTGAATAGGTCTTCCATGGACCGCTGGATTTCGGGGACGACCATGACATTGCCCCCCCCAAGGGGCAGCCTCCGGATGCCCAACTGAGCCATTTTACCCGGATGGGCCCTCTCAAAGGCGAGAATCAGTCTTCTGGCGTGAACGTTAGATTCAGGTTCCCAAGAGTTTTCTTCGGGTCCGTACCCCTTCCACTTCACCAAGAATTGAACTTGATTACGTCTATGCCTACAGTCCAGGATAGATTCCACCTCATACTCGACTTCACCGTCGATGATCACAGGTTCAGGTGGAGCAACCCTCCGGCTGTCAAAGGGATCTGGGACGGCTGGTTTGAGCAAAGCTACGTGAAATACGGGGTGAATCCGGAACGATTCTGGCAGTTTCAGCTCATACGCCACGTCATTTATCTTCTTCACGATTGGGAAGGGACCCACAAACCTTGGCCCCAACTTCTTAGTTGGACAGGCCATCTTCAGGTTCAACGTGGAGAGCCAAACTTGGTCCCCGACTTTGAGTTCAAGCTCCCCCCTTCTCTTTCTGTCAAAAACCTCCTTATTATATCTCTGGGTTTTTGTCATGGTCTCCTGCAGCAGTCTGTTGTTGGAGCTGAAGAAGTCAATACTCTCCTGAACCGCTGGTACCGGGCTTTCTGGCAGGTCGTTGGACAGAAATGAGGGATGGAAGCCGTAGTTAGCGAAGAACGGGGACTGACTTGTGGCAGAGTGGATGGAGTTATTGTAAGCAAATTCTGCTAACGGGAGCAAAGGAGCCCAGTCATCCTGAGAAAATGACGAGAAGCAGCGCAGATACTGCTCCAGCGTCTGGTTCGTCCGTTCCGTTTGCCCATTGGTCTGCGGGTGGTAAGCAGATGAAAGGCAGAGATCGATCTTCAGGGCCCTACAAAGTGCTCTCCAGAACTTGGACGTAAATTGCACTCCCCGATCTGAAGTAATATTTGCAGGAACGTCATGTAGCCTCACTATTTCTTTAATAAATACCTTGGCTGTTTCCGCAGCAGAGGGGGTGCCCTTCATTGGCAAAAAGTGGGCCATCTTAGTTAGCCTGTCCACTACCACAAAGATTGTGGAGTAGCCTTCTGACGGTGGTAGCTCCACGATAAAGTCCATCGATATCATCCGCCAAGGCCTCTCTGGGACAGGTAGTGGTTTCATCAGACCCAGGCCCTGGACTTGTTGCCTTTGTTCCGGATGCAGGTGACACATGCCTCCACGTACTTTTTACAGTCAGACTTCAACTGTGGCCACCAAAAGGTTCGCTGAACCAGTTCGGTGGTCTTAAGGGCTCCGAAATGGCCGGCCAGCGGGTGATCATGACATGAACTGAGGACTGGCACCCGGGTTTCCTGAGGAACAAAAATGTTGTCTTCATACCAGAGAAGTTCGTCTTTGGCCAGAAGCGTGACGTTAGGTGGTGGAGCAGCACCAGCGGAAGCCTGCTTGATCAGAGACAGCAGATCTTCTTGAAGGAGAAGAAAGTTCCCTGAGGTCAGAATGGTATCTGGATGGGGAGAAGTCTTGGGCTCGTTGAACATTCGGGACAGGGCGTCCGGTTTGGTATTCTTTGACCCCGGGCGATAGGTTATGTGGAATGAAAACCGGGAGAAGAAAAGAGCCCATCTGGCCTGACGTGGCCTCAACCTCTTGGCGGACTTCAAATATTCCAGATTTTTATGATCTGTGTAAATAAGGATTGGGTGTGTGGCCCCCTCCAGTAGATAGCGCCATTCTTCGAGGGCCACTTTGATGGCTAATAGCTCCCGGTCTCCGACGTCATAATTCGCCTCTGCTTCGGATAGCTTGCGGGAAAAGAATGCGACTGGGTGCAGACGAGACCTAAGCCCATGTCCTTGAGATAGAACCGCCCCAACCGCGATCTCAGAGGCATCGACCTCTAGGATATAAGGCCGGGTCGGGTCAGGATGCTTGAGAATAGAGGCCGACACAAACAAGTTCTTCAGAACGGAGAAAGCTTCCTGAGCCTCTGGGGACCATTGGAACTTCAGGCCCTGCTTAGTCAGTCTCGTGATGGGGGCTATAATAGTAGAAAATCCTCTAATAAACTTCCTATAAAAATTCGCAAATCCGATGAATTGCTGGACCCCTTTCCTGTCAGTGGGAGCGGGCCAATCACGGATGGCGGAGATCTTCTGAGGGTCCATCTCGATGCCATCTACGGAAATTACCAGCCCCAGAAATTGAATGCTTCGTTGTTCGAAGGTACATTTCTCCGGTTTGGCATATAGCCCGTGAAGCCGGAGTCGGGATAATACGTTCCTGACGTGTTCCCGGTGTTCTGCCAGGGAGGAGGAGAAGATCAGGATGTCGTCTAGATAGGTAATGACGAACAGGTCTAGGTAGTCTCTGAAGATGTCGTTGATGAAGTGCTGGAATGTGGCGGGGGCGTTACATAAACCGAAGGGCATGACCAGGTACTCAAAATGCCCGAAGCGAGTACGGAAGGCAGTCTTCCATTCGTCACCATCACGGATGCGGACCAGATTGTAGGCCCCCCGAAGATCCAGCTTCGAAAATACTGCTGCAGACCCCAGTCTTTGGAAGAGTTCCGGAACAAGTGGCAAAGGGTAACGATTCTTAATAGTTATCTTGTTAAGGGCCCGATAGTCAACGCAGGGGCGCAAAGTTTGGTCCTTTTTCTCCACGAAAAAGATTCCCGCACCCGCCGGTGAAGTAGAGGGACGTATAAATCCCTTCCTTAGATTATCATCCAAGTAAGTTTTCAAAGCCACCAACTCAGTCTCTGATAGTGGGAAAATACTCCCAAAGGGAATTTCTGCCCCTGGAAGTAATTCTATAGGACAATCATATGGCCTGTGAGGGGGTAAGGTCTCTGCACCCTTCTTACTAAACACATCCAGGAAGTCGTGGTAGGCAGGAGGTACAGCTCGACGGGTTTCTGCGTCAACTTCCAGGCAGAGCAACGAGGAGGATGCCTGGTCGGTTCCCGACAAGCAGTGCTGGAGACAGTAAGGTGAGAGGAATTTTAATTCCCCAGTGGACCAGTCAATCTGGGGGTTATGTGCCCTTAGCCAGGGCATGCCGAGAATGATAGGGAAGAGGGGGGAAGTAATGACATCCAGACAGAGCAACTCTTGCTGGATCCCGGCAATGGAAGTCAATAAGGGCTGAGTCTCCCGGGTTACAGGACCGGATTTGAGAGTAGAACCATGGGCCAGATGTATAGAAAGTCCCTTTGCCCTGGGCCGAAAGGGAATGTTATGTCTTGAGGCAAAAGATAAGTCCATAAAGCCACTGCAAGCTCCCGAATCAATAATGGCGTTGGTCTGGACGTTCCCTCCTGGTAGCTGCAAGGAAATGGACACAGTCAGATGGGAGGTAGTGCTAGGAAAGTCAGACGTAAGGGCAGGAGACACGGAGAGGCACTTACGGAGCTTGGCAGGGCAATTGCGCACAAAATGTCCTGATTCTCCACAGTATAAGCAGAGGTTTCCCACCCGACGGCGTTGACGTTCTTCTGGCGTCAAGGAAGGCCTAAGTAGGCCCAGCTGCATGGGTTCGGGGAGATCCTGATTCGTCATGGTGGCAGCGGAAGAGGTAGGATGAGGAGAGCTGGGGACCCGAGGAAGCATCCACACTGGACGAGGAGTTGTTGAGGACCGCTCCAAACGGCGTTCCCTTAGCCGCCTGTCAATTTGGATAGCGAGCTCCACCAAGGCTTCTAAAGTCTCTGGAATGCCCACTCGGGCAAGCTCATCCTTCAAGGGTTCTGATAGGCCCATACGGAACTGATAGCGTAATGCCGCATTGTTCCAATCTGTGTCGGAACTCCAGCGTCGGAATTCCGACACATAGTCCTCTACAGGTCGGCGGCCTTGCTGTAGTGAATGCAGGGCCGCTTCAGCGGTGGCGGTTAATTGTGGGTCTTCATATAACCGCGACATGGCCTGAAAGAAGATGTCCAGGGTTTCAAGGGAAGGATCCTTCTTCTCTAGTAAGCGGTGGGCCCAGGACTGAGGTTCGCCAGTTAGTAGAGAAATGACATATCCCACCTTGGTGGCCTCAAGGGAAAAGGTCCTGGGCTGGAGAGCGAAGAAAAGTTCACAGGAGTTGCGAAAAGTCCAGAATTTTCCACGATCTCCAGAGAATCTCTCGGGTGTAGGTACCCTAGGTTCAGGGGGCAACATCACCACAGAAGGGGTAGCAGAAGTCCCGGAAGCAGCTGGAGAGGAAGTAGACAGGGCCAGGACCCGTTCCTCCAGCTGACTATAGCCCTCCTGTAAATTCTTCACTGCTTGAGTGAGTCCTGCGAGGTGGCGGCAAAGCTCGTCCATAGGAGAGGCTCCCTGCGTGGGCTCGGACATGGCTGTCCAGTACTGTCACGTACCTGGTGGAAGGAGCCCGGAGTGCAGGGAGCGGCCTCTCGTAAGCCTCTGGCTCGAGATTCCCTGAGAGTGGGAACAGGGACTCTAGAGTTCAGAGGGCACAAGTGCCAAGCAGGTGATAGTAGGTTTGGCCCTGGAACTGGCGTCAGACAGAGGCGGGTACAGGTAGGTGGTTCTGGAACAGCTGGTGAGCAGTCAGCGTCTGGCAGCGGGTACAGGTGATCATACTGGAGCGGCTGGTAGGCAGGCAGCAGACAGCAGCGGTCACAGATGGCAGACTGGAGCGGCTGGCAGGCAGGCAACAGACAGCAGCGGTCACAGATGGCGGACTGGATCAGCTGGCATGCAGGCAGCGGACAGCAGCGGTCACAGATGGCGGACTGGATCAGCTGGCAGGCAGGCAGCAGACTGCAGCGGTCACAGATGACAGACCGGATCAACTGGCAGAACAAGCAGGGTCAAACACAGGCTGGGTCGTCAACGGGCAGGCAGCAACAGTACAAAGGAGAAGGCAGAAGCGTAGTCAAACAGTCCGAGGGTCAAGGCTGGCAGCAAGCAGGAGTAGTCAGGAACAGGCCGGGTAGAACAGAGCAGGAACAATCAGGTTAGCAGAGGTAAGTCACAGGAACGCTGTAGACTGCACAGCACCGGGGCACTAGAACGGATTCCTTAAGAAGCCCTCTGGGCGCCAAGAACGGTCGCACGGCGTGCCCGCGCGCGCCCACGTGAAACCATGCAGCCGTTCGTGACCCCGCGCACCCGCGTGCGCACGTTCGCAACCTCGCGCACCCGCGTGCGCCCGTTCGTACCTGCTCGCACCCGCGTGCGTCCGTTCGCGCCAACGCGCGCCCAGGGAAACCTATTAGCGCTCAATGAAGGGATTCTGTGAATAGGTCTTCCATGGGCCGCTGGATTTCGGGGACGACCATGACAATACAATTGTACTACAATACTCCAAAGGGTGAATGAATCAAAAATAATACGTGATCAAGCAATTTCCAGAGGAACACAAGAAAATATCAAATTCGGTAGTCCAACAGCCATGATTGTAGTAAGAGTCTTAATGCAAGCTAAGTGACACCTCCCACTCTCACCCTGATGACATCAGATGTGACAAAACATGCAGGGCAGAGCTACATACACACACCACCATGCATGCGCAGCCACACGTCGGTCATCTTTGTTGTTGGAAATCCCATTCTGAGTATAGACATGTGAGTGCATCTTTTTTTGTTTTAATAAAATAATATTGATTTTAGCAATATCACACTATTGGAGTGCTTCTTTTTTATGTATGGCCTGGATTAGCTCTGGTATGAGTATATAAATCTCTACCCGTCTACCCCAGAATTGTTTGTGGCTGCTACTCTGAGAGGAATCCTCCTGCCTGCCTGAGATGCTGTATTGATTTTATAAAAAAAAGCGCATGTTGACCACTCTAACTAGGGGGTCACATTGTGTCCGGTAAGCAGAGCATGAGAGTGAGATCTGTCACCTGGCTTGCCTAAACACTCTTACTAAGTCACGGCTGTGAGACTACTGAACTTGCTATTTTCTTGTGTTTCTCTGGACTTTTCTTGATCACGTATTATTTTCAATTGTTTCACCCTTTGGAGTATTGCTATACTATACTATATTAGCACTTAAGCCCTGCACTATTTGTTTATTATATTATATAATGTGAATGTACTGTGTGTTCTCTGCCCACTGCCCCACAGACTGGGCTGTCATTTGGAACACTGCAACCCCCAACACATTGATTGGGCAGAGGGACTGGACAGTGTCACATAGCCTTGGGATACTATTTAAGTATTTAAATCCTATACAGTGGAATCCCCTTTTATGTGACAGCTCCAGTAGGAGAGATTTTGAGACATTGATGGGCCTTTTAGCTTCCATTACTGTCCCTTTAGGAAGGGCCTCCCTAGATTCAGGGTTCAGGTATGAAGACACTTTAAGAGGTTCTCTCATTGTGGTGTTAAAAATTGTTATCTGTCACTGCTTATTGCTAACATTGATCTTAGCCAAAAGGACAAGAAGCGATATCACTGCTTATTGCTAATGCCATTCTGTATATTAATTTGTTGGAACAATATCCCAAAATAAACCCTCTTATTAAGCTTGGTGTGGCAGAGGGTGTGACAGTGCTAGAAGGGTTGTGGTCATCCAGAATCAGAAGACCCATCCTTCATGGGTAAACACTACAACTGCATGTGGGATGTCACACAAGCCATGCAGAACAAAACCATGTTCACTCAATTTCCACCCCTCCCAGGTACACATTCCCAATCAGGAAATTTCTAAATGTATTGAGTAGAATTTATATTTAGACTGTAATCAAGTTTCCTGAAGGCATTATCCCAAGAAAACCATAAGCAAAAAAGTGCAAACAATGGGGACTTCCAATATAACTGTAGCACCAGAGAGATATACATACACCACCACTCAAAGGCAGGTCCTGGGAACTCAGAGATGACTGCTCCAGGTGAAAGGACCCGGGTGCGAGCCACAATATGCAGATAATGTGGATAATGATAGAACTCTGGACGGCCGCACTCCAAAGCTAAAACTATGCTTTATTCAAATAATATTTAGAACTGTAGCACCCCCTAGTATGCAACTAGTGTAGGCAAATTTATTTGGTTTACTCATGGTAGCTGTGTGAGTCTGTAATTGGGTTGGGTTACTGCAGGTTAGGCTGCAGCACTCTGCAGGGCAGGTCTCTGATTCCTCCCCCTGGTTCTAGAATCTTGGGGAAGCTTCTGGAAGTTAGTGGGTGGAGGGTATGAGGTCCTGATCTGCATACTTGAGGGAATCTGGCCAATCCCTAAGCGGAAGGCACTGGCGGGGTGGCTAGGTCAGCACTAAATATGGTGGAATGTAAAGAAAAAAAGAAATGGAACAAAGTAATGTGCCAATGGAGAGCTATAAGAAAGATCAGCCACGGAGTATCACATTTAGAAAAATAGCTTTATTGATATTAGAAGTGTTAAATATGGCCACTACAAGTGTTGAATAAACATAGCAATGGTACTATCCCTCCAGTATACCCAATAATAATAACAAAAACACATACAAACAAAAATGACAACGTTGTTACAATATGGCGCCAACCACAGAACCCCACTCATACACACACATGCAGGGACCAGCTGTGAAGGGAATGAAGCTGCTAGCAAAAGGGAAGGGGCAGTGCTTTTGCTTGATCCTTTGTTATCAATAGTCACTAATTACACATGCTACATGTCCGAGTACTGGACTTATGTGATTATAGTGTAGATAAATTGCCTCAGCAATTAGGTCAAGCAAATAGGGTTAAGCAAGGAGTCCATAGCCAAGGTTACATGTTGGACCTGTCAGCGAGTACTGGATTCAAACAACTGCTAATGTGTCAGTGGTAGAGTAACTAGGTGAGTGTAAGTTAGGCCGGATAAAGAAGGATAAATTGGCTGTTGGGATACTATGTATGCATGCGTGAACTACACAGTTCCTTGTCCCGGTATGACCTATCAAAACATTGCTCAAGTCCACTAATTATATACAGGATGATGAGAGGAAAGAAGAACGGTGGTCATAAGTATAGGTTGGCCGGAGGCTCTCACCACTCCAGAATCATGGCTGCAAAGGCCGTAATAGTAGGTTCCCGTTCCCCTCAGAATTCAGCCTGTAGGTATATGTAGATATCAACTGGTGAAAAGACGCTTGTATAGTCCGTCAGCGTGTGGCAGTTTGATGTATGGCCTCCATTCATTGAATATTTAGTCGGAAGTGAGGTAAGGTAAGGTAAATCCCTTTAATCCAGGACACACATTAATTACACAGGTTCTGTGACTGATTAAGGTGGTAATTAAATTCACTTGGTGCCTTATCTGCATTAAATCAGCCTGTTAGGTACCTGGGTGGTGAGCCTGACTTGGTGGAAGGAGACCTCTCTTACGGCTCTGGTTCAAGTCCCCCTGGAGTGGGAACAGTGGGACAAGAGCACAGCGGGGTAGGAGCGTCTGGCCGGATGCAGCAGCGGATGCAGGTGAGGCGGAGATCTTCCAGATGCAGGAACCTCAGAAGCAGATGGCAGCAGATGATGGTTGGCAAGCTGACTGTGGCGGCAGAGTAGACTGTCAGCGGACTTGAAAGGCAGCAGCAGGTTCAGGAAGGTCTCAGAGCAGGGGAATAAGCAGGACCGACAACAAGCAGGAACCAGCAGGGGAGAGGCAAAGGAGAAACGTTAACAAGCAGAAGTTCAGCAACGGTGGTCAGTCCGAGACAAGGTCAGGCAAGCCGGGGCTGGGGCAGGAGAGAGCAGCGAAGTCAGACAGGAGCCGGGTCAGATAATCAGGTGGACTTTA
The DNA here is from genome assembly GCF_037356315.1 of Lithobates pipiens. Classification (NCBI taxonomy): domain Eukaryota; kingdom Metazoa; phylum Chordata; class Amphibia; order Anura; family Ranidae; genus Lithobates; species Lithobates pipiens. The sequence goes on from NW_027507903.1 coordinate 438,479,621, forward strand.
GGCAGAAAACGGGTTGCTTCAGGTACTAGCTGCAGACGAACAGCACAGAACATCTGCAGCTGTACCTTTGAAAAGGGCCACTGGCGCCAATCGCGTTAGCGCGCACACGCGCACACGTGAACGGTGCACACACACGCCGACCCGCGGCCCGAGTGGCGATCTGCTCGCACGGAACGGACGGAGCCCTGACATTGCCCCCCACAAGGGGCAACCTCTGGGTGCCCCTAGCGAATCTCTTTTCCGGGTATGCGGAAAAGAAGGCCCAAATTAATCTGTCAGCATGCAGGTTAACAGCAGGTTCCCAAGAATTACTCTCCGGGCCATAGCCCTTCCACTTAATCAAGAACTGACCTTGTCCCTGCCGTCTTCTGAAGTCCAAAATGGCCTCCACCTCATATTCTTCGTTTCCATCAACCAGAACAGGCTCAGGCGGTCTTGTTCCTCTATCAGGAAAGGGATCAGGTACAGACGGTTTAAGCAGAGATACATGGAAAACCGGGTGTATTTTCATGGAATCAGGTAAGGATAGTTCATAAGACACTTCATTAATCCTCCTCTTAACTGGAAACGGACCCAAAAATTTGGGTGCCAATTTCTTGGAAGGACAGGCTAATTTCAGGTTAGAAGTAGAAAGCCATACCTGATCCCCGATTTGAAGAACCAGTTCTCCTCTTCTCTTTTGATCGAAGACCTTCTTACTGTCCGCCTGAGCCTTGGCTATGGCTTCTTGTAGGTTGTTGCGATGGAGAAAGGACACAGTGTCCTGGACTGCTGGAACAGGAGATTCTGAAAGGAGATCAGGAAGAAATGACAAATGAAAACCATAATTTGCAAAAAATGGAGACTGCCCCGTGGCAGAATGACTGGCGTTGTTATAGGCGAACTCCGCCAAGGGCAAAAGGGATACCCAATCGTCCTGCACAAAAGACGTGAAACACCTAATATATTGTTCGAGAATCTGGTTGGTACGCTCTGTCTGTCCATTGGTCTGGGGATGGTAAGCGGAGGACAAGGCCAGTTCTATCTTCAAGGTCTCACATAGGGCTCTCCAAAATCGAGAAGTGAACTGGACCCCCCTGTCTGACACAATATTAGCGGGCACCCCGTGAAGTCTGATTATCTCCCTAATGAAGATATGGGCCGTCTCGGATGCTGAGGGGGTTCCCTTCAAGGGTAGGAAATGGGCCATCTTGGACAAGCGGTCACAAACTACAAAAATGGCTGTACAGTTCTCAGAGGGAGGAAGTTCGACTATAAAGTCGGTGATCATTCGCCAGGGTCGGTCAGGTGCAGAGAGCGGTTTTAGCAGCCCCCAGGCCCGGTTTCTGGAAACTTTACTTCGACTACACACGGGGCAGGAATTAACGTATTGTTTGCAAAATTCCCTCATGCCAGGCCACCAGAAAGTACGCTGCACGAGTTCCAGAGTCTTGCGGAAACCAAAGTGCCCTGCGAGGGGATGATCATGAAGAAAGCCCAGGATCCTCATTCGGACATCCTCAGGGACAAAGATTAGATTGTCTTTCCATAACAGGCCCTCTCTGGTTGCCAATGTAATCCCCGGAGGACAAGGGGATTTAAGGGAAGCTCCTCTTAACTTGGACAGCAGATCTGGCTGGACGAGCAAAAAGGTGCTAGCAGGAAGAATGGTGTCTGGGAGTGCGGTATCCTTGGAACCATCAAACATGCGAGAAAGCGCATCTGGCTTCACATTTTTTGAACCAGGATGATATGTAATATGAAAGCACAACCGAGAGAAGAAGAGGGTCCAGCGGGCCTGCCGAGGCTTCAGACGTTTAGCGGTACGGAGATACTCAAGGTTCTTATGATCAGTGTAAATTAGCACAGGATGGACCGCCCCTTCCAGTAAATATCTCCACTCCTCTAATGCAGACTTGATGGCTAGCAACTCCCGGTCCCCCACGTCGTAGTTCCCTTACGCAGGAGAAAGTTTTCGGGGAAAGAACCCTACGGGGTGCATCAGGTCATTACTGCCCTGACGCTGGGAAACCACTGCCCCCACCGCTACTTCGGAAACATCGACCTCCAATATATAGGGTCGAGACGGATCAGGATGGCTGAGAATGGGAGCAGAAGTGAACAGGCTCTTGAGTTTCTCAAAGGCTACCTGTGCCTCAGGGCCCCAATGGAAGCGCTGAATCCCCTTCTTGTCAGTGGGAGCCGGCCAATCGAGAACAGCGGAAACCTTCTGCGGATCCATTCTGATGCCTGCTGGGGAAATTTCAAGGCCAAGGAATTGAATGTTCTGCTGCTCGAACTTGCATTTTTCGGCCTTAGCGTATAATCCGTGTTGACGGAGCCGAAGCAACACTCTGCCGACGTGCCCACGATGTTGTTCTAGAGACCCGGAGAAGATCAGGATATCATCCAAGTACACAATGACAAAAATGTCCAGAAAGTCCCAGAAAACATCATTTATCAGATGCTGGAAGGTGGCAGGGGCGTTACAGAGCCCAAAAGGCATAACCAGATACTCGTAGTGCCCAAAACGAGTTTGAAAAGCAGTTTTCCACTCATCGCCAGCCCGTATACGGACCAGGTTATATGCTCCCCTCAAGTCCAACTTGGTAAAAATAGTAGCCGATCTCAGCCTCTGGAAAAGTTAAGGTATCAAGGGTAGAGGGTAACGGTTTTTAACCGTAATTTTGTTCAGCTCACGGTAATCCACGCAGGGCCGAAGTGACTGATCCTTTTTGGTGACGAAGAATATTCCGGCACCAGCAGGAGATGTGGAATGGCGGATGAACCCCTTCTTAAGGTTATCAGCAATGTAGTCCTTCAGGGCTTCTTGTTCTTTCTCAGACAGAGGAAAGATGCGTCCGAACGGGATCTCTGCTCCTGGAAGAAGCTTGATGGGACAATCATAAGGACGGTGCGGAGGAAGGGAATCAGCCCCCCCGCTTACTGAAAACGTCCAGGAATTCGTGATATGGTTCAGGTACTGACTGACACAAGTCCAGGTCAGAGTCCAGACAAAGAAGCGTTCCAGGCTGAGCAGAAACTCCAGGAAGGCAGTGATCTAGACAATAGGGGGATAGAAACTTCACCACCCCGGCGGACCAGTCAATGGTGGGATTATGGGCTTGTAGCCAAGGTATGCCCAGGATCACCGGAAACAGTGGTGAAGAAATAACGTCAAAAGTTAGTAGTTCCGTATGCTGGCAAGAGGTGGTAGCTGGTAGTGGAAGAGTCTCCTGGGTGACCTGACCTGATTTAATTTGAGAACCGTCTGCCAGGAAGATGGAAAGTCCGTGGGTCTTCCTCCGAAGAGGTATGGAATGCAGGTCGGTGAAGGCAGAGTCGATGAACCAACTGCAGGCCCCGGAATCAAGGATAGCATTGACGCAGACTGTCTTTTCCTGAAGCTGTAATGAAAGTAGAAGAGAAATGTGGGAGGTGTTGGCTGGCATGGTTACAGAGCTGTTGGACACAGAAGAAAGGCACTTACGTGTCTTAACAGGGCAGTTGGTCACATAATGTCCAGATCCACCACAATACAAGCATAAGTTCAACTGCCGGTGCCGGGCTCGCTCTTCAGGTGACAGGGTAGGCCGCAGCAGTCCGAGCTGCATGGGTTCATCAGAGGTTTGGGCAACACTGGCAGGTCCCCCTTGAGGGGAAGAAGTAAAGAAGGGTGCCGGAGTAGGAGTTCTTGCAGTCATCCAGGCCGGTCTATGAGGTTGAGAGGAGCGTTTGGCCCTTCTCTCACGAAGCCTCCGGTCAATCTGGATGGCAAGAGCAATTAGGCCTTCCAGAGAGTCCGGGGTACCAACACGGGCCAGTTTGTCTTTAAGGCCTTCAGACAGACCCATACGGAATTGATGTCTCAGGGCTGACTCGTTCCACTGGGTGTCTGCGCTCCAGCGTCTGAAGTCCGAAACATAGTCCTTGGCCGTTCTGCGGCCTTGCTGAAGCGCAGATAAAGCAGATTCCGCAGTGGCAGTCCGTTGAGGGTCATCATAAAGCTGGGCCATTCCTTCGAAGAAAGAAGAGAGAGTCTGGGTGAGGGAGTTATCGTTCTCCAGGAGATGATGGGCCCAGGACTGAGGTTCTCCTTGCAGAAGGGAAATGACGAATCCCACCTTAGTTGCTTCCAGAGAGAAAGTTCTGGGCTGAAGGGCGAAATACAACTGGCAGGCGTTGCGAAAGGCCCGAAACTTGGCATCAGAACAGCAGGATGAGTGGTTGGTTGAGTAGGAGGAGGCAGAGATACCGCGACTGTTGGACCGGAACTAGATAGGTGCTGAACACGTTCCTCCAACCTGGTGTATCCGTCCTGAAGAAATTTCACGGCCTGGGTGAGGGCCGCAAGATGCGAGCAGATCTCCTTCATGGCGGAGGCCCCTTCCGCAGGCTCAGTCATGGCTGTTCGTACTGTTAGGTACCTGGGTGGTGAGCCTGACTTGGTGGAAGGAGACCTCTCTTATGGCTCTGGTTCAAGTCACCCTGGAGTGGGAACAGTGGGACAAGAGCACAGCGGGGTAGGAGCGTCTGGCTGGATGCAGCAGCGGATGCAGCTGAGGCGGAGATCTTCCAGATGCAGGAACCTCAGAAGCAGATGGCAGCAGATGATGGTTGGCAAGCTGACTGTGGCGGCAGAGTAGACGGTCAGTGGACTTGAATCGCAGCAGGAGGTTCAGGAAGGTCTCAGAGCAGGGGAATAAGCAGGACCGACAACAAGCAGGAACCAGCAGGGGAGAGGCAAAAGAGAAACGTTAACAAGCAGAAGTTCAGCAACGGTGGTCAGTCCGAGACAAGGTCAGGCAACCTGGGGTCGGGGCAGGAGAGAGCAGCGAAGTCAGACAGGAGCCGGGTCAGATAATCAGGTGGACTTTAGACAGAAAACGGGTTGCTTCAGGTACTAGCTGCAGACGAACAGCACAGAACATCTGCAGCTGTACCTTTAAAAAGGGCGCCCGGCGGCGCGCGTGCACGCGCCGACCCGCGGCGCTAGTGCGCATGCGCGAGCGGCGATCTGCTCGCACGGAACGGACGGAGCCCTGACACAGCCTCAGAACCTGTGTAATTAATATGTCTCCTGGATTAAAGGGATGATGTGGCAACCCTAGTGGCTACGGAGACCCACAGGGGGATGCAAAGCAGGCTCGTCCAGTTATTCCGGTTGGAAGTAGCGGTTTGGTGTTAACACGCACACTTGCTGGAGCGCATGATGCAACGTGGTGAATCATGGGTCTGGGTTGGTACTGCCTACGTCAACGCATTTCGCACACATGACCGTGCACAAAATATGTTGGAGCCTGGGCAGCAAAGGAGTTGAGTGGAAGATGGAGAGCTGAGGTTGCTGTCATGCAGTATGAAACGGGACCCCGGGTCTGGGGGCTCTGCCTCCAGGCTGGAGCTGAGAAAAGGAACAAGAGGAAGTCTAAGCCCTTGTACATACGATCTGAGATTCCGACAACCAAATCCGTTGGATATTGTCCGTCGGATTTTGTCCGACAAATTTTGTCCGAAGCTGTTGCATCGGACAAAGTTGTCGGAAAATCTGACGTGATGGCGTTATTTCGTTACGACGGGACTACGTTCACGCTAGTAGCCAATAGCTTTGGTGTAGGAATTTGATCTGAGCATGCGTGGCACTTTGTCCGATTGGAATTCTCTACACACGATCGGAGCATTTTGTCGGAAAATTTTACCAACAAATTGGAAAACTTGGTCCATCGGATACTCTGATGGAAACAGTCCAATGTAGACCACACACAGTCGGAATATCCGACAAAACGGTCCGATCGGACACATTCCGTCGGAATCTCCGACCGTGTGTAAAGGGCTAAGAGAGGTATCTACATTACCTTTGAGTCTTGTGCAGAAGGCACCTGGGCTGGCATGGGAAAATTTGAGGCCTAAACAGGATTCTTGCCCAGTGCAGTGGGGAGCAAATGACAGTGTGAATACCTCAGCATACCCAGGGGTATACAAGGGGGAATCCCTTGTCCTGGGGTGCTCTTCACAAGCTGCCAGGTGAGCTGGTAGTCAAGTAGCCAGGAGGGCTGGTAGTATCTACAAGCATCAGAACTGTGTGAGGTTCTACTGAGGAGACACTATACTCCTCACACAGTTTGGGACTTTGTGCTATTTCATTCAAAGGGACTGAGAGCTCTTGGTTCATAAAGAACTTGGCTAATGATCCATACAGACTGTGATTATTCCAGAGGGAGTACAGTCCAGGATCTTCATTTCTGTGTACAAAGAGAAGGAAGTTTGTCCTCATCAATGTTGTTCTTCAAGTCAAGTTGGACATCCCATAATCCCTATACCCTATACAAGTAGTTTTCCCCAGTAAAACAACAAGAGGCTGATTTCTTGTGTCTGGATGCAAGTTGGAAATGCATATTGCCTGGCTGTGCGGGAATAGGGGGAATCAGTAACCAGCAGCTCCTGCAGGGATAGCGCTACATAACCTTCAGGAGACCACATAACACATATACATACATAAAAAAATATATATTTTTTTTTTATGTCAAAAGTCTCAACATAGGAAAAAAAAGATTCCATCATAAAAATGTACACAAATCATGACAAAATGAGCACTTAGACATGTTGTAAATCTGTCAACGCATTTTGTAGAGACCACTTCACTAGGACAGAATCGCTGATCTTGAGAATTTTGACATATAACGCTATGAATGGAACAAAGAAACATAAAAGCCAAGGAAAAATGCATACGAAAAAATCTATAACATAATACCAAAAAAAAATGATGGTACAAATTATAAAAAGAAACTGTCTATACTGCTCCAAAATTCATAAAACACAAGTATTATACACTTGATAGGTCAGGGGTGTTTCAGTCTATCCTGCTAGGGGGATAATACTGTTTTTGTTTTAGCTTTGGATATCCTTGTATCCTCTGGTGGTGCATAGAAAATCCTCTTGGGAGTGTTTGTTATCAAAATAGCATGGCTTTTGGAGCTCATTTAATAGGTTAACTGTTGGAATAGATCAGCATCTGTGAGTATAACATTTTTACTTGACCTCACATTTTTGAATTTCCTTCATTTTTATACTTCATTTAAATTTGACCTATATACTGGATGTTTTTGATTTGAGTACCCTATCATTGAGCCACGATAGACTGTTTATCCCCACCGTTTTGATGGTACTCACTGTTTTTTGTCAGTGTGGTATGTAAGTTTTTTTTATAACCATATTATTTTATTTTTATTTTTTTAGCAGTATGAACAGTTTTTTTTCTGGAATTTGTACCACGTTCTTGTATTATTATATGTGTTTTTTTTATATCATGGTATTTTCTTTTGTATGCAATCTTTCTTGGCTTTCATGATTCCTTATTCCATTTATAGAGTTACTGTATATAGAGTTACTGTATATGTAAACATCCTCAAGATCAGCGCCCCTGTCCTGATAAAGCGGCCTCTGTAGAATGTGTTGACAGATTTACAATAGGCACTTATCTATGTTGGGAGTTTTAATATCAAATAATATATTGTTATTTTTTACATATATATGTGTTATGCGGTCTCCTGAAGATTATATTGAATGTCCCTGTTTACACTTTTTTGCTTACAACCATTCCCTACACTCCCCCATTGCTCTGTTTAGCCATCAAGAGTGAGGAAAAATACCTGGTACTCCAGGTATAAGGTGTGACTCACTATTGTTCTACCATGTGACAGCACTGGTGCTTTGCGACTGGCTGCTTAGGCACCTAGCACTATCACCTGGAGGGAAAGCCATTTGTAAGTCCTGACACAAAGCTGGTACGCTCCAGTTGATGTCACAGTGATGAAACACATAGGGAGGAGTCAATGCATGTCCATGCATCACTTCTGGTCCTCGGCAACAGTTTCAAGAATACATGCTTTATTGTTTGTGTCTAAATGTGAGTACATTCCCACATCTTTTTACTAAAATAAAAAGTTTTAATAGTATCACACTATTGGGATTCTTCTCTCCTTTACATGGTATATGAGTGGAACATTATCAAAATACTCCGGGTTGGCCAGCTTTCAGGGTGCTACACAGTGGAAAATACTGTGAATGCCTTATACCCCAGGCGGTTAAGAAAACTCTGGTGAGTGCAGTCACAATAGGAGCACGGATAAGTCACGTATGCTGTGTTCACCGTCTTAAGAGGAAATTTGATCAGCTTTATACTAATATTTTTTCACCAGCACAAAGCACTTTATTGGACACTAATTATTTAATTCAATGTGATATAAATTTTTTTTATTTACTTTTTAGATTTCATCTGTATTTATATTCCGCACCGGGATTTTATGCTTACCATTTATATGTACCCATTTGCACAAGTAAGTTCACTTTCATTTACATATTACCGTATATACTCGAGTATAAGCCGAGATTTTCAGCCTCTTTTTTGAGGCTGAAAGTGCCCCCCTCGGCTTATACTCGAGTCATCGCTGTCTGCCCGCTCGATCAGCGTGTCGAGCAGACAGACAGCGGCCATTCTATAATTCAAAAGCCGCGCCTCCGGCTCCGCCTTCACCTGTGATAGGCGGAACACTGAATTTCCCAGCAGCCTGTGTTCCGCCTATCACGGACATCGTATCATCCTCGTACTACGGACGAGGATGATACGATGTCCGTGATAGGCGGAACACAGGCTGCTGGGAAATTCAGTGTTCCGCCTATCACAGGCGAAGGCGGAGGCGCGGCTTTTGAATTTTACAATGGCCGCCGAGGCGCCGACGAAGAGGGCACGGGACGGAGGCAAGGCAAGGCACGGCACGGGACGGGACGGGACGGAGGCAAGGCAAGGCACGACACGGGACGGAGGCAAGGCACGGCACGGGACGGAGGCAAGGAGGCAAGGCACGGGACGGAGGCTCGGGACACAGGTAGGCTGGACACACACACACACACACACACACACACACACACACACACACACACACACACACACACACACACACACACACACGGATGGAGACACACACACACACAGGGATGGATGGATACACACACACACAGGGATGGATGGATGGATGGAGACACACACAGGGATGGATGGATGGAGACACACACACACAGGGATGGATGGATGGATGGATGGAGACACACACACACAGGGATGGATGGATGGATGGACACACACACACACAGGGATGGATGGACGGACACACAGGGATGGACGGACACACAGGGATGGACGGACACACAGGGATGGACGGACACACAGGGATGGACGGACACACACACAGGGATGGACAGGCATGTCTCACCCTCGGCTTATACACGAGTCAATAAGTTTGCCAGTTTTTTTGGGGGTAAATTGGGGGCCTCGGCTTATATTCGGGTCGGCCTATACTCGAGTATATACGGTATTATTAGGAGTTATTTTGGTATAATGGCATGCGAGCATTTTTGATCATGGTACTTACATTTTGAATCACTGGATTTTATCACGATTACATCACCAAAATTGAATTTTTAGTTAAGTTAGTATAGTATTATATTTATTAATGAACAGCGCCACATCTACTTTATTTCATTTTTACTTACCATTTACCCTACCTAGGAGGGAGTAATTAGTAGAGGCAGCAGTTCCCTTTTATTGTATTTTTTCTCCACACTTTACTTCTCACACACTTTAATTTTCTCTACTGGTATTATCTTGTAATACACATATATTTTTTCCTTTGCATGGAATCACATAAACCTATTCCACATGGCTTCCTCGCTTCACTTCTGGAGAATGAACTAAACAGCAGGGGAGCAAATGAAGGAGTATGTGCAGCTGGTGGGGCTTCTATTAAGTTGTACTTGTCGTACCTTCCTTTATGGGCAAAGCATAGGTTCATGTAAAAGGGATGATGGGCTTCAGCTATCATAAAAATTCTTGCCTTTTACTGGTTGGTGGTGCTAAAAATCTTTGTGGGAGGAGCTGAGATCCAAAAAGATTATATAAAGATGTATTTATTTATTACAAGCCTCTATATAGCGACATGAATATACTCAATTCTTTACATACTACGTATTCTTATCAGTGCCCACTCTCAAGGAGCTTACAATCTAAGGACCTTAGCGCACATCGATTCATACTCATACATACTAGGGCCAGTTTAGATAGGAGCCAATTAACCTATCAGCATGTCTTTGGAGTGTTGGTGGAAACTTGCAGGAAACCCACGCAAGCACAGGGAAAACATGCAAACTGCATGCAGATAGTGGTTTGGATTTATACCAAGGACCCCAATGCTGCAAGGCAGAATCGCTAACCACCAAGCCACTGTGCACAGAGCGAGTGAAGCGCAGAGATTTAAATTGTAGATGAAACATGTTTGTCATGCAAAGGCACTGTCATTGTGGTACGTTTTTAAGACACAGTTTTATTTTACTGTAGGCCTGTTATTTTTACATATTTAATCTGAGTTAATCTGGTTGAAAAAAAGTCCATCCAGTTTAACCAACATAAAAAAAAACACAAATAGAAAACCTCCATATACCCTATACCCACAGTTGAACCAGAGGAAGGCAAAAAAAAAAGCAATAAAGCATAATTAAATTTGCTCCAGGGAAGGGGGGTCCTTCCTTTTCCAAGAGGCAAAGTTTATTCCCTGGATCAACTTTACCCATAAATATGAATCATGTTATTATTATTAGCATTTAGGAAAGAATCTAGGCATTTTTTTAAACTATTGATCTGACCAGAACCAGCTCTTGAGGGAGACTATTCCACATTTCCACAGCTCTTAATGTGAAGAAGCCTTTCTGCATTTGGAAATTAAATCTATTTTCCTCCAGACATAAAGAGTGCTCCCTTGTCCTCTGATGACCTTAAAGTGGTTCTAAAGTCTGAAGTTTTTTTTTGTCTTAAGGCATTCTATGCATTAAGATAAAAAAACCTTCAGTGTGCAGCAGCCCCCCTCAGCCCCCTAACACTTACCTGAGCCCATCTCGATCCCGCGATGTTGCATGAGAGTCTCAGCTGCCCAGGACTTTCCCTCCTTATTGGCTGAGACTGTCAATCAAAGTCAGTGAGCTAATGAGGAGAGAACCACAGCTTTGTGTCTGAATGGACACAGTGAGCTGCTGGCTGTGGGGGCACCCACCAGGAGGGAGGGGCCAGGAGCGCCAATGAGAGACCTGAGAAGAGATGGATCTGGGCTGCTCTGTGCAAGGGAAGTTTAACATATTTGTTCTTTTTAACAAACTGGGCACTGAAACCCCTTTTCTAACTAGACCAATTTTCAGCTTTCAGCTCTCTCACGTTTTGAATGACAATTACTCAGTCATGCAACACTATACACATATGAAATTTTTGTCCTTTTTCACACAAATAGAGCTTTCTTTTGGTGGTATTTAATGACCACTGGGTTTTTTATTTTTTTGCGCTATAAATGAAAGACCGAAAATTTTGTTTTAAAAAATGCATTTTTCTTCATTTGAGACACTAAGAACCCTTTCACAATGAGGCAGTGTTCGCGCATTTTAACGCTAAAAAAATAGCCTCTAAAAAGCCTGAAGCATCTGAAAACTGCTTTCACACTCCGGCGGTGTGCTTGTGGGACATTAGGAAAAGTCCTGCAAGCAGCATCTTTGGGGCGGCTTGGGGCGATATAAATAGTGCTCCCAAAATGCCCCTGCCCCTTTGAAATGAATGGGCAGCGCTTCCAAAGTGACCTTCAAAAATCCGGCCTGCTACCGCCCAAAAGTGCAGCAAAAGCGCAGCTAAAATGCTAAAGCACCGTTAAAACAACCAGCGCTTTAGTGCTGTTTTAGCGGCACTGTCTTGTGAAAGGGATCTTACAAGCCAGGAAAGTACAAATTCCCCCCAAATTACCCCTTTTTGGAAAGTAGTCATTCCAAGGTATTTAGTAAGAGGCAAGAGTATTGTGAGTTTTTTTTAAGTTTTTTCTCAAAATTCTATGCAAAATTAAGATTTTTTTTATTTTTATTTTTTTCACAAAATTGTCATATTAACGGGTTATTTCTCACACAGGCCATATGCATACTTGAAACTACAGCCCAAAACACATTCCGCTACTCCTCCCGAGTATGGCAATACCACATGTGTGAGACTTTTACACAGCCTGGCCACATACAGAGGCCCAACATGCAGGGAGCACCATCAGGTGTACTAGGGACATAAATTACACATTTAACCACATAAAGACTGAGCCTCTTTCTGAGATTTGTTGTTTACAAGTTAAAAACTGCTTTTTTTGCTAGAAAATTACCTAAAACCCCCAAACATTATAATTTTTTTTTCTAACACCCTAGAGAATGAAATGGCGGTCATTGCAATACTTTCTGTCACACCATATTTGCACAAGCGTCTTACAAGCACACTTTTTTTGGAAAAAATACACTTTTTTGAATTAAAAAATAAGACAGCAGTAAAGTTAGCCAAATTTTTTGTTATACTGTGAAAGATAATGTTATGCCGCATAAATTGATACCCAACTTGTGACACTTCAAAATTGCGCCCGTTCGTGGAATGGCGACAAAATTTTACTCTTAAAAATCTCCGTAGGCAACGTTTAAAAAATTCTACAGGTTGCTTGTTTTGAGTTAGAATTATTGCTCTTGCTCTACCGATCATGGTGATACCTCAAATGTGTGGTTTGAACACTGTTTTCATACGCGAGTGCTACTCACGTATGCATTCGCTTCTGCACGCGAGCTTGTCGGTACGGAGCACGATTACATTTTTTTTTTCTTATTTATTTTACCTTTTATTTTTATTTTTACACTGATTTAAAAAAAAAAAGTCACTTTTATTCCTATTACAAGCAATGTAAACAAACAAAAAACATGACAGGACCTCTTAAATATAAGATCTGAGGTAAAAAAAAAAACAAATCTCATATTTACACTAGAATGCAATAAAAAAATAAAATGAAATTTAAAAAAATCTTTTTAAAAAACTGGCCCTTTAAGAGCTGTGGGCGGAAGTGACGTTTTGACATCGCTTCCGCCCAGCAATTGTATGGAGACGGGTGGGGGCCATCTTCCCCTCACTCATCTCTATACCTAACAGGAGACAACACACGCACCCGGATATGTCCACCACTGCCAATGGCTCCAGTAAGTGGTGGAGGACACCGGAGGGTGGCGGGAGGGGGGGCCCTCTCCCGCCTCTAGTAAAAGTGATCTCGTGGCGAATCCGCCACAAAGACCATTTTTATCTTGTAGCAGACTGCCCACTGAAGAAGATGATACCGGGGTTATGGCAGCTAGCTGCTGCCGTAACAATGATATCCTCCTTCAAACAGCCGACGTAAAACTACGGTGGGCGGTCTGTAAGTGGTTAATGTCTTGACTACCTCTAATGCCCCGTACACACGATCGGAAATTCCGCCAGCAAAAGTCCAATGTGAGTTTTTGGTTGGAAATTCCGACTGGGCGTATGCTCCATTGGACTTTTGCTAGTGGAATTCCTGCCAGCAAAAGATTGAGAGCAGGTTCTCAATATATATATATATATATATATTTATGGCCCAGAGCCCTCTGACCGATACGGATAAGGATGACAAACAAGGTTAACACAAACTCGCTTACTTGAACCGGACCTGAAAGTGTGCCCTGGCCTAACGTAGGGTATACCAAAATAAGGGGGCATACCCTTGATAGAGAAATGAGTAATAAATGAAATGAAAATGAAATGAAGTGAAATGAGTACTCGCTCGAGGAGTAAAATGCTTGAGAAATGCCCTTGACAGGGGATGGGTGGGTGGGTATCGCGCACCGGAACCGACGAGGGAGCCAGGCGAACGGGCTGGTTATATACACCACCGGGCTCCACCCATAATTCCAGGCCACCATACTGGCCTTTCCATTTATGGCCCAGAGCCCTCTGACCGATACGGATAAGGATGACAAACAAGGTTAACACAAACTCGCTTACTTGAACCGGACCTGAAAGTGTGCCCTGGCCTAACGTAGGGTATACCAAAATAAGGGGGCAAAAACACACAGGTAGGGAAATGCCTTTATTGATTCAAGTTTGTTACTGGGTGAGCTTGACAAAGGCCTGGGCCATCTCTACTTGCGGATTGGGTATGTAACGGGCGAAACAGGTGGACTTCCACCTACCCAACTTTTTGATAACGTGGACCGGGACCCCTTGGCGGGAGGCAGTTGAAGCCGCTCCGATCCGAAATGAATGTCCGGAGTAGTGAGCCGGATTGAGGTGAAGGATGCCCAGGAGTATCCTGACATGCTCCATGAACTGGGCTGCGTTCAGTGGCTTACCGTGGAATGGCAGAAGCGGGCCAGTTCCTGGTTGATCGGCCAGAAGGGTCAACAAGCGGGTGAGCATGGCGACCGGGCACCAGCGGTTGTTAGTTTTATAAAAATGTATGTCCGTCCCTGGGCCGAGCTGCTGCGTCTTGGATACTGCTATATGTAGGATGAAATGGTCTCCGTGCCTGACCAGGTGGTGCTTGCATAGCGTGCGAGCTGAGGGGCTGCTGGAGGTAAACTCGCCTGGCCGCAAGAAGCCGTAGAAGGCCAGGTGTATGGCTGCTTGTATAATGGTACTAGTGTGGAGTCCGAAAGGTGCAGTGGCCAGAATATCGGACATGTTTCTGAAAACGTCTCCTGTGATAGGCAGGCGTTTGAGGGAAGCCGCAGGCTGGCGTTTCTGGATGCCACGCATGACGGCCCGAATGGCGTGAAAAGTGAACAAGGAGGGTTCAGCAGGGTCCTGGAGGGACGTAAAATGTTGTACCCCGGCCAGATATAGTCGGATCGTGTTGAAGGATAACGCCAAGTCCGAGTGGCAATGGGCAATGAAGGCCAGAACTTGCTTGACCCGGGAGGTCTCTGTGGAGCGAGACGTTAAGAAACGGTTAAAGGCCCTCCAGGCTGTTTGGTAGGCCTTGCGGGTATTGTCTGCGAGGGAGTGATTGATGAGTTGCGTCGCGGCTACTAGGTGAGGGGTTAATCCAGGGTCAGTTGAGACCAGTCCGGGATAACTGCTGACGTTGGTCCGGCTCCGGGCACCTGATCGGAAAAGGAAACTAAGTTAAAGCGGGAGAGGGCGTCCGCTGCCCGATTACATTTACCGGGGATAAAGGCACAATGAACATTAAATTGAAACAATAACGAGAGCTGGACCAGCCGCCGCAGGAAGGACATAATCTCCAGAGACTTGGACCTGCCTTTGTTAATGATTTCCGCAGTGGCGAGATTGTCCGTTGAAAAGGTCACTGTTTGACCGGACCAACTGCGGCCCCACGTATGGGCAGCGGCTACGATGGGGTACAATTCGAATAGGGAGGACGTCTCGGTGAAGCCCGGAATAGCCAGTATCTGAGGAGGCCAAGGGGCTGCGAGCCAGAGGTGGCCAAAAATTGCCGCAAAACCTGTAGAGGCCGCTGCGTCGGTCACGACCTGCGGTGACGAGGAGGACACGGAGGGAATGAATAGGGACACACCATTCCAGGACGTCAGGAATTCCTCCCACATGGCAAGATCAGCTATAGCTGCGGGGTCCAGGCTGAGGATATGCTCCGGGTCTTGTGAATGAGACAGTAGGACTAACAGGCGTGATATAAAAGCGCGACCTTGAGGGATGATGCGCATGGCAAAATTAAGCATACCGAGAAGGGACTGTAACTGCCTCTTGGTACAAGTTCTGGTGTGGGTGAAGTCCCTCATGACCGACCTGATGCGGCTTAGTTTATCCGGGGGGAGGCTGGCCTGCATAGTGCTGGTATTTAAGCTGACCCCGAGGAAGGTGATTGCCTGCGCAGGGCCCTCCACCTTGTGCTCAGCAATCGGGACGTCAAGGTTATTGAAGACCACCCTTAGTTTATCCAAATCCCCTGGAAGGGAGCCAGGTGACTCGACCAGCAGGAAGTCATCCAAATAGTGTATGACTCCCTGGCACTGGGCTACGTGCAGCAAGATCCATTCGAGAGCCTGCGCAAACGAGTCGAAGAGCCAGGGGCTACTCTTGGACCCGAAGGTTAGCTTAGTGGCAAAATAGTAGAGCTCCCTCCATTTGATGCCATGCCAGCACCAGAGAGATGGGTGGATAGGAAGGAGCTTGAAGGCGTCCGAGATGTCGGCCTTGGAGAGCCATGTTCCTGTGCCTGACTTGAGAATGGCCTGGATGGCCATGTCTACGGACGCGTACTTAAGGGAGAACTCCTCAGAGGGGATAAGAGAGTTGAGACTGGGGACAGAGGAAGAATAAGGCGCTGACAAATCGTAGACCAACCTAAGTTTATTGGAGAACTTGCCCTTGACAAGCCCAATAGGGCTGACTCGCCAGGTGTTAAATGGGGGCTTCGTGAAAGGGCCTATGATGAAATCCCGGTCTAGCTCTGCCTGTAATAGCTGGTCGATGGCTTGCACGTCCGTGGCTGCTGACCGCAGGTTCTGGCACTCGTGTGTAAGGTGAGGGAGGGAAATAAGTCCTGTATGAAAGCCCTGAGTAAAGCCCTGGACTAGGTAGGTGGCAAGTGAGGGGGTGGGATGATTGGCGAGGTAGACGCTGAGCCACGACACGTTGACCCGGCTTAGTCAAGATTTTCTAGCCTGCTTGACCTCGCACATGAGCCTGGGATGCGCTCTATTACATCGTGAGCATACATGGAGCAGCCTGCACTGGCTGAAATTGCACGACCCACTGTTGTAGTTGTTGCAGATGGCTGCGCCCCCCAAGGTCTTGACCGGGCGCCCCAGTTTATCCGTCTGCGGCAGGCGTACCAGCGCCGGTAGGGCCTGGGCAGTGCCTGAGGTCGATGGACCGTCTACGGTTGGGGTTGCCACTGAGCTGGCACACCAAGTCGCGGTGTGAGTAGCCGACTGGCAAATGGCACAAAGAGGAGACCGCAGCCCTGCGAAGTGTCGACAGAACAACTCGGTGTCCAAGACACTCCAATCCGTAGGTGTCTGAAATTGGGAGAGCCTGGCGGCCGCCTTAGCGGAGAAGGAGCGGTGATAGTCATAAAATGCAAAACCGCCGTATTTGTACCCCAGGTCAACTACTACGTGGAGGTAACGATCCAGTTCCTCCCTCCTGCCGGGGGAGGCCGAGCAGATGACATCCCTCAGCATGCCGAAGGCCAAGGTGAACTCGGTGACTGAAAGCTTCCTGTCCAGCCTGGGGTCTTTGGCTTTGAGGACCACCGACACGTCCCCCCAAGTGTAAGCTTTATTTTCTGCCAGCTCATGAATGGATATCAGGAGTGAAGCCAGATTGACGTCCTTTCCCTCTAGGATGTCCTTCCTGATGTTGGCTGATATTAAATGAGAAGGGTACACTACTGGTGTACACCCGGGGGTACCTGCGCTGGTGTTCTCCACTGCTTGTAAAGCTGGTGTAGGAGGAGAAACAACTGGGCGGGTCTCGAGGAGGGCCACCCGACTCTGAACCTCTGACATTGAGGTCGTCAGGGATGACACCAGCGTGTGAAGCTGCGTGATGGAAGCAGCGATAGAGCCCAGGGAGGCCTGCTGGACGCTATCCTCGACCGCGGCTGGGGGAGGAAAAAGGAGCCTGAAGAGCTCGGCCTTTCTGGCTGTAGCTGGGAAGGGTACACCCCTACGCCTCAACTCGGCTGTCAGCCTTGGAATGGTCCATGATCTGAAGGACCTTTGGCTGCCGTTCTCTGAGACGAGAGACGGGGACAACGGAGCCGTGAAGTCCTCGCTGCCAGCCTGGGACATGGTGGCAAAATCCAGGCTTGGTGAGCCTATTAATCCTAGGGTCCGGGTTTTTCTCCTATACGGAACCTAAGAGGGTGACATGGATTACAAGACTCGTAGGAGACTCCTAAGCAAACATTTTTTTTTTTTTTTTTTTTTTTTTTTTTTTAGAGAAGGATACTACCGCTTGTGAGCGTTCCCTTCCCAGAAGATTCTCTTACCTAAGGAGGCACCGTCCGACCCGGTGCAGGTTGGACCTACTGAAAACTCGACTGATCTGAGGAGATGAAGGTGAGTTTGTATGAGACTCCTATACCTGCAGAGAGATGTCTAGCTAAATAGTGGAGGTAAGACTTGAAATGTGATGGAAGACATAACTGAAACAAGCTACATAAAAAACGAGCAGACAACTGAATTTAGAATAACGTGCATATGGCGACAGAGACGTGACTTGGTTGCGCCGCAGATGCAAAATTTCCTTTCCTTCCCTTTCCCCATTTTTTATTCCTTTTTGTTTCCAACGCAACTTGCACATAGAACGTGGGGCTCAAGCGAAGGTGGACCCTGCCACGTGGAGCTCAGGCAGGGGGGTGAACCCCGCCACGTGGAGCTCAGGCAGGGGGGGGGGGCCTGCCGCGTGGAGCTCAGGCGGAGGTGGAGCCCGCCACGTGGAGCTCAGGCAGAGAGGGGGGGGGGGGCCTGCCGCGTGGAGCTCAGGCGGAGGAGGAGCCCGCCACGTGGAGCTCAGGCAGAGGGGGGGGGCCTGCCGCGTGGAGCTCAGGCGGAGGTGGAGCCCGCCACGTGGAGCTCAGGCAGGGGGGGGGGGGGTCTGCCGCGTGGAGCTCAGGCGGGGGGTGGCCCCGTCACGTGGAGCTCAGGCAGGGGGGGGGGGGGAACCCCGCCACGTGGAGCTCAGGCGGGGGTGGACCCCGCCGCGTGGAGCTCAGGCAGGGGGGGGGGGGGAGGGGACCTCGCCGCGTGGAGCTCAGGCAGGGGGGGAGCCTGCCACGTGGAGCTCAGGCAAGGGGGGGGTACTGGAATGAGGTGTAGCAGCTGGGCGCACCAGAACGAATCGATGCATAAGGAATGCGGTGGGATTCGAGTTGGAGCGTAATAAGTGACAGAAATGATATGCCATGACAAAGACTAGAATCAAGGACCATGCTTGAACCTGCGAGTGACTCAGTCTCTGGAGCATGTACAGAAATGAGGGCGAACCTTGGGGCACTTCGAAGCGAATCGGTGTGTTGGAGATGCGACGGGATTCGAATCGGAGTGTGGTAAGTGACAGAAATGATAACATGGTTAGAAGTGGCAGAAAATGAAATGATTCGACATAACCGACTGGCAAGATTGAAATGACTGCAATGATTGACATGGAAAGAAATGACCTGACGGACATAGTACAAACGGTATGAAAAATGATTTTTTTTTTTTTTTTTTTTTTTTTTTTTTGAACAACCTGAGATTGACATTGCCCAGACTGCTCAATTTAGCGTGACAAGCAGACAGCTGTGCTTTCGAAACGGTTCGATCGATTCGAACACGACGAAATTAGTCGTTCGGTTTAGCAATGACGTGCTACGAAACGAAGTGCCTGTCGGCACGAACGACAAGTACCGAAAAGGTGACAACGACTTCTTCGAAGAAGGGGTAGTGACATGAGGTATCGAATATAAGTTAAGACGTTCGTGTAACCTAAGTGAGTGGTTCGTGAGTTCAAGAATCTAGTTTACGTGACTAAATAACACATGAACGAAAAGGGTGCCGAAGCCCTACCTGCGACAGCCGGCCCAGACGTGTTGTACGACAACGGAAAATTCGACTTAGAGTATAGCGACTCAGACGGCAACCAGACGGACGCTGACGAACGACAAGGCTTTGTCGACACGAGGCGGACGAAAACGTGGAACTCACGAACCCGGCTCACTGTAAAGTCTTGTGGATAGTCGGCCCTTGATTTCTGACGTATCAGAGATCGCGCACCGGAACCGACGAGGGAGCCAGGCGAACGGGCTGGTTATATACACCACCGGGCTCCACCCATAATTCCAGGCCACCATACTGGCCTTTCCATATATATATATATATATATATATATATATATATACATACTCTGCATTCAGTGTAGCCTATATATACAGTACATTCGGCAGTTTACACAGTATATAATACAGTGTGTACAGTTGTAAATACACTTCAGGCAGTGTACACAGTATATAATACAGTGTAGTGTGGTGTTAAAAAAAAAATACCCATCGTGCCCGGAAGGCCTCCAAAGAGAGGCAGATGCGCACAGGCAACTAAAAGAGGGCCCCTACACTGCCACCCACTGGTTAACCCCTTCACTGCCTGTGTCATTTACACAGGAATCACTGCATTTATATAGCAGTGATTACTGTAGAAATGACAATGGTCCCAAAAATGTGTCAAAAATGTCCGATGTGTCCGCCACAATGTCGCAGTCACAATAAAAATCGCTGATCGCCGCCATTACTCATAAAAAAAAAATAATAAAAAATTATTAATAAAAATGCCATAATACTATCCCTATTTTGTAAACGCTATAACTTTTGCACAAACCAATCAATAATCGCTTATTGCGATTTTTTTACCAAAAATATAATAGAAGAATACGTATCAGCCTAAACTGAGGGAAAAAAATGTTTTTTTACATATTTTTGGGGGATATTTATTATAACAAAAAGTAAAAAATAATGCGTTTTTTTCAAAATTGTCGCTCTATTTTTGTTTATAGCGCAAAAAGTAAAAACCGCAGAGGTGATCAAATACCACCAAAAGAAAGCTCTATTTGTGGGAAAAAAGGACGTCAATTTTGTTTGGGAGCCACGTCGCACGACCGCGCAATTGGCAGTTAAAGCGACGCAGTGCCGAATCGCAAAAAGTGGTCTGGTCTTTGACCAGCAAAATGGTCCAGTCTGTAAGTGGTTAAGGGGAGCCCTATGACAGAATTAAGGAAAAAATCATAGGTTTCCCCTGTCCATTCCAGGCCCCTCGGGTTTGGTATTGATTTTGGGTGGGGGGGCCATGCCAATTAAAAAAAAAAAGAAGGGAGTTCACTTTAACATCCATATTAACATCCATACCAAACCCAAAGGGTAAGAACTGGGGGGAAACCTAAGCTGCTTTTTTAAATGATTTGTTTGTATATTGCCGGGATCTGGCAATACATTACAGCCGTGAGCAATTTTGAATTACATTTTTTCCTTTAGAAATGTCATTTTGCTGCGGTACTTTTCTAAACATGGGGAAAATGTGCTACTTTACACACAGACTAAAGGGAAGGCACGATATTTTTTTTGTAAATTTTTATTTATTAACAGTTTTATCAACACACACAGTACAACACACGTATACCAACCCCCCCCCCCCCCCCCCTTAATCCCCTGTGCAGCCTTCCGACCAATACTAAATCACAGTCCATATTTCCAACTATAACAAATATTACATGTCTAAGACATCCATAACAGTACCATCCAACCCGCATACAGAAAAATATCATACTCATATCCCTCCCCCGCCCAACATAGCAAGCCTGAAATCAAAAACCCAGCCCCAACACAATGGATTAATTCACAGTACCATTAGCATCTAGCCAACATTGCCACACTTTCTCAAATTTTTTAGGGCATCCCCTGCTCAAGTAAGTAGCTTTATACATTGGTAGCGACTTGTTAATTATACTTTTCCAGAATGACACCGTGGGTGGCTCTGGACTCTTCCAACACAACAGAATAGCCTTACGGGCATAGAACAAAGAAAGAGAAATCATAATTCTTTGTGCCCTTCTGGGCGCCAACTCCTCCACCAGCCCGAGTAAACAGATCGCTACCGTAACAGGAATCGGCACCGAAAGCACCGTCTGTATAGTGTGAGTCACCCCCTTCCAGAATACCTGTATCTGCTGGCACCGCCAGAACACATGGTCGAAGTCAGCATTATTGTCCGGGCAGCGCCAGCACACCGCCGCATCCGTGCCATATATCCCAGCTATCCTTGCCGGGGTATAGTACACCCTGTGTAAAAGCTTAAATTGAATGAGCCTATCTCTGGCTGATACTAGCGTCTTAAATGGGTAATCCCACATATCATCCCAATCCTCCCCCCCGAAATCCGTAACCAATGCACTCCATGTGTCTCTACACTTTGTAAGCATTTTAGGCCTTTCCACAAAAAGTTCTTTATAAACTGCAGAGAGGGGTTTTATCAGGTCCTCCTTTCGCAGCATGCTCTCCAGGGGAGACACACCCAGCTCCAAAGCATCAGAACCAAACTGAGTAAGGAAGGCGTGCCTCAACTGGAGGTAGCGAAAGAAATACCAATTAGGAAGGGTATATTTTTCTCTCAGTTGATCAAATGTGTACAGTCTTGTCCCCCCCACTATATGTTTCAATTGTTTGATGCCGACCCTGGCCCAAATTACTGGATCCGGAATCGCACCAAAATGTGACAATCTGGGATTAAACCAGAGAGGGGTGTCCTGTGACCAGCTCCCTGCCTCTGTTTTCATCAAAGCCTGTGCCTTATCCCACGCGCGTACAGTCATTCGCATGGAGGCGGTCAAGGGTGAGACAGTCTGTGGGCCCCTATAGACTAGATAGGACAAACTCTCATAAGAACCTAGACGGGCTGCCTCCAATACTGTCGCTGAATCCCCAGCGTCCTTCGTCAACCAGCGCCTAACAATCACCATCTGTCCCGCTATAAAATATTTGAAAAGATCAGGTAGCGCCAATCCGCCCTGTCCCCAGGGTTCCTGTAAAGTACGCAAACTTATCCTGGGATGTCCAGCGGCCCATAAAAAGGAGTTAAAAAGACTATTAACCCGTCGAAAAAAAGAACAGGGAATCCAAATCGGAGTGTTCCGCAAAAGGTATAGAAAAACCGGCAGGATTTTCATTTTAAGTAGGTTAACCCTACCAATCAGAGACAGCGGCAGATGTTTCCATGCCTCTAGTTGTACTTTGACCCTGGCCAATAATGGTAGAAGATTGAGAGACATAAAGTCCCCCACTCGGGGTGATATATGTATCCCCAAATACTTAAACTCCTCCACCCAAGCTATGGGGACCCTGCTGGATGCAAGAGCCCTGACACCCGAGTCAATAGCCATTACCGTGGACTTCTCCCAATTAACTCGGAGTCCGGAGAACGTGGCAAATTTGTCAAGCACCCCGAACACCGCTTCCAATGACGGCCCTGCATCACGCAAAAAAAGAAGAATGTCGTCCGCGTAAAGTGCAATGCATTCCCGGATGCCCCCTACCTCCAACGCCCCTACTTCAGATGACCTCCTCAATGCTATGGCCAAGGGCTCTATCGCGAGTGCAAATAAAAATGGGGACAGCGGGCACCCTTGGCGCGTGCCCCTACCCACAGGAAACTGAGAGGAAACTGAGGTGCCTATCTTTATGGCCGCTTGAGGGTTACTGTATAGTAAGGAGATCCAAGTCATGAAGATGTCCCCAAAGCCCATGTGTCGTAGAACTGCCAACATATACTGCCAGTCCACAGAATCAAAGGCCTTGGCCATGTCCAAAGACACCACCACCCTAGTACCCATCCTATCGTGTTCCATCTGCAAATGAGCAAACAGTCTGCGAAGATTTGTGTCAGTAGATTTTTGCGGTATGAAACCCGTCTGATCTATGTCAACCAAGGTGGTAATGACCTGGGAGAGTCTGGTAGCCAAAACCTTTGTCAAGATTTTTAAGTCCTGGTTCAACAGCGCTATGGGTCTATAGGATGAACAGGACAAAACATCCTTGCCAGGCTTCGGAAGAAGAATCACCTGCGCTTCAGCTAAGGAATCAGGAAGGCATCGGTGCTTGAGACAGTAAGAGAACAGGGTCCTAAGCCTAGGAACTAAGTCCTCCATATGCAGCCTATACCATTCAATACTGAAACCATCAGGCCCAGGAGATTTGTGAGGGGGGAAAGCCCGTATAGCTGCCTCAATTTCTTTTTCGTTTATGTCAGCCTCCAACGCCCCCCTATCCTCCACCGACAGCACAGGGATTTCAAGGGATGTCAACAGTGCATCCAATTCCTGGGAATCATAGACCGGAATAGGAGCATACAGTGTCTTGTAATATTCCACAAACGTGTCCATAATATCAGTAGGGTTAGTGAGTACATCCCCCCCAGCATTCCCAATACAGGGTATATTGGTTTGTATTCTCTGTTCTGCCACCAACATTGCCAGTAGTTTACCATTTTTATCCCCTCGCTCAAAAAGGGATTCTGCAGATTTTGTTCTAGAGGTATGTGTCAAGTCAGTGAAATGGAGTGCGAGTGTGCGCCTGGCCTCCAACAAGGCCTCATACGTGACATCAGACTGGTCGTTGGCGTGAGCCCGTGCACAAACCCGTTCCCTATCCTGCAGCTCCTGCTCTTTTTTATTATGGGACCTGCGTGCCTGCTTAATGGCTGAAATATAATGGCCTCGCATACATGCCTTAAAAGCATCCCACACCACTGTGGGAGCAGCAGACCCTGCATTATCATTCCAATAGTTAGCATAATGTGGGGCAACCTGGGATGATACCTCCTCCACCTCCAACCAGCCCGGATTCAATCTCCATGCCCCTCCTCTAAAAACCGAAGGAGGAAGAATGTGTACCGAAAGCGGCGTGTGATCTGAGATGCCCCCTGCCAAATATTTGGCTCCACCCACCAACTGCAACATGGATGCATTAGCAAAAGCCAAATCGATTCTGGAGGAGGATCTATGCGTTTTGGACAAATGAGAATAGCATCTAGTGGAGGGGTTCTTCCACCGCCATAATTCTGTGAGGGAGGCCGTAGCCGCCCACGCAGAAAGGTCAACCGATGCCACCCTAGACGCATTAGAGGAATCCAACGTTGCAGAGAGTATGGCATTAAAATCCCCTGCTATAAGAAGTGGAAGATGTATGTATGGTGCCAATTTGCCTAACAGATCATACAATATCTGTACTTGAAAAGGGGGAGGTATGTAAACATTAACCAAAACCATCTTGCAATTACTGAGATCAGCAACAACAATCAAAAACCTGCCTCCCGGGTCTGAGATGACATGATGAATGGTGCAGGGTACCGCTTTACTAATAAGAATAGACACACCCCTAGAATAAGTGGAGTATGTCGCATGCAGCGCCCTCTGAATCCAAGCTCTGCGTAAAGCCAGCACTCTGCTCCCATCCAGATGTGTCTCCTGCAGAAACACCACACGCGGAGTGATCGTTTTCAAATATTGGAACATTAAGGCTCTACGAAACTTGTCGTTCAGGCCTCGGATATTCCAAGATACCACATTAACCATAGACCCTGCCATTGTTACCCAGCAACTTAATAAACATTAAACGGTACCCTTGTAGGGATAGGAGGAAATACAGTTGGTTATGATTTTCAGACATACAATAGATCTGCGAAATAACAAAAAAATTGACATGGAAGGCTGCACATACTAAGTAACCTAACCCCTTATTCCCGTAAACTCCCTGCCGCTGTGTAGCAAACCAAAACAACAGGTACACGCAGCTTTTTCCCAAACCTTGTCCAAAAAAATTCCTGAAGGGCATGACCATACTACAGGTCAAACGAACCAGCGTTCCAAAAAAAAGAAAAAACACAGAAACAAAGAGTGCAAAAAGTTTTAACTTGCATAAACACAGTGTCCGCGTCCATAGAGCTCCCCGATGCCTGTCGGCGACCCGTAACTCACCCAAATGGGCAGCACAAGGTGCGTCCCTCCTCAGTCCCGGGCTTTGTAGGTGTCCCAGTGTGATGGAGAAGCATATGACACAACAGGAGTCCCCCGGAGGTGCGGACAGAAGGCACCCCGCAACTTGAGTATGAAGGAGAAGTATAACCATATCCCACTTCTTCCCCCCCCCCCCCACCCCGGACAGGATAAGTCAAAATATTCTCAACTTTAAATACCTAGGGGAGGTCTCGGGGGGTACTCAAACTGGAACATGAGTAACAAACCTGATGAAGGGAAACCAGAAAAAAAAAAAAAAAAAAAAAAAAAAAAAAAAACACCCCAGCAGCCGCCGAGGTTGCAACTGGACAGGTGGGCCCAAACAATTATCTCAGGGACAGCAACCAGGAATCTGCCTCCGCAGGAGAATCAAAAAACTTCACTGAGCCTTCATACTGGACCCGTAGGCGACTAGGATAAAGCATGGAGTATTTCAGATCCCGTTCCCTCAGCCGTCTCCTGATATCCGTAAAGGTTTTGCGTCGTCTCTGGAGATCCGCCGAGAAGTCAGGATAAAGATGTACCACCGTATTCTCAAAGGGCAGAGTTGGATGTTTCCGAGCCTCCCGGAGGATGCGGTCCCGGTCCCGGTAATTGAGGAATCGCACAAGGAAGGGCCTCGGCGGGGCCCCTGAGATACCCCGACCCGTTGGTACCCTATGTGCCCTTTCCACCACGTATGTAGGAGGTACCTCAGTCAACTTGAGAAGAGTCTTAAAGAAGGCCTCCGCGAATTTGGCTGGGTGATCCCCTTCCGCCCCCTCCGGGAGACCCAGGACCCTGACATTATTCCTTCGCATGCGATTCTCAGCATCATCGGATTTGGCCACTAGCGATTGCACAGTGCGCTGCAGGGTATGAATGGCGTCATCATGGCGGGCAGTAATGTCCTCCGTGGCAGAGATTCGCGACTCAGTTTCAGAGAGTCTACCCCTAAATTTGTCTAGGTCTGCTCTGATGAGATTGCATTCCTCCGCTAGATGATCAATGCGGACCAACAATGAGGTTCTGCTCTGTTCAATTGCCGCCAAAATAACAGTGGTATCATTCGCTGGCGGAGTCACCGGCACTGAAGGCTCGGCCGATGCCGGCGCCGCCTGCTCCATGTCCGCTAACAGCGCTTTAAATTGATTCAGAATGTCACTGGGGCAAGGTGCAGGCTGAGTGGAGGCCTTCTTAGATGCAGATTTACTTCTCGATGGCATGAGCAAGCAGACCAACAATGTGCAGGATGAAGTTTAAAACAACAGGGTGTTCCCCTTTAAGAGTTCACAGCAGAGAAACACAGCTCATAAGGAAATAAACAGGGACTGTTTCACAGCAGGCCACCTTGTCCCCTATGCAAAGACACTGCCCGGCAGAGCTGGATTCTGGCCCCAGAGATAGGACTCACCTCCCCTCCTGGCAAGATAGGATGGCTCCACAGGCCTCAATAAGGCACCGAATTGCGGCGGTATGCTGCCGGCCGTGGACGGCGGCAGCCAGCTAATCGTCCGTCCCTCCTCACAACCGCTCCTCCACAGGGGCTGCCTCGGTCACGCCCGCACTCCGCGGCCCTCCGCGCCGCGATCGCCGCACTTTAGAGCGGTCTCCCGGAGGCTTCACCGTTCCGCACAGGCCTCAAGATGGCGGCCGGCCGCCCCAGGCCGAGTAGGCCGCAACTGCAGTTTCGGCACAGAGGCGCTCAGCCCAGCAATAACCGGCTCCTCCGGTACTACAGATGCCCTGAGAAAGGCAGGGGAACTTTCCAGGCTCCTCGGGTCGCCGAACAGGGAGGATGGCAGAGGATTCACTATAAGGATGAGCGGAGCTCTACAGCGGCACGTCCTCCCTGTTTCACATCCGGACACGCCCCTCGAAGGCACGATATT
The DNA here is from genome assembly GCF_037356315.1 of Lithobates pipiens. Classification (NCBI taxonomy): domain Eukaryota; kingdom Metazoa; phylum Chordata; class Amphibia; order Anura; family Ranidae; genus Lithobates; species Lithobates pipiens. The sequence continues at coordinate 438,506,885 of NW_027507903.1, forward strand.
TAAAGGAATATTTCATTTTTATTGGTTCACTTTAAGCATTCTTAAAATCACCGTTCCTGAAAAAACTGTCGTTTTAAAAACTTTTTTTTTTTAATAGATACATGTCCCCTGGGGCAGTACCCGGGTCCCTAAACACTTATAGCAATAACACACATATAAGCCTTTAAAATTAGAACTTTTGAGTTTTCACGTTCATGTCCCATAAACGGTGTTCGCACAAATTTTTTGTCTTTTCGCAAGATCTGGTGTGAACCGAACGGGGGGTGTTCGACTCATCCCTACTAATGATTTGTACAGGGGTAAAATGTTATCTCTCTCTCTCTGCAGTCCATACCACTTAATACAAGTGTAGCAAGGTCCCAGGACTCTTTTGGTCTAATGAGGACCTCCAGGGTCAGGGATAGTTGATATCCTTCTGTATGTAGTGGGTTGTAAGGCATGGTGGGTGCAAAGTAGTTAAAGTTATTGGGCGCCAGACACTTCTTGAATGCAAAAGAAAGTTTATTTCTCTTAACAATCTTTTTGGGGGAAAGAGGGTTAGGGCCAGGACACCCTTATGTAGTTGCAAGATTAGTTGGCAGACTCCGAGACTTCGATAGGAGGACAGCCAAGCAGGGAAAAGCATCCAGCAAGACGCCACATCTGCAGGAATGCTGTGTCCTATGGCAACAGTCTTAAACAGTTCCTTTCTCTTTCACTATAATCACTTGTAGTTCTTCAGCCCCGGTCTTTCACTAGATCCAATGATTCACTGCCACATAATCCTTTGAGCTCCTCCAATCTTCACTGTTGTATCTTCCTCAAGCATCACCCCCACTTCTCTGCTGGGTCCCTAGCTTGGCACACAAGATACCTTTCAAGCTTTACCTTCGCTGGCCTGCTCGGTCTCTAGCTTGACACACGGCTGCTCTGCACGTGTCACCACCACTGGCTGGGTCCTTGGCTTGATTCCCACAGATTTTTCACGATTATTCACCATCCCCGGTTGGTGAGAATGCTGCTCCGGTACTTGCTTCAGTTACTCACTGTGGTCCCTGGTAATAAGGCGGACAGTCCCTTACAGGCGACAGCTTTGCCTCTACCTCCAACCACTACATGTTCTCCAGCCGGCAGAATTTTCACTTCTGCTTGAACTGCAAGCTGCAGTCACAACCCTGCACTGCTCTCCTGCTTCTGGATAGGCCCTCAGACAGCCTAGCAGCCAGATGTGCCCAGAATAGGCCCAATCTCTGTCCTAGCAGCCCGGGCAGTACAACACACGTCCACCAAATAGCTGTCCAGGTGGCACAGAACACGATCACCTGACTCCACCCAAATACATATATTCTCCCATCAAGCCAAGTGATTTAAGAAAAACCCTGCCTATTGGCTGAGATACCCCATATACCCATAATGTGACCTTGCAGTGCCCTTCTCATATCTAATGCCACCAAGTACCTGAGCCACATAACGACAGAAGAGAAAAGTACAGCAAGTATAGACTTAGCGTGAAATTGATCCCTAACAATAGACCAAGGTAACTACACCTGGCAGGTAAATTTAGGAGCAACCCTGCCTAACCACCAGGGTGCTACACAAGAAAGGGCTTTGCTTGCTTTGATAACTACAGCTTGGCATTTGATGCCATTATTAAGCTTATGATCTATCAGAAAACCCAGATCCTTCTCCACCATTGATTCCCCCAGTTGTACTTTCCTAGTATGTATGATGCCAGCACATTAGTCCCAAGTGCATAACTTTACATTTATCAACATTAAACCTTCTTTGCCACACAGTTTCCCAATTAAAGCGGAGTTCCACTCAGAAGTTTTTGACAGGCCCCACTCCCCACTTCCAGGAGATCGCCCTCCCTCCTTCTTTCACCTCTGCCGGGCCAATTAAAAAACTCAGCATGCTTCGAGCATGCGCAGTAGGGAACCAGCACTGCCTAGTTACCTTACCAGGAATGGCAGCGGCAGTACCCAGGAGTCGATTAGAAGATCGGCTGGGGTGCCGACATTGCGGGCTCCCTGGACAGGTAAGTGCACTAATATTAAAAGTCAGCAGCTACGGTATTTTTAGCTGCTGACTTTTATTATTTTTCACCCAGGCTGGACCTCCTCTTTAAACAGTGCATTGAGGTTGACTTTTAAGTTGGAGACCTGTAAGGATATTATTCCACTGCATAGCTTGGTGTCATCTGCAAAGACTAAAATGGTACTTTTAATCCCAGACCCTATATAATTTATGAAGATATTAAAAAGTAAGGGTCCCAACACTGAACTTTGGGGTACATCACTGATAACCCTAGATCATTCAGAGTTTTTGGCAGGGGCATTTTCTGGCTGAAACAAAAACTAGAACTAGCAGATTTTGAGAGGATTTTGTCAGCTGTAAAAAAAAAAAAAATCTGAAAAAAGATGAAAAAAAGCATAAAAACGCCCAAAAAACACTACTCTGCGTTTATCAGTGTTTTTGACCCATAAGCTTTTGTGGGAGTATTATTTTGTTTAAAAAAGTTAAAAAAACACTACAGCTAAAAAAAACGACTGCAAAAACACAAAAAAGTGCATTCTACCGCTCAGTGCTGCTTATCATTGCCATCAGTGCCCTTCAGTGCTGCCCATCGGTGCGACCCATCAGTGCCATCTCTCAGTGTTCATCAGTGTTACCTTATCAGTGCCACCTATCAGTGCAGCCTATCGGTGCCCATCAGTTCATCTCATCAGCACGCATCAATGAAGGAGAAAAATTACCTGTTTTCAAAATTCGAAACTGTTTTTTTTCAAAATTTTGGTATTTTTTAGTTTTTTTAGCAAAAAATAAAAAACCCAGCAGTGATTAAATTCACCAAAAGAAAGCTCTATTTGTGTGAAAAAAATGATAAAACTTTCATTTGGGTTCAGCATTGCATGCCCACGCATTTGTTATTCAAAGTGTGACAGCGCTGAAAGCTGAAAATTGGTCTGGGCAGGGGGAGTTTAAGTGCCCAGTAAGCAACTGGTTAAACACCAACACATGAGATATAAAACATTCTTAAAGTTTTATTACATATCAAACTAGTTAAAGGATATATGTAAAAAACATATTCACACATGCAACGGCCATATAGGTCTGTCTTAAAGTGTTACTAAACCCACAACATTAAAATCATTCTGTATATGCAATAAAGCATGCTTGTTATACTCACAGTGGAACCTAAGGGGTTAATCCTCTGCACTGTGCAAAAAGGATGTTTGATTCTGTATGCACAGATCCTCCTTTTCTTCCCCTGACTCCAGAACATGTCAGGATAATACAGAGCCTTTGGGGTAAGGCTGCACTTGCTCAGCTTAGTTTGTAGTGCTAGAGATATTTTTTTTTTCTTGGGAGAGTGCATGTGATCAGCACAGGGCCAATCCACACTGTCCAGACAGAGGGTCAGATGTTCTGGATCCTGATAGGACAGCTCAGTGCAGTATCAAAACCCATCCTACAAGCTATAACCAGGAACTTATAGAGGTCATAAGATTGCTATATACTGCTATTGAGAAAAGATATTTAGCTGTTTATATTTACTAAAATAATTGCATTTCCATGTTCTGTGTACTGTGTGCGAACAGATATAGTGACTGTCGTGTCTTGGGTTTAGTAGCAATTTAAGGTGATAGGATCCCATGTATTTTCCAATGCGTTTCACAGTCTGCCCGCTTCATCAGAGCCTTGGATCCTCTAGAAGGTACTGTAATTAATTATACAATGTATTAAGACATTTGTACATTACAATGGATACAAATTATTTGAATGTAATTAGACAACAGATTTAGACTATATTAACATATCATGCAACATTTTGCATTGACTTGCAGATATAACTGTCAGGGCTGGGCTCAGCCCTTCCTTCTCTGAGCTAGCCGCTCAGATGTCGGCTAATTGCCAGGTCCTATCTCTCCACAGTGTCTCAGCTGTTGATGATATCCTGCTCATCAGTCCTGCTTACTTAACCACTTGCTTACTGGGCACTTAAACACCCTTCCTGCCCAGACCAATTTTCAGCTTTCGGTGCTCTCACAATTTGAATGACAATTACTCAGTTATGCAACACTGTACCCAAATTAATTTTTTGTCCTTTTTTTCCCACAAATAGAGCTTTCTTTTGGTGGTATTTGATCACCTCTGGGGTTTTTATTTTTTGCGCTATAAATGAAAAAAGACCGAAAATTTTGAAAAAAAACGCATATTTCTTTGTTTCTGTGACAGAATTATGCAAATTATTAATTTTTCTTCATAAATTTTGGCCACAATTTATACTGCTACATATCTTTGGTAAAAATAACCCAAATTAGTGGATATTATTTGGTCTTTGTGAAAGTTAGAGAGTCTACAAGGTGTGGTGCGAATCGCACAAAATTGATCACATCTGATGTACTGGTGGACTATCTCGCTTCTTGTGACCCGAATAAGTCAGGAAAGTACAAATACCCCCCAAATGACCCCTTTTTGGAAAGTAGACATTCCAAGGTATTTAGTAAGAGGCATAGTGAGCTTTTTGATGTTGTCATTTTTTTCCCACAATTCTTTGCAAAATTACGATTTTTCATTATTATTTTTTTCTCCACAAAATTGTCATTGTAATAGGTTATTTCTCTCACGTGGCATGTGTATAATACAAATGACACCCCCCAAAAAATTCTGCTACTCCTCCTGAGTATTACAATACCACATGTGTGTGACTTTTTCACAGCCTGGCCACATAGAGAGGCCCAACATGCAGGTAGCGCCATCATATGTTCTAGGAACATAAATTACACATCTAACTTGTTGACTATTTATTACACTTTTGAAGCACCAGGACAATGACACGTGACACTGATGACAGATGGCACTGATACGTGGCAATGATGACACTTATACGTGGCACTGATGACAGGTGGCACTGATGACAGATGGCACTAATATGTGGCACTGATGACACATGGCACTTATACGTGGCACTGAAGACACGTGGCACTGAAACGTGGCACTGATGACAGATGGCACTAATACGTGGCACTAATACGTGCCACCGACAGATGGCACTAATACATGGCACCGATGACGCGTGACACTGATGACAGATGGCACTGATAAGTGGCATTGATGACACGTGACACTGACAACAGATGGCACGTGACACTGACAGATGGCACTGATGACAAATGGCACTGATACGTGGCACTGATGACAGATGGCACTATGTGGCACTGATGACACGTGGCACTGACGACAGGTGGCACTGACGACAGGTGGCACTGGGGGCAGGTAGCACTGGGGGCAGGTAGCACTGGGGTGGATGGCACTGGGGGCAGGTAGCACTGGGGTGGATGGCACTGGGGGCAGGTAGCACTGGGGTGGATGGCACTGGGGTGGATGGCACTGGGGCGGATGGCACTGGGGCAGATGGCACTGGGGCAGATGGCACTGCTGGGGGCGGATGGCACTGCTGGGGGCGGATGGCACTGCTGGGGGCGGATGGCACTTTTTATTTTATTTTTTTACTTTTTTTTTTCTTTACTACAGGAAGAACGGCTGCCGCTGCAGCCGTTCATCTCTCCCCTCTCACACTGTCTGTGCGAGGAGGGAGAGCGGCGCTGAGAGATGATCTCATATGTTTACATATGAGATCATCTCCCATTGGACACGCCGATCACGCTGTAAACGGCCGCTGTGATTGGCCGTTTACAGCGATCTGTGTTTGCCTGTCCCCGGGAGACACGGCGAACACAGAACTTCCGCGATGCCATATGTCTCCATATGTCACTGCCATATGTCACTGCCATATGTCTCCCATGGGGGGGGGTTGGTGTTAATTTTCAGACCCCCCCCCCCAAAAAATATTGAGCACCAGCCGCCACTGTACTTAAGCCCAATCTGCACAAGAGCTGAGGCTTTCCAAGTTCTCTCGCCCCTCACTGGCTGAGATGCAGCAGCAAGGGCCATTGGGAGGGGTCCAGAGCTGCGGCGGGGGACCTGAGAAGAGGAGGTTTGAGGCTGCTGTGTGCGAAACATTTAAATTTATTTTAAATTTAAAATAAAAAATGTTACTTTACTGTAAGTTACTAATTTTGTCCAAAGTGGGACGTTTTCAGCGTTTGAAAGCTTACTTGTGAAAGGAAATCACTGTAAGAAAACTTTTTTCTTCTATCTACTGTGACATGGGCTGTGGTGTGTTTGTAGCTTTCCTTCACTTTAATAATTGGGCATTACAAAGTATAATGTAATGAAGCAGAGCAGTCAGCACATTGAATAATTATGAATGTCAGTGCATACCTCATGACTTTGTGACAGCTTGTTATTCACTCATGTATATAGAAAACTGGAAAATTAAAAAGACCACTCACCTGACCAATGGGGCTTATCATGGCATTTCTTTGTAGCTCTCCAGAGATTTAGGCTCACCAGGGATTGTAAAGGGTCAAAATTATTAATGTCACATTTACTTCACCTTCCCGGGTTAGAACTTTACCTTCTATTGAGTTTGGAGAACTATGTTATTAACAGTTTTGGGGCATCCATCTCACATCTATAAGATGAGATGATTCCAGCTACGCAGTCACTGTCATCTCCTTTCTTTGATTAGCTTACATTTTTACATCTTTAGCACCATTTGGTGTATTTATATTTTTTATTGTTCCACAGAATGGAGCCCCTTTGTTACATTGTTCCAGATACTTTGGGTTACATCATACTCATGTTCCCTGTGTTTTTATTGGACCCTACTACCACAGCTTACGGACCAGGCATTCCTTTCAGCCTTAGCACCCAGCGGTGAATCTTACAGGGATGACCATCTTATCCTCCCTGTATGTGTATTCATTTTTTTTCCATTTTTTGTCCATGAATGGTTGATGTTTACCTCTTTTTATAGATGCATCATGCATCCGCCCCTGATGATTGGATAGATCCCATGAAACGCGTTGGGCCTAACCTAGATGCAATGCATACATACCTACATGATCTTTGGATTCAGGCAATGCCATGGATTATAACTGTTATATTATAATGATTTTTATTATTGAGGACAATACTATTGTATATTGTATATACTATGGAGGAGACAGTCACTTGCTCTCTGAGCTAGCTGGTGATTCACGCAAGCTTGCAAACCATTTGGCCTCATTTGTATTTTAAATTGAGGATACCATCTTTGGATTACACATGGGGGAGCCTGTAAATCCATCATCACAGAGTCACTTTATGGGACATTAATTATATATATATATTTTCACTGTGGACTTGCTGAAAATAAGTTTTGAAAAAAAAAATATATATATATATATATATATATATATATATATATATATATATTAAAATATTTTTTTTCCTCACTGTGGACTTGCTGAAATTAAGAATCTTTGATATTTTGATGTTTACTTACATTTTTTTTTCTTTCATTGTGCACTTGCTTGACAACAAGTATTTAATTTATATATTTTTTACCATTTATATTCTTTGTTTGGAAATTCAAGTTGCTCCAACATTCACTCGCATATTACCCACTGCAATTATTTTTTTTTTTCACCTGAGTAAGCTATAATAATTGCTTCTGTTGATGTGCATACTGGATATAAGAAACCAGAAGGGGGGCCAAATCATGGCTGCACAGCAAACTGACATTTTAAATCTGTGGTCAGTTTTTTATAGTGTATGTAACCCTTAACACTGAACTTCTCTTATTTGCACCCTTTTGGTATCTTGAAGCCTATTCTGCGCAATCCTATAATCAAGATTTCACTTTGTTACTAAAGACACTATGTATGCTATTGTTGTAGCTATTAAAAAAAAGCCCTGACATTACAACAGTGGAAGCATTGGGTAGGGGCACAGGAATATCTGGTATACTTCCCTAAAGTGGCCAATAAGTGCCACTATAGTTACAGTCAGGTACTCTCGTAGTGAGAGTAGGCTGCATAACCCTCTTGTTATCTAGAGGCCTCCAGAGTAATGAGTGGAGTGTTACCATAGAGCATGAGTGCCAGTGTGGGTCATCTTGGGAAGAATGGCTCTATATACATAGTCTGGTGGGAGTCCACCTGTGTTGGTCCTCATAGGAAGCCTTGCTAGGGCCAAGTTGTGGCAAAGATGTCTTTTTTGAGGCTCTAGCTCTGGAAGCATCCCCTTAAGATGGGGAAAAAAATATTGGAGGTGTAGAACTTATGGGACTATTGGCATCCCTGTTTCCTTGTAGTACTATCTGGGGGCTTCTAGATTCCGATAATCTCCCCCCCCCCTTCCCCACCTGCAGACTCCTACAACCACTAGCCTGGTGGTGTTGCTGCAGAATTTTCTGTACATCACGGAGATGCGACCCTTCACAGGTAGATATTAGGACACAACGTTATTTGAAGGAATTAGACATATTTAATGTTTCCCTTTAGGCATTTAAAGGGTAAGTTCACCTTTGTTCACTTTTTTTTTCCTAAATTCCAGCTACCCTATGTATCAATATAGCATTCATGTACTGTTTTAGCAAAAATATCAACGCTTTCCATTAAACATACAGACACTTACTTTACTTGTTCTTATCCATGTTTCCAGACATATCCATTAGTAATGTCTTACTTCCTGATCAAACTGTAGGTTATGACACAGGAAGGAGTTGACCAGCTGACCTCATTAGCACACACCCTGCATCATCCACCATCCTACCCCCCAACCCACTCCCAGCTGCACGTTTTTTAATGAAATGCAATCACTCAGTGATCATCCTTCTCACTAAATACACAATATACAATCAGATTGCATAGTGTATGGCCATCTTTATACAAGTACATAGACAGGAGTGGACAGAAACTCTCAACTGTCAAGTCCGGGTTCACATGTCTGCATAGCGGTAACTTGCATTCCAACATGCGTCTTTATTTATTTTTTGCGAGGTGAGGAGGCATTTTGGAGCATTTTCACTCATCACACATAGGGAATCACACATTATCACACATCCACCTGAAGGGGGCTCTCCTACACACAGCAAACTTTTTTCTAGAGCAGAGATCGGTCCGTTTTTTACTGTGATATTTGGTGCAGAACATTTCTGAAATGCAAGGAAATGCACAGATGTGAATGGAGCCTCATTGTTCTTGTGTTATCGACCAATTTCACTTTCAGGCCCCATTCACATCTAGCATGGTGGGAGTGATCATTTTGTGGCTCGTTTTTTCTGTGGCACGCATAGGGCAGCCTGATGATTTCACTAGGCATGTGGTTAATGGGCCATTTTGCCATTTTGTGGGTTGCGTGTTTTTTACCATGCGTTTGGCAGAATTTGTCACTCATTTTTTCATATGGCAAAATGTGTGCTTCTGTGTTTGGTGTGCCGTTAACAATTAATGGCACTGAAAGCACAACTAGTGATTTTAGGTGTATAAACAATCAGCGCAGACCCCCCCCCATCATGAGAGTCGCTGATCGGGAAAATGACCTAAAGTCTGATCAGGAAGTAAGACATTACTAATGAATATGTCTGGAAACATGGATGAGGACAAGTAAAGTAAGCGTCTGTAGATTTAATGGAAAGTATTGGTATTTTTGCAAAAAAGTGTTACATAGGGGAGCTGGAATTTAGAGAAGAAAAGTGAACAAAGGTGAACCTACCCTTAAAAAATCACTGCTCCTGGCTGAATGGATTTTTAAAGGTTTTGTTTTGTTTGGAACATGTTCCCCAGGGCAATGCCCCTCCACCCACATGCTTTTTTACACTCCTTTGCCTATTAGTCTGGAAAATGTACATTTATTTTAAGCATTTTTTGAATTGACAGATTCGGCTCTGAACTGATTTAAATGGAGTCAAGGTTTAAACTACTTTGAATTTCTCTAAACTCTACTTGAACTGAACCCAGGGAAGTTCAGTTTATCACTATCACTATCACTATATAGTTTATTCTCCATCCCATGATTTTGTGCATGTTGTTTATGTAGCGCTGGCTCCGGAAAAGCACGCGCTATGTGTTTTTTCTATTTAACGTTTCTAAAAACGCAGTTGGGTTTTAGGGTTAATTATACCAAATTATGGTTTCGGTACCAGTCTGGCTGGATTGCACTGGGTTTTCCTTGGCCATAGGTGTCGCTGTCACTGCTGGCAAGTGTAAGAATGCAGTTTGGCTGTGCGTATTGCATGCCATTCTTTCTCGGAACCAGCCCAGTGGGAGTGTCGTCCTGCTGTGGATTCTGGGAAAGGGTATTTAAGGTACTGACTTCACGTGCTTCTGGGTTCTGGTCCAGAAGATTTTTCTGTCTGTTTGGTCCTGGTCCTCCTGACCAGCCCCCCCATGGCCCTCATGGCCTGGGGTGTGGATCCAACCAATTTCAAGTCTCGGGGCTGGCTAGCCCAAGGCAAGGTAACTGGAAGGAGGATTCAAAGGTGGTCCGGTGACGACTCATCTGTGGAGAAGCCCAGCAACTGGAGAAAGCAACCAGGGAAGGACTCTCCGGGAGAAGGCCATGCACAAGACTGACTTCTCAGAAGGAGCCTGGAAGCTCAGTTGAAAGGACACTAAGTGAATCTACACTCCTACGGTATCGCCAGACCGGCTGCAAGATACTGATACCGCATGAAGGCTCTCTAAATTTATTTACATCCTTCAGTTACATTCAAGTCTGTGGCAGAGACTTTATTCACAAGTGTTCTACATTCAAGTCTGTGGCAGAAACTTTATTCACAAGTGTTCTACTTTCAAGTCTGTGGCAGAGACTTTATTTACTAGTGTCCTACATCCAAGTCTGTGGCAGAGACTGTGTTCTTTTTAAGCACTCTATCGGCTGCTAGGCCTAGTGAGAGGAGGTCTATCCGGTAGCTGCGAGAATCCAGTTGTGAACGGTAATTCTCTAGATTTCTATAGTGAGAGACTTCCTACAAATTTTTGCAATTCCAAGAGTACCTGAACTTCCTACCTAACCCTCTACCCTTCATTAAGAGACTGTGTTTGTCTACTTTTTTGCAAATAAAAATCCCAAAAGCAGATCCAGTGTCAGTTTCTACAATTCTTTGGGCCAGCTACCTCGGGAAACCCCTAGACGCACACGAGGTCAAGAAGGTAACGGTAAGCCCAACAAAACCAGCCACTCCTTCAGGGGTCAGTGCTACATTTAATCTCTATTTTATATGAAGGCTTTAGCAAGGAACCACAGCTCACTTTTCCCCTTGGCCCTGTCTAACCATAATTCCTTTCTACAGATATTGTCTATAGAGTAGTACAATACCTAGAGGAAACAGTACATCTATCTGGATTACAGTCTAAATGTTTGTCATGCTCTGTTATCTGATATTGTACGTCTGTGATGGAGAGGAACAGCAGAAGCTGAAAGCAACAACACTGGGGAGGGATAAATCCCAGGGAATATATCCCAGGGAATAGGAAGTATATCTGGCGGATGGAGAAGGCAATAGCATTTTTTCTAGTTCTTTGAAGCCAGTTGGATGTACAGTAGATTTCTTCTCCAGTTGCTCCATTAGGATTTTTCTGTCTCACCTTATTTTGGATTATTTAAAGAAAAGAGCATTTGCTGTACTCTTACCAATACAGTTGCATAGCTCCCAACGGTCCCTGATTTTGAAGGATTGTCCCTGATTTGGAGCAATGTCCCTCTGTCCCTCATTACTCCTCATTTGTCCCTCATTTTGCCCTGATCTATATAGATGTAAATAAAATGCACTTTTTATCTATCAAAAGGTGTTTTCCAGCGCTAAACCTTTCATCTGATTTCTAAATGGCTGCATTTGTAAATTCCAAAAGCCAATATAAAGGAATAGTAGCGGTAAAAAAAGCACTTGTGGGTTTAACTCCTTTAAGGGGGTGTGGCAGTGGATGTGGACTATGCCTGCATACGTTTGCCGATAAGTGTCCCTCATTCCCATCTCAGAAAGTTGGTAGGTATGCAGTTGAAAGCAGTGGAAGCTAAACTGGGAGAATGTCAGAGAGCTTATCTCTCAGCAGTGACACTTTACTGCTTGCAGGGTAGGTAAGTTCTTGCCATAATGTGCTGTATTGACAGCTTACCTGCATACTATTGCTTACCTACCTTCTAGTCTTCCTTCCTTCCACATTGTGACATCTGCACTTTCCATTATCAATCCATCCATGGCCATTGACCACTTAAAAATGAATTCCAGGTATGGATATTTTACACAGTGCACCTACACTGTAATGCTCCCTGGACTTCCGTGTAGCAATCGAGTACCCTGGACCACTGGATGTGTGCAGTGTGAGATTCCCCTATAGACAGACCCTCACGGGGACACCTGTCAGATATCAGAGACTCTTGCCTATACAGTCGGGTGAGCGGTCTATTTACTGCACAATTACCTCTGTCCTGACCTGCAGATAACTTCCACGCACTGCCCTATTTATTAAACCTCCCACTTGGTTACCCCTCTTAATACGGCTTGGCCTGAAGATCTGAAGATCTAAATTATTGACTATTAGTGGCTACTGTATATGCTGTCCTCTATAGTGTATATCATCAGTTGGACAACAGTCAATTCAACCAACCCAGTGGCACTGGCTTTATAGGGCTTATTACTGTATGTGTGTGGGTTTTTCAATTTAACACCCCAATATCTCCCAGGTGGGGGCTTGATGGTCAATAGTGGTGGAATATGTACATTTCCTAATGGTGCCAATCACCAGGACTTATGTACCTACTTAACCGCCACTCTTTGTACCTTTTATACTTAGATTTATTTGGGTGTATATGGTGTGTGCTTGATGTATGATGTGATGCAGCTGCTTTTCTATAGACAACATTGTCTAATTTTAACATTAGTCTATGTGTTGGTGGTGGGTACCCAGTTTTTGTATTCTTGTTATTATTAACAGTGCAATAAAAATTCCCTTAATAAGCAGCTTCTTCTGCCCATGACTTACTTTTCAGGGAGTCCCTTTCCCCCTGTACTTCTATTTTTACTCTTATCACTTGTTCCTGTCTTGTTTGCTTATGTGTGTTCCTTTCACTTGTGTATATACTATATACTGTAGTTAGGTGTTATATTAGGTTTGCTGTGTTCATTTACTTTTCACTTACTTGTTTATGGGTTACTGGTGTTGTTTTTCAAGCGTGTCATTATCTTTAATAAATATATATTTTCACGTATTCATCTGGGCCTAAATCCTTTAAGTGCAGTCAACTGATCTGATCACCCCTGCTGGATGCCTACATGTGGTATTCGCAGAGCCGATCCGCCCTATATGCTCACTACACAAGCTGCGTAGGGCCCCACCTCCCCCTCGTGTCATTTACAACATCCAGTGGCAGAACTTTAGTCGGAACTGCAGTCACATTTGCAACTGGGCCCTTCCCTTATACCACTGTGGGGGGGCCCCAGCATCCCCCCCACACCTTTGGCTGGCCGTTTAGAGTGCAGTGGGGAGAGGTGGGAGGAGGTGGAAAGTGGCGATCGGCAGCTCTATGGTGCCTGTGTGGGCAGCGGGATCTCCCTGGTGCTTGTAGTACTCTCTCGAGTGCCAGTGTATACAGTGGAGAGGAGAAGGGAGGGTCCTCTGACCCAGGCAGGTATAGGTTTCACTTTCACTCTGCTTGAACACTGTTGCTGATCCCCGGGTCAAAGGCCCCCTCCCCTCTCCGCTGTATATATTCGGAGATAGAACTACTAGCTCCAGGGAGATCCCCCTGCCTGTGGACACCATAGAGCCCGCCGATCGCCACCCACCACCTCCACCAGCCAGGTACAGGGGAACCTCTGCAAGGGGGGGAGTCAGCTGTTTGGGGACCCTGATGTAAGAGGGGGAGCTTTCTGGGAACACTGATGTAAGAGGGGGGCCTTTGGGGACACTAATGTAAAGATGGGTCCTCTGGAGACACTGATGTAAGGGGGGGGGCTTCTGGGGACTCTAATGTAAGAAGGGGGCTCCCTGGGGACACTAAGGACAGAGCCCACTGGGGACACTGATGTAAGAGGGGGCCCTCTGAGGACATTGATTTAAGGGGGGCTCTCTGGGGACTCTGATGTAAGTCTCAGGTGTGACTGTGTGGCAATGGCAAATGGTTAACTTAGCTCACGGCATTACGGGTCAGCAGAATTTTGCTTAGTGCCCCAGGGAGGTCAGGATCGGCACTGCGCATCCGTAACAGGCTCGCTGAGAGGCTGGGTTGGGTGCCGGTGCAGGCATGTGGGCAGATCCTGACCATATGGTAACAATCTTTCCGAAGCCTGGACCGGCTCTGTGACATCAGCCAACAGCGGGCTTCAGCCCGCTCTCTGCTGAAAACGGGTCAAAGGAGTGCAGAACGAACTGCACTCCTGTGATCCACAGAAGAAGTATAGCCAAACAAGCTTTGGCTGTACTTTTTCTTTAACACTGTTTAGGGTATAGACAACTTACACAGCATTAAATAAATTCCCTGTACAGTCTGAGGTCACTGCAGGCATGCCTCACTGCCTACATTAATTACTTGCTGTGCTGTGTCAATCTATGTCGAAAGTCTGGCTTAAAGATCTTAGTTTTGATATGGCAAAAACTTTTATTCACAAATGAGCATTGCAATAAATACAGAAGCTCTGGGCTGATCTTCTCTTGCTATAAGGGTATCAGGTCACCATCTGGTTTTACATTCAGTGATCCATTTTGCCATCTTCTCATGCAGTTTTATTATCCAGTTTTGTTCCAGGAAAACCCTCAAGCAGTAATACTTGTGCCTGGATAGAGAAAAGACAGATTCTTTGGATTTTATTTTTTGGCTTCTTAAAATAGCTACTTTATTGTCATCTTGTGAATGATTTGCTGGAAAGCTATCTATTGTGGTCAGCTGTTCTTTGCATTTTGAAACTCTAAGGTAGACACACTGTCTATTGCAGCATAGAGTAGGGTGACCAGATGTCCCCGGTTTCAGGGGACAGTCCCCGGATTGAGGACACTGTCCCAAGACCAAGTCTGTCCCCGGTTTTGTCCCCAGATTTGACTTCAACAGGAGCTGGGGCAATTTTCAAAGACAGTCAGTGCAGAATAAAAAATAAATAAAAAATCTGAATTACACACCCCCGCGCCTACTAACTTAGGGGGTGTATTTTTTCCATTATCTGTGTCCCTTTCTGATGATGATGTGCTGGTCAGAGCGGATGGACTATTTCTTCAGTTTCCGGCACATGCCCATTCCGCTCACACGTTCTTCTGCCTTGGCTCAAATCCCGGCCAGCCGTCTGCCTGCTTATCTCCTTGCCTTTCCCGGCAGAGTCACTTTTCCCCACCCAGTAGTAGCCGGGGCCCAGAGTGAGATCTGAGAGGCTGTGAGGCCGGCGGAGGCGACGGGCAGAGAGATGCAGCTGAGCTCAGCTGACGATGTCCAGCAGCAGGAATAGGGAGGAAGCAGATCCAATCGTGGGGCTGCCAGAGCCTTCTAGGCTTCAACACAAAGGTGTGCTTTGGGGGTGTCTGTGAATAGACTACATTGCACTGTGTATGTCTCTCTGACATAATGGATGGTATCAGAACTCACAGGCAGCAGCAGTTATTGGTCAGAAGTTAACAAAATCAGAACCCAGCAGCCATGTTATGTGACACACTGTGACAGAGCCAGCCAGAGCCATGATAGAGCGCCCGCTGCCTGTGAGTTATCATAATGCTGATGATCTTAACCAGTTGGCGATCACCCGATAGCAGATTTACTGTTACAGGGCAGTCGTGCTGCACAGGATCACTTATATACGTGATCCTGCATTTCTGGGTATCAGCAGATCCGGCGGGCTTGCCTAGTGGTCTGCCTATGCAAACAAGGCTGTTCACCATTCTGTCAGTGATCCTGTGTTCCTGCATAGCAGGTACAGGGATCCATGTCTTCCCTTAGTAAAAGCACCTCCCCCCAGTGAGAAAACACTTGTTAGGCACACATTTAACCCATTGATTTCCCTAGATGTTATCCCCTTCCCAGCCAGTGTCATTAATACAGTGACAGTACATATTTTTAGCACTGATTATTTTTTTACTAGTAATGGCAGCAATCAGCGACTCATAGCAGGACAGCGATATTGCGGTGGACAAATCGGACACTATTGCCGCGTACACACGACCGGTTTTCTCATCGGAATAAACTTGGAAGGTTTTTCAGACGGAGTTCCGCTGAAACTGTCTTGCCTACACACGGTCACGGCAAGTACGCGGTGACGTACAGCACATATGACGGGACTAGAAAAAGGAAGTTCAATAGCCAGTAGCCAATAGCTTCCGTCTCGTACTTGCTTCAGAGCATCTGTCGTTTTTGGTCTGTCGGAACAGCATACAGATGAACGGTTTTCCCGATAGGAACTGGTTCCGTTGGAAATATTTAAAACATGTTCTATTTCGAATTTTCGAAAAAAAAAAAAATGAGATGAGGCCCACACACGATCGGAATACACGATGAAAAGACTTTTTCTATTGGACATTCCAGTCGTGTGCACGTGGCATTAGTGACACTTTTGACACTTTGTGGGAACCAGTGACACTAATACAGTATTAGTGTCACTGGTTCCCACAAAGTGTCAAAAGTGTCACTAATGCCACGTGCACACGACTGGAATGTCCAATAGAAAAAGTCTTTTCATCGTGTATTCCGATCGTGTGTGGGCCTCATCTCATTTTTTTTTTTTTCGAAAATTCGAAATAGAACATGTTTTAAATATTTCCAACGGAACCAGTTCCTATCGGGAAAACCGTTCATCTGTATGCTGTTCCGACAGACCAAAAACGACAGATGCTCTGAAGCAAGTACGAGACGGAAGCTATTGGCTACTGGCTATTGAACTTCCTTTTTCTAGTCCCGTCATATGTGCTGTACGTCACCGCGTACTTGCCGTGACCGTGTGTAGGCAAGACAGTTTCAGCGGAACTCCGTCTGAAAAACCTTCCAAGTTTATTCCGATGAGAAAACCGGTCGTGTGTACGCGGCAATAGTGTCCGATTTGTCCACCGCAATATCGCTGTCCTGCTATGAGTCGCTGATTGCTGCCATTACTAGTAAAAAAATAATAATATGTCCCCGGATTTCATTTTAAAAATCCAACAAAACACCTTTGAGATGAATTAGAGCTGAGACTGCAAGCCAGACCTTCTCCTCCAACATCAGTGCCTGACCTCACAAATGCTCTTCTGGAAGAATGGTCAAACATTCCCATAGACAAACTCCTAAACCTTGTGGACAGCCTTTCCATGAGAGTTGAAGCTGTTATAGCTGCAAAGAGTGGGCCAACTCAATATTGAACCGTACAAACTAAGACAGGCAGGTGTCCCAATACTTTTGGTAATATAGTGTATGTTATGCACTTACACTTAAAACATGCTCTGAATGCTGCATTCTCATGGGTTCATGCGTCATACCTGAAATCATTCCCATCCTACCCCTTTGCCTCCTTGTAATATGCATAGGTTAAGATCAGGAGTTTCCTATACAAAAGACAAGTATGAGCCCAGGTTCACACTGAGCTGCGGGAATGAAGCCATGCGAGTTCAGCTGAACCCATGCAATTTCACTCCTGCATGTCAGTCCCCAGTAGTGATGGACGAACGTTTCGCCCGGCGGTCGTTTCGCGGCGAATTTCCGACATTCGCGGTCCGCACGTTCGAACGCCTTTTTCCGTCGTTCGCCGCGGCGGACTTACGTGTTTAATGTATACAAGAACTTTAACCTTTGGTGACACGTTTATCATGTGATACAGGACAGCCAATTGAGACATGACAGCACATGGACACTTGGACATTCCCCCTAACCTATAAATACACCCGATCCGGTGGCCATTTTACATTCTTTCTTCTGTTACGATAGGGACAGGTTCCTGTGTGGAGTAGGGAGAGATAAACCACTAGCTATTTGGTACACAAAAGTTCTTTTCAGGACTGGTATAGGTGTTAGGTGTTGATAGGTTTGCTGTGCTGCTGATTCTTGCAGCAGCCTGAGTGTCTTTTGTTAGTTTAGAGAAAGGGAAAGGACGGTGTATGCTACAGGGACAGCCAGATTAGTCTTTCATCATCATCATCATCATCATCATCATTAGCTGTTACTATCAAGGTCCACAAAAGAGCTGTTCCAGTAACCACTAATCGTTCTCTTTTTTTGCCAATTTGTATAGGGACAGGAAGGAAGCAGTGTTGTCAGGCAGTGAGGGTAATTTTAAAGACTTGCTGTTATTATTAGTTCCACAAAGGTTCTTTTCAGGACTGGTATCAGTGGTACAGTAATAGGCTTGTACATGTATAATATTCTTTCTTCCAAATATAGAAAGGATATTATACTTGACTGCTGCCCTTCTGCTGCAGTCTGCTAAACATTCACAACTCACTTGTTCCACAAAAGTTCTTATAAGGACTGGTAACTTGGTATAGGGTGCTACGGTACATAGGCTTGAGTGCGGTACAGTCTGCTGTTCTGTAAGGACCGCTATCGGTCCACAATAGATAGGGTTGACGTGCACCACTGCTGACCGCTGCCCTATACTGCAGCAGTCCTTCAGCGGTATAGGGACTGACGTACAGTCTGCTAATCACTAACACACAACCTGCTTGTTCCACAAAAGTTCTTATAAGGACTGGTAACTTGGTATAGGGTGCTACGGTACATAGGCTTGAGTGCGGTACAGTCTGCTGTTCTGTAAGGACCGCTATCGGTCCACAATAGATAGGGTTGACGTGCACCACTGCTGACCGCTGCCCTATACTGCAGCAGTCCTTCAGCGGTATAGGGACTGACGTACAGTCTGCTAAACACTAATACACAACCTGCTTGGTCCACAAAAGTTCTTATAAGGACTGGTAACTTGGTATAGGGTGCTACGGTACATAGGCTTGAGTGCGGTACAGTCTGCTGTTCTGTAAGGACCGCTATCGGTCCACAATAGATAGGGTTGACGTGCACCACTGCTGACCGCTGCCCTATACTGCAGCAGTCCTTCAGCGGTATAGGGACTGACGTACAGTCTGCTAAACACTAATACACAACCTGCTTGGTCCACAAAAGTTCTTATAAGGACTGGTAACTTGGTATAGGGTGCTACGGTACATAGGCTTGAGTGCGGTACAGTCTGCTGTTCTGTAAGGACCGCTATAGGTCCACAATAGATAGGGTTGACGTGCACCACTGCTGACCGCTGCCCTATACTGCAGCAGTCCTTCAGCGGTATAGGGACTGACGTACAGTCTGCTAAACACTAATACACAACCTGCTTGGTCCACAAAAGTTCTTATAAGGACTGGTAACTTGGTATAGGGTGCTACGGTACATAGGCTTGAGTGCGGTACAGTCTGCTGTTCTGTAAGGACCGCTATAGGTCCACAATAGATAGGGTTGACGTGCACCACTGCTGACCGCTCACCTATACTGCAGCAGTCCTTCAGCGGTATAGGGACTGACGTACAGTCTGCTAATCACTAACACACAACCTGCTTGTTCCACAAAAGTTCTTATAAGGACTGGTAACTTGGTATAGGGTGCTACGGTACATAGGCTTGAGTGCGGTACAGTCTGCTGTTCTGTAAGGACCGCTATCGGTCCACAATAGATAGGGTTGACGTGCACCACTGCTGACCGCTGCCCTATACTGCAGCAGTCCTTCAGCGGTATAGGGACTGACGTACAGTCTGCTAAACACTAATACACAACCTGCTTGGTCCACAAAAGTTCTTATAAGGACTGGTAACTTGGTATAGGGTGCTACGGTACATAGGCTTGAGTGCGGTACAGTCTGCTGTTCTGTAAGGACCGCTATCGGTCCACAATAGATAGGGTTGACGTGCACCACTGCTGACTGCTGCCCTATACTGCAGCAGTCCTTCATCGGTATAGGGACTAAGAGTTTTGTCACAGGGTCATTTAAAAAATGACAGGCAGAGGAAGAGGCAGGCCCTTCCGCAGGGGTGGTAGGGGTAGGGCAGGAGCAACAGGCTTGAGCCAAAGTGGGAAGTTGCAGAAGGTGCGTTCAATTACTTTAAAGGATGCACCAGACTTGGTTGAGTGGCTCGCTCAGCCTTACTCTTCTGCACCCTCCTCATCCTCTCGATCTGCACCCTCTTCTTCACTCTCTGCTATGTGCACCCCCAAAGACACTACCACCAACAACACGACCACCACCACCACCACCACATACCTTCCGCTTGAGTCACTGGAATTATTTTCCGATCCATATCAAGAGGACATTTCTGATGCGCAGCCACTCTTGGTATTGGATCAGGAAGAGGAGGTAGCAACAAGCGCTACTCAGCAGTCTGACGACAGTACCCAGATCAGCCCAAGGAGGAGGTTGGTCCCCGGTGTTGCTGCCTACTCCGAGATCTCTACTTATAGCGGTGGGGAAGGTGACGTTGATGATGACGTGTCTAGTGATGTCACGTGGGTGCCCACAAGAGAGGAAGAGGAGGGGAGTTCAGAGGGAGATATGGACCAGCAGATAGGGAGGAGAAGCAGCAATGACTTACATTGCACAGCAGGGACAAAGCAGACTGCAAATGTATCAGGAGCGAGTCATCGACCATGTACGGTCACATCTGGCGCTCCCAGGACACCGGCACATGGCTCCGCAGTGTGGGCTTTTTTTAACGTGTCCGCTGCTGACAATAGCGTTGCCATCTGCAATCTTTGCAGTCAACGCGTTAGTCGCGGTAAGCCCAATACTCACCTAGGGACGACCGCCTTAAGAAGGCACATGAGCAGCCATCACCGAGCCCAGTGGGAGCAACGGAACACACAAAGCCACACTGCAGGCTCTCACCGTCCAGCCTCGTCTTCTACTTCTCCTTCTCCTCTCTCCTCACAATTGTCCTCCACTCCACCTTCCATCACGCCAAGCTCACATTTTTCTGCAAAAAGGCAGGCTTCCGTGGGCCTAATGTTTGAGCGTAAAAAAATGATGACGCCGGATAACCCTCTTGCCCAACGGTTGGCGGCTGGCTTGTCAGAACTCATAGCCCGCCAACTACTGCCATATAAACTGGTGGACTCGGAGGCCTTTCGCAAATTTGTGGCCATTGGAACACCACAATGGAAGGTCCCAGGAAGGAAGTATTTCTCAGAGAAGGGCATCCCAGAGCTATATGGCCATGTTCAGCGGCAAGTGAATGTATCTCTGGCACACAGTGTCGGTGCCAAGATACATCTGACCACAGACACGTGGTCTAGCAAACACGGGCAGGGAAGGTATATCAGTTTTACTGCCCACTGGGTGAACCTTCTGACGGCCGTCAAGCATGTAACCCGTGGCACCCGTGTAGATTTGGTTTTACCGCCACGGATTGCATGCAGGCCTGACTCTTCTTCTCCTCCTCCTACTCCATCCTCCTCCCTCTCCTCCTCAGCTGCCTCCTCCTTTTCCGCTGCTAGCGTCTCTTCCGCTGCACCGCCCAAGCTCCCCAGAACCTATTCCACATGCCAGGTGAGACGTTGCCATGCCGTGCTGCGTCTGTTGTGCCTGGAAGCAAAGAGCCACACTGGCCCGGCACTCCTTTCAGCTTTGCGTTCACAGGCAGATGAGTGGCTAACACCGCTCAATTTGACAGTTGGTAAAGTGGTGTGTGACAACGGTGCCAATCTGCTTAGCGCATTGAAACAGGGCAAAATCACGCACGTGCCGTGCATGGCACACGTCTTAAACTTGGTCGTGCAGCGATTCCTTGTCAAATACCCTGGGGTCCAGGACATCTTGCGGCAGGCAAGGAAAATCTCGGCCCATTTCAGAAGATCTTACACGGCCATGGCTCGCCTTGCTGACATTCAGCGGCGACACCATCTGCCGGTCAGACGTCTTATTTGCGATTGCCCGACGCGATGGAACTCAACCTTCTATATGCTTGATAGGCTGCTCCAGCAGAAACGTGCAGTTAACGTCTACCTGTATGAACTCTGCGAAAGAAACGGTTCTGGGGAGCTGGGTTTTTTTTCACCGCGCCAGTGGCTGCTCATGCGCGACACATGCAGACTTCTGCGGCCATTTGAGGAGATCACCAAACTGGTCAGTCGCAGCCATGGCGCCATCAGTGACATGGTACCTTATGCCTTCTTTCTGGAGCGTGCATTGCGTCGTGTCATTGATCAGGCTGTGGAGGAGCAGGAGCGGGAAGATGAGGAAGTCGCAATGCTGGATGAATTCCCAGGGGGGGCTACTCTATCTGAGACAAGTCAACAACAGGAGTCTGATGAGGAGTCAGAGGAGGATGGTGCCGGGGCGGATGAGCAGGAGCAAGAAGAGCATGCTTTAAACCTTTCTGGGATCCCTGTTGTGCGAGGATGGGGAGAGGAGAATGAAGAGGACGACATTATCCTGGATGATGAGCAGGAGCCAGGCCACCACACCGCTTCCACTTTAGTGCAAATGGGGGCCTTCATGCTCCAGTGTTTTAATAGGGACCCCCGTATAAAAAGCATGAGGGTCAAGGACCAGTACTGGGTGGCAACGTACTTAGACCCCCGGTACAAACACAAAATGGCGGAAATGTTACCGCCGTCGCAGAGGGCTGTCAGAATGCAGCACTTCCAGGCCTTGCTTCGAGAAATGCTGCATTCTGCTTTTGCGTGCGCTGGCAGAGGAGCAATTCCCACTCCCAGAGAAGGATTTGCGGGTACCAATCCAACAGCGCCTGCAAGAAGAGGCCGGTTTGAAGATGTGTTGGTGACTTCGGATATGAGGTCATTCTTTCAGCCGACCCATCGACAGGTGTCATCCGGATCCAGCATCAGGGAACGCCTAGACCGTCAGGTGTCCGACTACATTGGGTTAACGGCCGATGTGGACGCTCTGAGGAGTGATGAACCCCTAGACTACTGGGTGGGCAGGCTTGACCTCTGGCCAGAGCTTGCCCAATTTGCAATCGAACTGTTGGCTTGCCCCTCATCCAGTGTCCTGTCCGAAAGGACGTTCAGCGCAGCAGGGGGGATTGTGACCGATAAGCGTACTCGCCTAGCTCACGACAGTGTTAACTACCTCACATTTCTAAAAATGAATGAGGCATGGATCTCGGAGGAATTCAACACATGTGACCAGTAGACCATGTATATGTCTATAAACTATTTTTTTAATCAAGCACACAGACCTTCTTAATTCATTTGGCTCACTTCCTTGACCCAAAAAAGCACACCGTACTATATGCCCCTACCCTCCTCTTTGAAGAGGTTGAGCGGTGTCATATTTCTACTGGGGCTGCTTATGATATCCCTGTGCTGTGCTGACTTCCTCCTGGGGGTTCTTATTATGAAGGGATCACACTATCCCTGTGCTGTGCTGACTTCCTCCTGGGGGTTCTTATTATGAGGGGATCACACCATCCCTGTGCTGTGCTGACTTCCTCCTGGGGCTGCTTACGGTGCTGCTGTCAGTGCTGTATGTCACGGTGCTGCTGTCAGCGCTGTATGTCACGGTGCTGCTGTCAGCGCTGTATGTCACGGTGCTGCTGTCAGCGCTGTATGTCACGGTGCTGCTGTCAGCGCTGTATGTCACGGTGCTGCTGTCAGCGCTGTATGTCACGGTGCTGCTGTCAGCGCTGTATGTCACGGTGCTGCTGTCAGCGCTGTATGTCACGGTGCTGCTGTCAGCGCTGTATGTCACGGTGCTGCTGTCAGCGCTGTATGTCACGGTGCTGCTGTCAGCGCTGTATGTCACGGTGCTGCTGTCAGTGCTCTGTATTACGGTGCTGCTGTCAGATGCCTCTATCACGGTGCATGTGTCATTCCGGTATGTCACGCTGCTGGTGATCATCTCCTGCACCCTCTTCTTTGCCTACCCTGGTCCCTGACCTTCCCTCTCCTCCATTGCCTTCATTAGCTCCATAGTCCTGAATTGTTAGAACAATTTCCCAAATAAAATAAAAATGCTTGTAGTTATCGATCCCAAATTCACCTCATACATGTATTATGTCATTGTCCAGATGGTGGGACTACGTTTTACCCCCTAATAATTACCACGTGGCCGCAAATTCGACATGAAGGTTTGCAAAGTTCGCCTCCCATTGAAGTCAATGGGGCCCGCGGCGAACGTTCGGTTTCGCGAACGTTTGGGTCCGTTCGCATTTCGCTTTCGCGAAACGTCCCGTCGGAAGTTCGTCCATCACTAGTCCCCAGGTTTTCTGCACAGATGTCAATGTAAGTCACAGCTCAAAATCACAAAAAGTAGTACAGAAACTACTTTTTGAAATCGGTGCGGCACCGCAAATGCAGCGTCGCACCGATTAGGATGGCGCCATTGCTGGCAATTGCCGCCAATTTGACATGTCAAGTCGTATGAATGTGAACCAGGGCTGAAGGTTAGGTAGGTTAGGTATGATCCCATGGATTTCCAGTGCAATCTACAAGTACTGTATGTGGTCATTTATCAATCCCCTGCAGCCTTCTACTGTAAAGATTTTTTTTTCTAAGGATATTTAACATCACACTCCTCTTCTAACTTGAAAGCAAGTTCTCTATTCTTTAAACCACTGGTCCCCTGGCATCCCAGAGACCCTAGAAGACTTTGATATGTTCTCCATTACACTATCCAAATGCAACCGCCATTCCTTTAAATTATCTTTAAGCCCTCTTTGTCTTGGTGGGCCTGAGACAAGTGCCCTTTGTGTCTCTTTATAAAAATTTCCATGGCAGTAGGGAAAAGGCCCCCTTATACTGGTAACTAAACTGCTGTTATTCCTTTTTACTATTTTGATGCAGCGTGGGGGGGGGATTTATCATTATCATTCAGCTCTTGTTGCCTTTGTGAAAGCTTACTAGTGCTGCTTGAGACAGAATGGGCACTTTATCTCATGACTAAAGCCTCGTACACATGGTACAATTATTGGCCAACCGAGCGTCTGATTTTTGTCTTGGGGGGGGGGGGGGGGTGGCGCCAGGATCTTGTCTACCATACTAATGGTACACAATTGTCATTCAACAAACAAGAACGTAGTGACGTACTACGTGGAATTTCAGCTCTTGAGCGCCACCCTTTGGGCCCCTTCTGCTATTTTCGTATTTGTTGAGCATTGATTCCGAGCATGCGTGTTTGTACTTTCGACTTTTGTGTGAGGGATTTGCGTACTGACCATACGAAAACCTGACAACAGACTGCTGTCCGCTGAAAATGTACTAGTCTGCCATCCAACATTTGTTGGCCGAAAGTTGGACAAAAGGAGCGTATTAACAGTGAGATTTTAGGACAACAGTCTGTCAACAGACAATCCCCTGCCAGCAATCGCATCTTGTGTACGAGGCTTTAGAAAGAGCTTTTTCTTAAAATTCCCAACATTTATAAGTATATGAAAAGTAAACCTTTCACTTCTAAAAAGAATTCAAGTCTGACAATGAGAGTTAATAGAAAGCAAGGATCTCTGCTTACATGTACCTTCATTAAGATCTTAAGTGTCTTCGGAACTCCATATTTGCATATCACTTACCTTACCATGCTTCCCTCTAGTGCTGCTTAGAGTATGTCCACTGGTCCTCCACATTTTTAGTAGTGTAAATCTATTCCCTATCTTAAAATGCAATGCCCAAAGTTGTTACTTAGGCAGACCATACACAGTTTGAATGTCAGCCAGTTCAGCAGGAACCGGTGAAGATTCGAACTGTGTATGGGTAGGCTGAATGTACCAAGTTGATAGATCAATCAACTTGGATACAACCAGCATGCCTGTTTTTACCTGCGATTATCGAAAGCGGCTTCTAGAGCCTCTGGCAATAATCACTGTCTTCTCCCAATATTGACGACTTCCCCCACCGGGAGAAGACAATGGCTCGGCATGAGGAATTCCTGCATCAACACTGTTGGTGGTAATGAGAGAATTGAACGAATTTCTTTCCTGCAACCCACGGTTGCAGAAAAAAAATTTGCTCCGTGTATGGCTCGCCTTACACATCAAATTCTGGACGGAATTAGATGGGAAAATATAATTGTAAGATATAAGCTCTCACAGCATTATTCCTCATTTGCCACAGGTTCACTTTAATTTATTGGGTTTACTTTAAGGCAACACTTCTGTCATCAAACCTTATTAGTCTGTACTTGCAAAAGCAGATGTATTATACTTTCTTCTATGGTAACTGTGTATCCACTCTGCTCCATTGGATGTTGAAGCCTCTATCAGACTCTTCAGCACCCAACCTCTCTGGGAGTGTCAGATGTCTGTGTCCCCTGCCACGTGTAGTAGTTTCTTCCACTGACCCCTACAATACTGTATCCTGTAGTGCAGCCTACAAAAATTCCACTCACCTGCACGCATTTTGCGAGTGGAATTTAGTGCAGAACGAGTGAGGAGCAGGGGCAGGCCAGGCTGACAGTTTCCTACTTGATTGCTTCTGGCAGAAGCGGTGCGGCCATCAGAGGGGTCCGGAGTGGGGGTTCCCTGCCCCCCCCCCCCCAGGCCGCTCTGATGTCCTGTAAAAAAGCTTGCACCACTTCTGGCAGAAGCAATCAGCCAGGAAACTGTCAGCCAGAGGACATAGAGCGGCAGGACCGGACTGCCCTGGGGCCGCTTTGAGCTGAGGCTACAGAACTTCTCTCTCTCTCTCTCTCTCCTCCTCCTCCTCCTCCCTTTGTATACCATGACACACAGCTGGCATGGTGAGTCTGTATTGATGGGCATGGTGAGCTGTATTTAGGGGCACAGTTAGGTGGTATTTATGGGATCAGTGAACTGCATTGATGGGCAGTGAGGCTGCATTTATGGTCACAGTGAGCTGCATTGATGGGCAGTGAGGCTGCATTTATGGGCACAGTGAGATGCATTTATGGACACTGTGAGGCTGCATTTATGGACACTGTGAGGCTGAATTCATAGGCACAGTGAGCTGCATTTATGAGCACAGTGAGCTGTATTGATGTGCAGTGAGGCTGCATTCCCAGGCAGTAAGGCTGCATTTATGGGCACAGTGAGGCTGCATTTGTGGGCACAGTGAGCTGCATTTACGGGCAGTGAGGCTGCATTTATAGGCACAATGAGTTTGCATTGATGGGCACAGTGAGGCTGCATTCATGGGCACAGTGGGGCTGCATTGATATGCACAGTGAGAGTGCATTGATGGAAACAGTGAAGTTGCATTCATGAGCACCGTAAAGCTGCATTTGATGGGCACAGTAAGGCTGCAATGATGGGTACAGTGAGGCTGCATTCGTGAGCACTGTGAAGCTGCATTTGATGGGCACAGTGAGGCTTTATTGATGGGCACAGTGAGGCTTCATTGATGGGCACAGTGAGGCTGCATTGATGGGCACAGTGAGAGTGTATTGATGGGCACCGTAAAGCTGCATTTGATGGGTGCAGTGAGGCTGCAACGATGGGCACATTGAGGCTGTATTCATAGGACCACAGGAAGTAACCATAAGGGACACAGGCATCCAATATTTCTGAAAGTGTTCAATGCAGAAGAGTCTGAAAGAGGCTGCAGAAATATAAAACTAAGAGAGGAGACACATACACATAGGTGTAATACCTCATTTCTTTCTTTTTTTTTTTACAGGAATAGGCTATTTATATATACACTACTGTGCAAAAGATTAAGGCAGGCATGAGGAAAAAAGGTGTCATTTAACAATGTTTTCAGAAATAGAAGTGTTATTCAATTATTTTTATCAATGAACAAAATGGAAAGTAAATGACCAGAAGATAAATCCAAATCAAATCAATATTTAGCGTGACCACCCTTTGCCTTCAAAAAACATAATTACTTCTAGGTACACACAGGTTTTGAAGGAACTCTGCAGGTAGGTTGTTCCAAACAACTTGGAGAACTAACCACAGATCTTTTGTGGATGTAGGTTGCCTCAAATCCTTCTGTCTCTTCATGTAATCCCAGACAGACTCAGTGATGTTGGGATAAGGTCTCTATGGCCAAACCATCACTTCCAGGACTCCTTGTTTTTCTTCCTTATGCTGAAGATAGTCCTTAATGAGACTGGCTGTATGTTTGGGGTCGTTGTCCTGCTGCAGAATACATTTGGGGCCAAACACACGCCTCCCTGATGGTATGGCATGATGGATAATTATCTGCCTGTATTTCTCACCATTGAGGACAGAAATGCAGCCTCAAACTCGCAAGGAACCTCCAACATGCTTCACTGTTGCCTGCAGACACCCATTATTGTAGCGTTCCCCAGCCCATCAGCAAACAAACTGCCTCCTGCTACAGCCAAATATTTCAAATTTTGACTCCTCAGTCCAGAGCACCTGATGCCATTTTCTGAACCCCAGTTGATATGCTTGCATGCATAGTTGAGTTGCTTAGCCTTGTTTTTCCATCAGAGGTATGGCTTTCCTTGGTCCAACTTTGATCTTACTTCAGCCCATTGAATATCATTGAAGTCGGATCAAAGTCAGATTGCCACCTTAACTGATCCAATGGCACAAAAATGGCCAAGACCATACTAGGCCCTTTAAGTGGAACCCCCAGGTCAAAAAAACAGTGTGGCCCCCCCCCCAAGATCCATACCAGACCCTTATCTGAGCACGCAGCCTGGCAGGTCAGGAAAGGGGGGGGGAAGCGAGTGCCCCCCCTCCTGAAACATACCAGGCCACATGCCCTCAACATGGGGGGTGGGTGCTTTGGGGTGGGTCGCTCTTATGCCTGGTCTTCTCTGCTGTCTTCTCCCTCTGTTCTTCTTCCGATGTTGACTCAGCGCTCTCTCCCGCTCTAATGCGGGTACGTGGTGTGCCACTACTTATATTGGCATGGGCGGGGGTCACCGGGTGACGTCACCCAGAGGCCCTGTCCATTATCACGTCACCATCCCATCATGCTCAGGCGGTGACATCATAAGGGGCAGGGCCTCTGGGTGACATCACCCAGTGACCTGCCCCATGTAAGTAACACTGGAGCTGCCTCAATAAATTACTTTAAAAACCTGTGTACTGGGTTTTATTCTTGACACTTTTTTTTATGTGAATGGGTAGGGGTACAATGTACCCCATACTCATTCACATAGGGTGGGGGCCGGGATCTGGGGCCCCCCTTGTTAAATGGGTCTTCCAGGTCTTCCAGATTCTGATAAGCCTGCAGACCCCGATAACCAACAGCCAGGGTTGTCGTGAAGAGGCCCTTGTCCTCATCAACATCGGGACAAGGTGCTTTGGGGTGGGGGACACAAGGCCCCCCTGCCCCAAAGCACCCACCCCCCCCCCATGTTGATTGCATGCCACCTGGTACGGTTCAGGAGGGGGGAGCTCGCTAGTCCCCTCCCCCTTTCCTGACCTGCCGGGCTGTGTGCTCGGATAAGGGTCTTGTATGGATTTTGGGGGACCCTCATGCCATTTTTTTCAGCGTGGGGGTTCCCCTTAATAGCCATACTAGATTGAAGGGCCTGGTATGGTCTTGGAGGGGGAAACCATGCAATTTTTTTTTATTCGGCGTGGAGTTCCCCCTAAAGATTCATTCCAGACACAAAGTGCCTGCATTGTCGGGATCAAAGTCAGATCCATTCATTGAAGTCGGACTGATGTCAGACTTCAAGTCGCAGGGCAAAGTCGGATCCACAGTCGATCGACTGTCGTGTTGTACCAGTGTGAACCCGGCCTCAACCTACATATGAAATTGATGATCATTAGCACCTGCTTGGTATAATTGGTTATTCATACACCTGATTCTAATCTTACAAAATCCCTGACTTTGTGCAAGTGTACAAAGTGTGCAAGTTTAAGAACTGATGCTGTTTTGAAACCAAAAGTATAATCACACTAAATATTGATTTGATTTAGATTTTTCTTCTGTTTGCTCACTTTGCATTTTGTAAATTGATAAATATAAACAATTAAAATATGTACTTTTAAAAGCATTCTGAAGCCCCATACACACTAACAGTTTTTCTGCCGAGTTTTTCCTTCAGGTTTACCAAAACCATTGTAGTAGAAGGGCCTGCCTGATTGCATACAAATTGAAACTCCTAAGGTTTAACGTAATATTACAGTAAACCCCCCTCCATCTAGGGGGTTACGTTCCGAACCCACCCACGAAAAGTGAAAAACCGTGAAATAGAAAGACCCTATTTAAATACACCCTAGGCATGTTTTTTTTTTAATAGCATTTAAAGGTCTTTAAACACACTTTTACGCAATAGAAACACATAAAAGATAGAGAGAGAGATCAAGAGGATTTTTAAAACACAAAAATATTATGTTAACAGTATACCGTACAGTACAGTAAAAAATAGAGTACAGTATTGTATGTACTGTACTCAGCAGAAAAGAAGATGACTACAGTATAAGCAGCAAATAATGTAAGTAAATAAGAGCAGCTACTGTTCTTCTGAAGGCGCAGGTTCAGCAGGCACTTCTTCAGGTGTAGGTGGGTCGTCTTCTTGCTGCTCCAGAACCTCCACTTCTACATCAGAGGTGGCCATGGAAGTACTTGGGGTGGATGTGGCCTTCTTCTGTTTTGTGAAGAACATAGTTATAGGCAGTTGCTGGGCGTATTTCTTCTTTTGGGCGAGGAGGTTCTTGTACACCTGGATGGCTCCATCAATGCTGTTTTGGAACTGCAGTGAACGAACCATGTCAGGATCCCACTCAGCTAACATCTGTTTCGGGTCATTGGCTGTACGCATGACCCTGCCAAGGCGCTCAATTGACAAGCCTTCATCTTCTTCCTCCTCCTCCTGTTCCTCCACTTCCTCCTCACTCGCTGACTTGGTGAGTTCTGTCAGATCCTCATCGGTTAGTGGAGCTGAATGGGTTTAAATTAGGTCATTGACGTCGTCCTGGGTCATATCGTGAAAACCTTCACCTCCTAGCAACTTCGCCAGCCTAATTGCCTTGTCCACAGCTGAATGATGAACTTCGTCAGGAGAGAACCCTTCATAATCGTGAATAATTTCTGGCCAAAGCTTCTTCCAACAGGCATGCACAGTCTCCTTCTTCATCTCCTTGAGGGCCTTTTGTATGTTCTCCAGACAGGTTGCAATGGTGTAATTACGCCAGTAGTCCTTCAAATTGAAATTTTCATCATTGTTCATGGATTCTACAAGATGATTCAAGGAGTTGCGAGTGTACAGCGACTTGAATGCTCATATCACACCCTGGTCCATGGGCTGAATTAAAGACGTGGTGTTGGGTGGAAGAATATCAAGAAGTTTCACCTTCTCCAGAATTGTAAGGAACTTCCTCCTCTTTTTTGGCTCACTAGAAGCCATAGCCTTAGATGATGGGCATTTGGGTGGCATCCTTGATGCTATCCTTGCTTGTGGTTGGCAACGTTACCGCCCCCTCTAACGTCGCCACGCTCGGTGCGGTCCATGAGCGAGGCATGCGTTCCACCGCAGCCTCGCTCTGATTCACCGCTACATAACCGCGAAATGGCGAAATATTACCGCAATATCAGAATAACAGGTCCTAAACTTTTACCCAATACTGTATATTTGTTTTTATTTTGACAACTACAGTATTGTTTTAAAGATCTCCCATCAAGAAAACCACATACATGTTAAAGAAAAACTAGACAAGGGTAGCCAGATACCTTACTACACCAATCCATACATGTACACCCCTTTAATACCTTATTCTATAAATAATGACCCAGACACCTGCTGGATGTAAATGGCCTTTCAGGCCTTTATTTTAACAATAAACCAAACTAAACTTTTATTCAAAACTTCTGTAAACCATTTTATTTTACCATCTATTTTCTTATAACCAAAACCAGCTCATCAGATAAACAGTTGTTGATCCCTGACGACACCATTTCTTCTTGAGCCTGTAATCCCAACTTTTTTATGGCATTCGTCCCCAGCCGCCAACTTGCCTCAGGGACTTAACATTTGACCACAGACCCCCAACTTATTAGCCTGTCAGTCTGGCCAGCCGCCAGACCACCCGGGAGGACTCCATACCTATGATGGGTCCTAACCTTTTCCAAAACCTCATCTTGAACAGTATAAATTGTATACCAGCCATCAAGGGCCCTACCGCCACCCTCACTCTATGAACAAATATATCACAAACGAGACGGGCGGGCGGGAACGTTCCTCCTGACCTGCTGCTCCAGACTGCTGACCTTCCTACCCTCACATGCCTTCACATCAACTCTACTCCACCCACTCTATCCTCCAATCAGGTAAGCCTTGTAACTTTCTTAACCCCTTGAACCATTCCCCTGCGTAAGCCTTGCACCGTGTCATGTATGCCCTACGCTTACGTTGCACTACAGCTACGTACATGTCTTGTTTCCACACACTTCACTTGAAACTATGTTGCTCACTAACCTGTGAGGCTGCTGCAGCTACATAGAGCATACTGCACTGTGTTCCAGGGTGTGAGTTAAGAATTCCTGTCTCATACCCGGAACCAGTGGTGGCACATCCATACGGGGCAAAGAGGCGATGCACCCCTAATCCATGCACCTGACTTCTAATCTACATGCAGGCACCATTGGTTTTACAAAAGGGTGGGCTTGGGGCGCAGAGCACTGCACCCTGAGCCCACCCAGTTGTGTGACAATAGCAAATTGATATTCGCTATTGTCTTCCTAATTCTCCTTCAAGCCAAACAGGAAAAAGGTGAGACCTGATTGGCCAGTTAGTCTTAGGACTCCCTGGCCAATCATGTCTCAGGACACAATTCCTGTTCAGCCTGGGAGGAGAAGCAATGGTCTGGCTCTACCTTCCCTCTGCCTCCTTAGGTCAGTCAGTCTAACGCCAGGGGGTGGGGGTGTGCTTGCCACCTTTCTGTCCGTCTCGGGTGGGTGGGGTGGCTGGCATTCCCACCTTCCCGTCCACTGTTCGTCTTCCATGGAGGGGGGGAGCTTGTGCTTGTTTGACGCCCCCCCAAATATTTTGTACCAGTTGCCACTGCCCGGAACACAGAAGAGTCTACCATAGTGGCGCCCAGTCACTCAGAGTAAGGGATGTATTCTATCAATGAAGACAAAGCTTCCTCTGATTGGTTGAGTCAAGTAGGCGGGCTGATGATGTCACAACCAAGCTTTATATTCATTAATAGAATACATTGCTTGCTCTGAGCACCACTGCGGTAGGCTTTTCTGTGTTCCAGGTATGAGACAGGACGTGTCAGCTCGAACCCTAAAAAACACAGTTTAGCACGATGTATGTAGCTGCAGCAACATACAGTTTATATCACACATATAGCGGCCTCACAGGTTAGTGAGAGCCCAGCTTGGCCCAAATGAAATGTAAAGTGTGTGGAAAGGTGGAGTTTTTCCTCTAAATTGTATGCACCTACTTTGTCTTTTTTATTGTGAATTGTAGCAATATATACACACATAAGGTTACAATTTAATAAAGTGCCCCTACATTGCCTAGATCAGCAATGGCGAACTTATGGCACGCATGCCACAGCTGTCACGCAAAGCCCTCTCTGTGGATCACTACTCGAGTCACATGACCTCCAGCTGGGCCGCCTGTAATTGGTGCGCAGAAAGCCAGAGCCGGGGAGGAGGGTGGATTGCACATATGCAGAGTCTGCGCCCTCTCACCTCAGAAACATTCCAAGTATGTATGGAGGGGAGAGGAGCCCCAGAGAGAGTGGAGCACTGACTGCAGCATGAAGCCCTTTGCTGCCTGGGGCAGCTGCTGCAAGTGCTGAGAGCACTGGGGAGGAATAGACGATCCTCTGTGGAGGAATCTATCCAAACTGTGGGGAAAGAGAGCCAATAAAGGAACGGAAAGGGTAAAGGGGGAGCGAGACACAGACCAGACAGGACAGGGGCTGAAAGATGAACTGTCAGAGATCAGCGCAGGGACCAAAAGGAAATCCTATAGCAGGAGGAGGTGGACAGGGAGACATGTGGCTGGAAAGTCAGACCATGACAACTGAAATATGTACTGACAGAGCTGCACCAGAGATGGACAGAGTGCTAAGAGAGATAAGAAAGGACTGAGCTTTTCCCTGCTGGGGAGTTCTATTGAAGAGCGCAATATAGCAAGAGAGTGCTCAGAGACTGGAGAGGGCAATATAGGGTGTAATTGACAGTCTTATCAGAGAGTGCAGTATAGAGTGCTCAGAGATTGGAGAGTGCAGTACAAAGTACTCAGAGATTGGAGAGTGCAGTACAGAGTACTCAGTGCTGCCCCTGGAGGATGAGGATTACTGGGGTCTCAGAGCGAGGTGCACACGTGAGAGGGGAGGGGCAATTACTGTAGTGGACCATGTATGATCACCTCCCGGGGATTGGAAATAAGGTGGGGGGAGTTCTGTCCTCCCACTCCTCTGGACGCAGTCACATGACCTCTGTACAGGAAACAAAGGGGCGCCAGAATAAGTGCAGCATCTATAACCAATGATTTAATAAAAAACAACAATCAGCAAGTCACAAGATCGCTGTGTAATAAAAGTGTGGTATATGTGAAAAGAAAGTCTGTCTTGAAGCCTCTCCAAATCATCCTGATGCCATAGCAGCCTCGGACACTGGCTGTATTCCTGGATGGAGATAGGAAGCGGCCAGACGCCACCAGAAAGTGGAACGCAACATGATGCCGGGTCGGAAGTGATGTCACATGGAGTGTGTGCTAGACATGCTGCCCTGGAGTAGGCAGTAAGCAACAGCTTCTTCAGACCTCTGTACGCCGCTCTGTACACCTGTTGCAGTTTGGGCTCTCAGGTTCCCCATCACTGGCCTAGATGATGTGAGGCGAGTTCACTTCTGAATAGAAATGCCTTGTGAGTAATGGCTAGTGTTGTGGCCTCATTGGATTTGAGTAAATAATGAGAGGAGAGCTTCCAAAGGGTGCAGTACTTTTATTCTTTTGCCTCAAAGGTGTGCAGTAGGGTTGAACACCACAGAGGTTAATCTTTTTAACTTCTTAAACACAGTGAAAACTGTAAAATTACATACAATACATTAGTTTACAGAGATCATAAAAAGGGGGGTTATAACAGAATTACAAATGTGGAGTCACAAGGTGGAGTTCCGTTATCTACACACATATCTAAATTAACATTAAACATCTAAGGAAACATGACTATATGTTCAAGGATTTGGATTGTCTACAGCATATCTTTTAACTAACAGTACGGACTCAATTTATGCCTAAAAACATATATACTTTTATAGACAATGCACCTTTACTGCATACCTTGCTCCGCTTGCCAAGAGGTGCAACTTTAAACGTTAGAAAACTTCAATAAACAATCGCCTTCCCACGAGGTACTGCTGACTTGCTTTGCCTCTGAATGCTGAATCACGAGAACCCCCCTTTCTCCAAAACTAGAGGAAGGAGGAAGGGTTTGATGTTCAAGACATTCCCCGGGGAAACAAGAGGAAGGCATAAAGGTTCCACTTGTCAGTCAGTGCTGAACAAGGGTTTAAAGTGACAAGCGGACAGTTAAACTCCCACCAAATGAAGTTATGACTAATATGACTAAAGCCGCGTACACACGGGCGGACTGTATGGCCAACTTAGTCCATCAGACAATCCGACGGACAGTCCGTCCTACTTTCGAATGAACGGACTTGACCACACACGGATGCACAAACAGTCCGTCGAAAGCTTGCGCGATGACGTGTACAGCACGTACGATGGGACTAGAAATAGGAAGTCCAATACACAGCAATGCAACCTTTCGCCGTGTAAATCCTTTCTGAGCATGCGCCATACTTAGTCCGTCGAACTAGCCTACTCACGAGCGGATTGTCCGCTGAAACCAAAGTCTGACGGACAATATTACGGAAATTCCGAAATACTTAGTCCGCCAGACTGCACGCTGAAAAAGTCAGCTGAAGCCCACACACAAGCGGACTGTCCGCTGAAATGCGTTTCGACGGACTAAGTTGGCCAGACAGTCCGCCCGTGTGTACGCGGCTTTAGAGTCATACATTATTTACAGGACATAACCATGGTCACTATAAAACGTGAGTCTTACACAATTACATACATTAGTTTACAGAGATCACAAAAAAAGGGGGGGGGGGGTGTTACAACAGAATTACAAATGTGGAGTTACAAAGTGAAGTTCCGTTAGCCACACACATATTTAAATTGACATTAAAGAGGAAGTAAACCATGATGGGTTTGCTTCCTCTTTGTCTCCCTGCAAAGTTAAAGCATAATGGGCTACTATGCATCGCATAGTAGCCCATTATGTGTCACTTACCTGACACAGGAGCCAGCGATGTCACTGATGTCCCCTGTAGCATGAAGCGCCCATCTTCTTCCGGGTATCGCTGCTCCGGCGCTGAGTGGCCGGAGCAGCGATGAAGTCATTCCAGCGCATGCGCACGGGATCCATAAGTGACGGCATGTTTGCCTTCACTTGCGGCGCACCCAGTGCGCCTGCACCGTTGTCTACGGCGTAGGCGCCGTAGACAGCGGTGCCCTATTTTTGTAAAATATCTCCTTGACCTTAATCTAGGCTTACCTGTAGGTCAAAGTGGTTTGTAAAGGTTTACAACCACTTTAAACATCTAAGGAAACATGACTATTGGATTTGGATTGTCTACAACATATCTTTTATCTAACAGCATGGACTCAATTTATGCCAAAAAACATATATACAATTCACCTTTACTGCACACCTTGCTCCGTTTGCCAAGGGGTGCAACTTTAAACTTTAGAAAACTTTAATAAACAATCGTCTTCCCACGAGGTACTGCTGACTTGCTTTGCCTCTGAATGCTGAATCACAAGAACCCTTCTTTCTCCAAAACTAGAGGAAGGGTCTGATGCACAAAACATTCCCCAGGGAAACAAGAGGAAGGCATAAAGGTTCCACCTGTCAGTTAGTGCTGAACAAGGGTTTAGTGACAAGCGGACAGTTAAAGTCTGGTTTACAGTCCAGAACCCAAAAATTTGGGAAATTGTCTAATGTAGGCTGTTTAACCTACTGCAGCTCCAACATGACTAGTGTAGTCTGAATGTTCCCCTTATACTATTCCTTATCTATTAGAAACGAGACCACACCATAGGTTGGAGTAAACTGGCCACAACAGCCTTTATTAAACATAACTCAAAATTACTCCAATAACTTGTAACTATGAAAATATATAAATATATAAATATATATAAATATATAAATATAAATATAAATAACTTTATTAACATTAAACCACATTTTAATTAACATTAACTGCCCATTCTGGTGATCTCTGACGGTGACCACACTTAAACCAATACCCAATCACTGCGGTACACCTGACCAACTTCCCAAAGGCCTCCACCTGTGACCGGTCGGAGACAACTTCCGCCAGTGAACATAACCGTATTCCCTCCAACGTTCAGGAATACCCAGAGGGGCCGATCGTTAGATGAGCCCCCCACACCCTCAGATCCCTTCTGAGTACCTGTCTACCGTCAGAAACCACCAGAAAACACACCGCCAACAAGAAAAACTTTCAGCTGCCGTGACAACCGATGAACCTGAAAAAGAAGAAAAAGACCAGCAACAAAACACCACAAAACAAACACATAACAATAGGGCGGGAGGGTGGGAAAAACTGCCTCCTCTGTGTCACACTGGGTTCCGAATGATTCCTTAAAGCCACACCTCTCCCTTTTATGTGACCCCTCCCCTACACTGAACTTGTTTCCTGCAAACCTTTTCCTGAACTCCACCCATAAAGCTTAACCCTCTGTGTCCCTCATCCACACTGTCATGTCCAGCACTCCTTATATCATTGCATTCTTAATCCGTGCTTCTCTTGACTAGTGTAGTCTGAATGTTCCCCTTATACTATTCCTTATCTATTAGAAACGAGACCACACCATAGGTTGGAGTAAACTGGCCACAACAGCCTTTATTAAACATAACTCAAAATTACTCCAATAACTTGTAACTATGAAAATATATAAATATATAAATATATATAAATATATAAATATAAATATAAATAACTTTATTAACATTAAACCACATTTTAATTAACATTAACTGCCCATTCTGGTGATCTCTGACGGTGACCACACTTAAACCAATACCCAATCACTGCGGTACACCTGACCAACTTCCCAAAGGCCTCCACCTGTGACCGGTCGGAGACAACTTCCGCCAGTGAACATAACCGTATTCCCTCCAACGTTCAGGAATACCCAGAGGGGCCGATCGTTAGATGAGCCCCCCACACCCTCAGATCCCTTCTGAGTACCTGTCTACCGTCAGAAAACCACCAGAAAACACACCGCCACAGCCCGAAAGGGTGACCCCCTCAACCTTGAGGGCCGCCCCACACCCGAAGAGCTTTCTGTATGCCCTCCTGTAAGCCATAGGACCAGAGGTCAATCCCCACATCCGATAGATGAACGCCATCCCGCCTAAGATAAAGCCCTACATTCACCTCCAATTCCCTGTGTCTTACCACAATGCCCCCGTTCTGCACTACAAACCGCCCAACAACCTTATTAACCCTAATCCTAGTTTTCTCGAGGCTGGCTAAAGACCTGGCCCCCCGCCACACCGTTCTGGCCACAATGTCCGACCACACCAAAATGGTGCCCGGGAACAGGACTCGCATGCGCAACACATCAGCCTTGATATCCGCCAAAATGTCCTTCACTTTCCGAACTCCCAGGTCATTGCCCCCCGCATGAACAACCAGCACATCCGGGGGCCTATCCCTCAAAGCGAAGCGCTCCGCCTCCCTCATGACACGCTCCCACCTCATGCCCGGGAAACCCAACCACATCACCCTAGCAACCTCCCTGGGGATACCCAATTGCCTGCCTGCTGGTAGAGAATCACCTCTCCTGGCCCCCCAGCAGACGTACGAATGCCCCAGGATCCAAACGAGGCGTTGAGAACCTCCATCTGGAATGAAAACAAGAGAAATAACACAACAACCAAAGGAATGTTACAAGCACAGTCCTCCCCCCCATAAATCCCACAGCAAACAACCCCCAGCCGCACCCTCCTTACCCCAGTAGCAACTGCGGCCGGACATAGGACCGGAACCTCCGGGACTCCCATCTACCAATCCGGCGCACCACCGCCTCCTCCAGCCCACATCGAGCCGCTTCCGTGGCCGCCCCAATCCGAAAAGAGTGGGACGCGTAGTCCCGCTCATCCAAACCCACCGCCCTCAGGCATTGCCGAAAGACCGACACAAATTGAAAACGGGATAGAAAAGAGCCCTCCTCGTGCACCAAAAAGGGGCCCGCCCCCACAGGCCGTACCGCCCGGAAAGCCCGTACCGCCGCCACCGGGCACACTACCGAGCCCGGCAGGGCGAGCAGCGTAATCGCCACTCCCCTGCCCCGTTGATCAGTCTTAGACCTACGCAACCGTATACTCACCCGATCCGCAACCACCTGCACATCCTGATCCAACAGACCCCCAGCCACCCGTTTTGAGCGACACACCAACTCCCCGATCCTAAAAGCCCCATAAAACGCCAACGAAAACGCTGCCGTAAACAGAACGGTCTCGTAAGCAGACGAGCAAACGTCCACCAGCCGAGAACAAATTGCCACCAAATTGTCAAATGACACCGGCCGGCGCGCATCCCTACCCTTCCAATCCCTCCTGTACCCTTTCAACGTTTGCCTCACCCAAAAATCCTTCGTCCCGTCCGGCTCCCCCCACAGTTTGAACAAAAAGGCCAACCCCGCCAGCTTCCGCTCAATAGACGCGGGAGACAGGCCCGTCTCAATGTTCCGGGCAACCCAGTACAATACCACCCAGCGCCGGTCGGAGCCCCGACCAGCCACTCCAACCTCCCGCAGGAACGCCCACCATTCCGCCCACACTCTAGAATAAGCGGACCATGTAGCCTCACTCAACGACCTTTTTAACCAACCTGCGGCGATTCCAAGGGAAGTTCCCACATCCACCCGGGGCATGGCGCCCCCGACTCCTCCGCTCCCGGCGCCAGCTGCCGGAACTTGTCCCACTGAAAACGAGAGAGCGAGTCAGCCAAAGAATTCTCCACCCCAGGTATGTGCACAGCATAAACGTAAACATTGAGCCGCAAACAGCGAAAGACCAGGTGTCGCAGCAGCCGGATGACCGGGGGGGAGGAAGCAGTCATCCGATTGAGGACCTGGACCACCCCCATGTTATCGCAATTGATGCGCAACTTCAAATTACGAAACTCCGCCCCCCACAGCTCCAATGCCACCACTATCGGGAACAATTCTAGCAAAACCAAATTGCCCAACAACCCCGCAACCTCCCATGAGCGTGGCCAAGGTTCCGCACTCCACCGACCCCGGAAAAATGCCCCATAACCCGTTGAGCCAGCCGCGTCAGTAACCAACTCCACATCGAAGTTGCTCACTGGCCCCGACATCCACATAGCCCGCCCATTATACGACTCCAAAAATTCATGCCAAGCCCGCAGGTCCTCCCGGTGTTCCCTTCGCAAACGCACAAAGTGGGTAGGGGCGGTTACCCCGGCAGTGGCCCCCGACAGCCGTCGGCAGAACACACGGCCCATAGGGATGATCCGGCAAGCGAAATTCAGCTTGCCCAACAGGGACTGCAGGGCCCGAAGCTGAACCTTCGGCCGGCCCTGCATGCCTGCCAACTCCGCCTGCAGATCCCGTAATTTATTCTCTGGCAA
This sequence comes from Lithobates pipiens, assembly GCF_037356315.1. NCBI lineage: Eukaryota > Metazoa > Chordata > Amphibia > Anura > Ranidae > Lithobates > Lithobates pipiens. Next base: position 438,547,244 of record NW_027507903.1, read on the forward strand.
GCGACACTCCATTGCCATAGAATCAATCACGATTCCCAAAAAACTCAATTCCGTCACCGGGCCTTCCGTCTTATCCCCCGCCAACGGCACCCCGAACCTGCCCGCAATGTGCTGCAACGTGGACAGAAGAATCGCACACACATTGGAGGCAGGCGGGCCCACGCACAGAAAGTCATCCAAATAGTGGATGACCGACTCCAGGCCCGAAACATCTCTCACCACCCATTCCAAAAATGAACTAAAAGCTTCAAAATAGGCGCATGAAATGGAACAACCCATGGGCAGGCACAAGTCCACATAAAACTTGCCCCGCCAATGGCATCCCAACAGCCGGAAGCTGTCCGGGTGGACCGGCAGAAGGCGAAACGCCGATTCCACATCCGCCTTGGCCATGAGAGCCCCACGACCATACCGCCTGACCCACCGTACCGCCGCGTCAAAAGACGTGTAGGAAACCGTACACGCCTCCGGGTCAATGAAATCATTGACCGACCCCCCTTTCGGAAAAGACAGGTGATGAATCAAGCGAAACTTCCCCGGCTCCTTCTTAGGAACTACACCCAACGGGGAGACCACCAGGTCCCCCCACGGCTGCACTTCGAAAGGACCACCCATCCGGCCTAGCGCCACCTCTTTACCCAATTTGTCATCCACAACCCCCGGGTGATCTAAAGCCGATCGCAAATTCCTGGCCAACGGCGGCACCCCTCCCAAAGAACAGGGAATCCTAAAACCGTCCCGAAAACCCAGAATTAACCCACGCGCCGCCGCACCATCCGGATACCTATTTAGGAAAGGAAGCATCCTTCCCAGGTTCACCGGCGTCATCCCTCTTGTGACCGGCGGCACTGGCACGCTGACCTTTTTTGAAACAGCGAGACAGGGGGTGGGTGCCGCCGCACCCGGAGCACTCATGCTTGAAGCGGCACGCGCCTCCGAATTTACAAGCCCCTTCATTAAAGGGCCAGCACACCCCCCACTTCTTTCCGGCCGGCAGTCCCGAGGAAGACGCACTCCCGGCCCCCCCCTGAAGAAACGGAGTGGGCGCCCGCGGAGCAGACATAAGCCTCATCCAGAGGCTTATGTCCTTGTGATCCCACCGCAGGTCAGCCCGCACTGCCTTACGCTGACGAAACTGCTCATCATAGCGCAGCCAAGCCAGCCCTCCATACACTCGGTGAGCCTCCCCAATCGCGTCCAGGTAACAAAATAACGCCGAGCAATGCTCGGGGTTCTTTTCCCCTATCACGCTAGCCAATATAGCGAACGCCTGAAGCCAATTTGCAAATGTGCGCGGGATCAGCCGATACCTACGTTTCTCCTCGTCGTCCTTCTTGGAACTGTCCGGCTTAACCCTGTCCAAATTAAATTTCTCGAGGGGGAGCAAGGAGAAAATCTCCACATACTCACCCTTGCCGATCTTGTCCCGCCCCTCCTGCTTCAAATGCGCCCCCAATGGGCCTTCGAAACAAACATAGACTTCGCACCGGGCAGCATCCGCGATCCTAACCAGGTCAGACCGCGCCCCCGGGTCCGCGGGCACCGGGGGGACCCCCGAGCCCACACCCCCCGCATCCGTGCTCCCCGACACCGCAGCAGGCGGTGCATCCCGCGCAGGAATGACCTCCGCCCCCCCGGCCCCCCCCACAGTACCCATCCAGGGGGCCACCTGAGGCGACCCGGAGCCCCCAGCAAACTTACCAACCAGGGCCTGCAGCCCCCCCAACAGCTCCTGCAACTGACCTGACGGCCCCCCCGGGGCCACAGGCCCCGCCCCCTGCGCTGAACCTGCCGCAACCCCCCCCAATACGTCCCGGGATCCCGTGGGCACCGCACCCCCCTGCGCCACCCCCATCAGATCCCGCAAGGCATCCGCCAGCAATGTAGACTCCCGCAACTTACCCGGGCCCCCAGGGGCCTCGGCGACCGGTACCGGTCCGGGTGTAGAAAAGGACCCCTCCTCCTCCTGGGACAGCTCGCTCTCCGAACCGACCTCTCCAACGCGCACCGGGGACGCGGCAATCCCCCTGTGCTCCGCGCGGTCCATCCGGTCCCTGCGATCCGGGACTGCAGGCAATGTCCTCCTCCCCCCGCCGCCCCTGGCATGCCGGCGTCTAAAACCAGCCCTGCCAGGCACCTTGGCAGCCTTCTGCGACCCACCCTCCCCCCCCTCCGGCATGCGACCCCCCCGGAGCGCCCCCCTCCCCCCCACCGCGCGGATGCTGGCCCCAGACCCAGCCTGCCGCAGATCCCCCGCCACGTGCACCCCCCCCCCTTGGCCTGCCGACCCAGAGCCATCCACACTCCCCCCCACCTCCACCGGGCCCCGTGCGGTCCCGGCGCCATGTCCATGCGGCCGTGAAGCCCCGCCCCCCTCCGTTCGGCGGCGCAACGACCGCCCGGACCGGGGGGAGCCGATAACCTGCCGTTTTGCCGGGGGGACCCCCGGGCTCCGGGAGTCACGAGGCGGCCGAGGAGTAGGCCCAGGAGAAAAACGCGCCGGAGGCCGAGACCTCCGCGCGCGCAGTGGAACCTCACCTGTCCCGCCGCCGTCCACATCGCCGTCCGTCAGGTCACCCACACGTTCCCGCAGCCAGTCCGCACCGTGCACCTCCGCCGCCCGTCGCAGCCGCGCGAAGAGTCCCTCGAGGTCCGCCATAGCAGAGGAGCAGCGAAAAAACTGCCTCCTCTGTGTCACACTGGGTTCCGAATGATTCCTTAAAGCCACACCTCTCCCTTTTATGTGACCCCTCCCCTACACTGAACTTGTTTCCTGCAAACCTTTTCCTGAACTCCACCCATAAAGCTTAACCCTCTGTGTCCCTCATCCACACTGTCATGTCCAGCACTCCTTATATCATTGCATTCTTAATCCGTGCTTCTCTTTATAAAGCACTGCTTAGGTAATCAGCTTTTTTACTTTTCATTTATCTGTTTTATAGTCAATATTATTATTTTTTTTCGTTTTCTGTTAACTTACACGCAACTGAGCTTGCTGCTAGTCTTAGTTCTAGAAAGCCAAATATCAATTGGTTCACCAAGCCATATATTACAGCTTATATTTCTTTTGTTGCTCAGATTTGGCATGTCACATTTTTCACTGTTTCTCCTTAAAGCAGTTAAACCCCAGCAATTCCATACTCCTTGGGACGTATAATGACTTTCTTTCTTTCCTTTTTTCCAAGCTTGTTATGTCATCTGTCAGCAAATTACCTGTAGCTGCAGGAAAATAGCTATTAAACAAGGAAGGGGGGATTGTGTGGAAAAAAAAAACTGCATAAAAGTTAAAGTGAAAAAAGAGACAGCAAGAAACAGCAAGGGTATGGAATGGTAATGTATAGCCAACTTTTTCTGAACAGAGCTGAAGGGATTGTATGTCATTGCAGAGACAAATTAGGAACAGATGGCCGTAGAGAAAAACACATAAGTAGATGGGGCACTGAATGCATGTAAATGGCAAAGAGCTCCGTGCTTCATGGTTTATGGTTTATAATAGCGATAAAGAGGGCCTGTCATGGTTTGACTGCAGTTTTACATAATGCTTAATGTGCCACTTGTTCCTTCAAAATAAAGCCTGACTATAAGTTGCCTGCCTGTGACTTAACATGATACAAATGTCAAATTTTAGCAGCGGTGGTGAACTCAGGCTTACTCCTAGGCAGCTTCTTCCTTTCAACAGCTAGTCTGCTTGTTAGGCACATAAGAAGTGGCAAGAAACATGGATCTCAGAGATCAAATTGTCAGACTGTTTGTGTTTAGGCCCCTTTACCAGATTGTTAAGTGTATGGACCTGGTATCTTATGCCCAAAGAGTAGACCTGCTAGACTGCTGTCCAACTAGTTCTTACTGGTGTCTCTGTAATATCATTAGTGCCCATAAGCCCTTTGTCTCCAAAACCAGAGAAAATTAATGCATGGTCATCCTGTTAACTACAAAGTGGTCTCAAAGTATATTGCTGCACTCAGTACCTAGTGATTACAGTGCCGTCCACAGGTTTCTCCCAGCTAAAAATGCCTAACTGCCCTACACTTGCCACCCAAAATCTGCAACCTCAGTTTTCAAAGGCCCACACAATCCACTTCCCCTCAGTCACCAACCAGCATCTGCAGCACATAAAGGTAGTGTAGCACTAACCCCCGAAGGAGCTGCTGGTTATTTTTGGGCTTACCGTTACCTGTTGTTCTCCTTGTTTCACGTCTAGGGGATGTCCCGTGGTAGATGGCCCAGTAACTTGAGACTGACAATAGATCCACTTGAATGGATTTTATTCGCAAAAACTCAAACCATTGAACAGTCTTTCAACTTGGGATCAGAGGGTTGGAAAGGAAAGTGCAGGTACTCTCAATGTCAAAGTCCAAAAATGCTAAAGAACTTGCTTACTTTGACTGCATCCAGAGAATAGCCATTTGCAGCTGGATGAACACTCAGATTAGACAGTCCTTCTCTCACAAGGCCTAGCAGCCAACCAGGTGCTTACTCAGGAACAAAATCTTTATCACCAACGTTGTTGCAGAACATGTAGGGAAACTAAGCTGTAGAACACTTGTAGGATACCTGGATCTTTCAGCCAGCTTGGCGATATCCACAAGACCGGGTTGTCTCAGTTACTTCAGCCCTTCCAGGCTCTTGTTAAGAAAACCAACCCGTACGTGGTGTTCTTCTAAAGAGTCCTCCCCTGGAATGCTCGAAGTTCAATGAGTCTCTCTCGAACCGGAGACAGCACCCATCCACCTTGGAATCCTTCCTTAGTTCCCTTGCCTCGGGCTAGCCAGCCCCGAGGCATTAAAGTCAGGTGGATCCGCACCCCAGGCCATAGCCTTCATGGGGGCTGGTTAGGAGGACCAGGACCATGTAATCAGCACAGCATACTGGACCGGAACCCCGAACCACGTGACGTCTGCATCTTAAATACCCTCTCCCAGAGGGCACAGCGGGAGGGCCACTCCTACTGACCTGACTCAGAGAGAGAGTAAATTAAATGCCTGACCAGACCATAGTTCCACTCCTGCCACCAGAGACAGTGCCCCACTGTGGCCAGGCTGAACATCTCACAGCCCAGTCAGACTGACACAGAAGTCACATTTAGGCAAATAGACCCAAACCAAACTGTAGTTTGGGTAAAGTAAAATTTTGAAAACACATAGCGCGTGCTCTTCAGGAGCCCGCCACTACAGTAGCAGATGAGGAGAATCAGAGCCCAGTTCAGGACTTACCCTGTCCTGTCCTGTTGCTACTAACACTTGACAGATCACATTGTCTTGCCTGAGTTTAAAATGACACCAAACGATATTGTTGTTCTACAAAAAAAAAATATACAACTTCACTACTTAATGGCCCTGTGGCCTAATTTGATTTGATGAAACATGATTTTCTTTTTTGCCTCCTTGCTACATACTCAGTGGGCTCCCAGACCTCTCCTCCCTACTTCCATTTGTTTGGAACAAGCAGTGTGTGTTAGATGAAATCATGCACTGCTGTATGCACAATGGGAAACCCAAAGTCCCCAGTCCAGGCATGTCCAAAGTCCAGCCCGCGGGCCAATCGCAGCCCGTGTTCCGGTTTGATATGGTCCCCCTGGTGATTTGGATATATATATATATATATATATATATATATATGTATATATATATATATATATATATATATATATATATATATATATCTTTTGTGGCCCCCCAATAAATAAACCTTATTTATCAGTGCTGCCACGGAGAGGGCAGAACGAGTGCCGTCAGATGGCATACAGGAGAATCTCCTGTTTATTCTGCGGCATCTGTAATTAGAAGTCCTGTCTGCTGGGCTGACATTGGACAACTGTTTGGTCTATCATAGGAGGACTTTGTATTAAAGAGGCTGCAGAGTAAACAGGAGACTCTCCTGTATGTAATTTGTCGGTGCTCATCCCACCCCCCTCCCTGTCCCCTCTGAGGCTGCAGGTGGGCATTGATCAGGCTGCACTGATGGCATGGTCAGGCTGCATTGATTGCAATGGTGAGGCTGCATTCATGACAATGGTAAGACTGCATTGATTGTAACAGTAAGTCTACATTGTTTTCTATGGTAAGGCTGCATTGATTGCAATGGTAAGTCTGCATTGATGGCAATAGTAAGGCTACATTGATTGCAATGGTGTGGCTGCATTCAGGCAATGGTGAGGCTGCAGGTGGGCACTGATTAGGCTGCATTGATGGGCGCTGACCCTTATTTTGCTTCACAGTTCTTTATTTAAAATGTAATTTTTTTCCTGAAACTTCCCTCTTAAAGTGAAGGCATGTGTTACACACTTTATACGCCAATAAATACGGTATATCCAAATAACACACCCAAGCTCATCCTTAGTCCTGAGCGGCACTCAAGGATTTGTAGGGGGGCCAAAAAAGATATATATATATATATATATATATATATATATATATATATATATATATATATATATATATATATACAAATAACACGCCTGAGCTCAGGCAGTGTATTAGTGCTCGGATGAACACACTTAGACCGAATTTTATTGGTTCAAAGAATGCCAGGCAAAATGGTCATGCATGTTCACTTCATCAAATCTGGCCCTATTTGAAAAAAGTTTGGACACCCCTGCCCTAGTCCATTTCGAGAGCAAGCAACAGGGTAGCTACATTCCTACATACAGTGGGACCATGCAGAATGAATGTAGCCACCAACAGGATGTTGTATCACAGGAAAAAAAATAAGGAATTTGGAGGTGGCCCCACAACAATAGAAGGTACTTTTTAGAGTTAAGAATAAATGCTTGAATAGACTTTTTTAAAACCAAGGTTTAGTGACACTTTAATGCCGCGTACACACGACCGGACTTTTTGACAGCAAAGGTCCGACTGAACGAGTCCGTCGGACAATTCGATCTTGTGTGGGCTCCATCGGACCTTTGCTTGCCAAAAATCCGGCGGACTTTAGAAATAGAACATGTTTTAAATTTGGACCCAGAAATCCGTTCGTGTGTATGCTAGTCCGACGGACAAAAACCGACGCTAGGGCATCTATTGGCTACTGGCTATGAACTTCCTTATTCTAGTCTAGTCGTACGTCATCACGTTCAAATCCGTCGGAATTTGGTGTGATTGTGTGTGGCCAAGTCCGTTCATTCGGAAAATCAGTCGGAACTACCCCGAAAGTCAGTCGGAAAGACCGCGGGACCTAGTCCCTTGAAAAGTCCGGTCGTGTGTACACGGCATAAGATTCTCCTCCCTCTGCGATGGCTGGTGAGGTTGGTCTAGCAATGTTAACATAGCAGTTTTCATAATCTGCTGTGTCTCCCTTCTCTGCCCACCCTCTCTTGGTACCAACAGGATAACATAGTGGGGATCAGATGTGGGACAGAAGGAGTCATGGAAAAGGACTAACTTCACACAACTGTCCAAGCATATGAGTTATGGAGTGAAGCATTTTACAGGCACCTCCACCCCTTGCACACATTCTTTGGAACAAGGACTTGTTTTATTATATTCTATACCTAATTTAAAGAAAGGTTGACAATCATGAATGCCAAAACTTTTGAGAATACCAGCCAAAATTAACTATGTGCTGCTGGAGCCTCCTTTCTCCAGGTATTGGGCTAACTTAGACTGGCTGTACGAGTTAGAGAGACTATACCTACAGTACATACACATAAAAATAGGGTTCTACAGGGAAATGGTTGTAGCACTACCCCCCTAAGGGTTGCAGATGACAGAGTTCCACACTGCTGCACAGCCAGGCAACAAGTAACGTCCACACTTTTTCCAGAGACAAAGAACCGTCTTTTTGGTTTGGTTTTATGTTTTCATAGGCGGTAATAACTTGAATGGGGAATTATGGGATGCCCAACTTGATAGTGACAAAACCAGGGACAACTTCCTCCCTATTTACAATTCCAGTTGATTCTTCTCTGTACAACTCTAATTGATTCCTCTTCCTTAGGTTGTACAGCTCTGATTTATTCCTCTTTTGGTAGCTAACAGTCTAAGTTAGAAAAGCAACAGCCCCTTATGGACTAGAAACTCTAAGTCCCTTTAGGAAGTAGCATAAAGTGTTGTAAACTGCACCCTGGGGCACCTCCTACTCCCTTGTAGACACTGATCCCAGTTCTACCAACTGCAGGAAATGCTAGCCCACTTGGCTGCTTTTTCACCAGTCTACCCGGCTGACTCTTTTCACCAGTCTACCTGACTGACTCTCCGGAGAGCTCCCAGGACAAGGTTACAGAAGACTTAAGCACACCACTATCTTCCAGAGACACCTGCTACGTGTGGCATTCTCTCCCCTTGTAAATCCCTGCACTGTGCTGTAGTACTCACACTGCCCTCATTGCTCCTGCTGCCTCTCAGGGAAGACTCCTTTCAAGTATCTCCTGTTGCCAGGATCCTCCCAGGCCAGTTCCCTAGCCCCGGCCCAAGGCAGAGCAAACTCCCCCCTCCCCCAGAGGAGATTGGCTAAGCTCCCCTAGATATGTAGAACAACCCTCCTAGCCTCCAGCTTCCAGAATCTTCTCCCACTTTCTAGAACCAGGGGGAGGCACCACAGCGCTACCTGCATGAGTCATCCAGCCCTAAACTCTAGTAAACCTGACCCAATTAAGGCCTGGTTCACACCTATGCATTTTTTAGTGTGTTTTCAGTTTTGCAGAAACACACTACAGCCCATTTACCATGGTTTCCTATAGATGTAGTATACATCTTTGCATTTTATGGAAAGGGCCAAGGACTTTTTTCTGTTTTTTGGTTCCATAGACTTCAATAGATTCAAAACATGTATTGAAAAACGCAAAATGCACCTGATATATGCAAACTTCAAACTGCATGCATAGGTGTGAATCAGACCTTATGCCTTGTACACACGATCAGACTATCCGGCGGACTTAATATATATATATATATATATATAATAATGGGGTTCTTTTGTATTGGATTTGAGTACCCATTAAGCAGTTTCTATTTATTTGATTACATTATATACATAAGGGGAAGGGATTCATTGTGGCAACGGCAATGTTTGCAAATATTGATATGATTCCTTTTTTAAATTCTGCTCGTTACTGTGCTCATTTGCATAGTGCGAATAGGCATGATGGGATGAGCCGTTAACATGGTAACGTTTGTTTAAATTCACAAGGGCTGCCCCGAGGTCTTTGCCTGTTATCGTGTAGATTCGTACTACACGACAGGATGTGTTGTTACCTTGGTAACTTTCGTAACCATGGAGAGGTTGTCCGTCACGTCGTGCTCACCGTAAACGTACTATAGGAACCCCTTATTGTCTATTTATATATCGGGTGTCACAAAGTTTCCGTGTCTGCTGATGAAGTCCCGCCCATAGGGACGTAACGTACGGACGGAGATCACGTGAAGTCACCCGCGGTCATTGATCATTTTAACGATCGTATGAAGCTTCGTTATTGTAAGTGTGTTTTTTATGTATATTCATTATTAAAACGTTTTTCTATGGAGAGCATGATGGCCTGTCTTTCTATCCACATGGTCTGAGGAATTGTGAATACTGCTATATACCGATCCAGTGTGGGTATTCCACGAACGTGTCAGTTCATTTGACTCTGAATGGGAGAAAGCTGTGTTTTCGTTTGTGAATCGGTCGGATATTGTCGGAAGAGCAGTACAGCGATTGGACGAGTTGATATTTAAGTGCATACGACCCTCTGTAATTTAAAGGGTCCATACGATGAGGTGAGCAGCCAATTTTACCATTGGTGGTGGTCCCCTCCCTTGGCACTAAGTCACTTTATGCATGAACTGACTGTATACCACTGAAGATTCCTCACGTGGACTTTTTGACTCAAAAGCTATCTTTGGACTTTTTATAAATTTTAATATGTTAGTAATCATTTTATTTTAGTTAGAGCGCTGTACCATCTGTTTGATATATTGTATTTTGGGATTTGGTAATTGATCCTTGGTGTTCAGCAGCTTTTCGTAAAGGGGTTGTACTGCGCTGATTTTTTCTGTATTTATATCCGGCGGACTTGGGCCGGCAGACATTCCGGGCGTATGTGGGCTCCGGCTGACTTTTTCTTTCCAAAAGTCCGGCGGACTTGGAAAGAAGTTTTGACTCAAAATTGTCTGCTGGACTCGGCAGTCTGGTGGACAATCCGCCCGTCTGTGTGCTAGCCCACCCCCTTTCCTGACCAACCAGGCTACGTGCTTGGATAAGGGTCTGATATGGACTTTGGGGGGGGCATTTTTTCAGCGTAGGGCTTCCCCTTTAAGTCCATACCAGGTGATGGGGCTAGCGACGTGTCAATCTTGTCGATGGAGGCAGCGACATTGACTTCCTCCGCTAGTCCCGTCTACCTGGAGCCACGTTCAAAATGAACTGACTTTTCTCCGTGTGTGGGCAAGTCTGTTCATTTGAAAAGTCCTGCAGACTCCCGCCACAGTCCAGCGGGTTGTCCGCTGGAAAAGTCCGGTCGTGGGTGGGCAAGTCCGCTTGTTTGGAAAGTCCGATGGACCTCCACTGCAAAGTCCGGCAGTTTGTCGGTTATTTGAATAAAGCATCGCTTTAGCATTGGAGTGCGGCCGTCCAGAGTTCTGTCATTATCCACATTTTCTGAGAGACATTCTTCAGCTGTAAAAATGCTCTAACACTGATAAACATCGATAAACACTCAAAAACATCACTCACCAGCATTTTTTAATTGTAAAAATTATTGTAAAAAAATAAATAAAAAAAAATATATATTTTTCATTAAAAAAAACACAAAAAAACGCTAACGTGTAAAAATGCTAAAAAACACTATTATAAATATGTGATAACAACTAAAAATAGAAACCCTGGCTGGGGAAAGCACCACAAGCTTTTGGACATCTCCCTAAAAAGAGATCTTTGAGTCTGGCAAGCGGCAGTGTTATCAGTGGTGGAGGACTTTTCTATCAGAACCTGTCACTGTTTCTTGGGTGCTACTGTGTGATGTCACTAGTAAATAGAGCATTAAGGATTCAGTTGCATCTGGTGGAATATTGAATTTGGACTTTTTTTTTGGACTTTATTATACATTTTTTCTTTTCAGATCATGTCACTATATTGGTTGTATTGAATGGTTCACTCGCATTTAATCATAATAATTTTTATTTTTAGTTGTTATCACATATTTATAATTTTTCAGCGCAGCTAATTAATTTTTCTACAGTTTTGTTTGCTGTGTGTATCTCACATATTTTAGTTGCAGCAGATACATTTTATTTGCCTTTTGGGTTTTTTCACCTTAGTACACCTTAGTACATCTTTTTGTTATAAAAAACACTATTGCAAAAACGTTGAAAAAAGTTGAAAAACTCACTGCAAAGCTACTGACGTTTTTATAACGTTATTTTAACGTCCAGTGTGCATGAGGCCTCAAAGTTTTCATAGCAGTGTGGAACAGAGCCCTTGGATGTCATATGTAAATGTTGTTGTGCAGCGGTTATTTAAGTGAGAGTGCAATACACAGTCTTTGTTGGGGATAAGAATCCAGCTTTGTTTACACTGATATATTTTATCATACCACTGGTGACATTGGGAAATAATCCTTCTCTCTTACCCCCTTGTCTCTTGTAAATGTATATGCAAGGTCCCCCCACAGGCCGGTTAAGCCTGCCCCTCTGGGGTGACCAGGGCTGGTGCAAGGATTTTTGACACCCTAGGCGAAACCTAATTTTGCCGCACCCCCTTGGCTCCACTCCTGACTTCACCTCCTTTGTCCTGCCCATGTATACCCCATATTTTTATTGAAGCGCCCATCAAATGCAGCCTCACCAATGCCCATCAAATGCAGCCTCACCAGCGCCCATCAAATGCAGCCTACCAGCGCCCATTAATGCAGCCTCACCAGCGCCCATCAATGTAGCTTACTAGTTCCCATCAATGAATGTTTGCTTGCTTCCATTCAGGAGTCGGGACACAGACACAGTCCTCCGCTGCCACTGCACCTCTGACACTATGTGTGAATGGAGCGGCAGCTGCCTGCTAATGCTGAGACTTAGTTGCTTGAGAAAAGAGAGTAGGACCACCAGTGGCCAGGCACCCCTAGGCAGCAGTGCACCTAAGGCGGCTGCCTAGCTTGCCTAGTGGTAGCACCAGCCCTGGGGGTGACATTGGTTTGGTTTCTGGGTAGTAGCTTACTATTTTTGTAGGCATCTTGCATCCATTTTCCACTTTTGTTATTTCCGATTGGCATAGGGGGTTGGATGCTCCTGTAAAACCACACCGAAGTTGTGATAGATATGCGATTTTGGTAACACCTACTTGCTAAGGTAATTCAAAATACCAATTGTATGGATTCAACTTTTATAGACTGAAAAAAGTTCATACACGCTCACTGCTGAGGAAGTCATGAATTTGTGAATCGTGATGGCTAATTCACGACATCAATCCATACAAGCTGTAACTGTATTTTGTATATTGCATGAATTTTAAGTGTTTTGTGGAGAGATGACCTCTGTATGAGACTTTTTTTAAACATGTACAATAAAAATTATTTTTATCTATTTTTTAAAAAATTTTGGTCGTTTTCTATGATCCCCTGGTTGCACGTTTAAAAGCCTTACTTTTTATGTAGTTATAGTTTCTCTGGTTTGTTAATGGGTGGTGCTCTCAGGAAAAAGTATACTCTAGAGTTTTTCCATATGATTAATTCCACACTTTTGATATTTACAGTCCGGTCCATAAATATTGGGACATCTACACAATTCTAATCTTTTTGGCTCTATACACCAACGCAATGGATTTTAAATGAAACAAACAAGATGTGCTTTAACTGCAGACTTTCAGCTTTAATTTGAGGGTATTTAAATCCAAATCAGGTGAACGGTGTAGGAATTACAACAGTTTTTATATGTGCCTCCCACTTTTTAAGGGACCAAAAGTGATGGGACAATTGGCTGCTCAGCTGTTCCATGGTCAGGTGTGTGTTATTCCCTCATGATCCCATTTACAAGGAGCAGATAAAAGGTCCAGTGAGCTCAGCAACCCCAAAAGACCCGGAAGACCACGGAAAACAACTGTGGTGGATAACCAAAGAATTCTTTCCCTGGTGAAGAAAACACCCGTCACAACAATTGGCCAGATCAAGAACACTCTCCAGGAGGTAGGTATATGTGTGTCAAAGTCAAAAATCAAGAAAAGACTTCACTAGAGTGAATATAGAAATGTGAACCATAAGTGAGCCTCAAAAACAGGAAGACTAGATTAGAATTTGTCAAAAAAGCCTTCACAGTTCTGGAACAACATCTTTTGGACAGATGAGACCAAGATCAACCTGTACCAGAGTGATGTGAAGAGAAGAGTATGAAGAAGGAAAGGAACTGCTCATAATTCAAAGCATACCACCTCATTAGTGAAGCATGATGGTGGTAGTGTCATGGCGTGGGCATGTATGGCTGCCAATGGAACTGGTTCTCGTATTTATTGATGATGTGACTGCTGACAAAAGCAGCAGGATGAATTCTGAAGTGTTGGGGGGGCGTGGCTAGCGCACAAGCTGAATGGAAGCTCTGTGAGAGAGCTCTGTGACACGAACGGGCATATTAGCGACAATTCACAGCGAATATCGGTAAAAAAGATACGAACAGACGACGGAAGAGTTCCTGAATCCGAAGGTGATGTCAAAAAAGCGGAAAGATGAACGGAAAATGAAAAAACTAACGACATACTCCTCTCAGTCAGCGGGAGGGAGAAAAAAAGATGGCGCAGATCCTCTCACAGCTGCTGTACCAGCAACGGCCTCCTCAGGGAGAGCGCACTACACTGACATGCCTGATGCTGCTCTAGAAGAATCACCTCACAAAACACATCTGGAATCTCCTCATGAGGAAGATTGCCTCAGCCCTACATGTCGCAGCCTGGCTAAAACTCGTATCAAACTGGATTTCACAGGCCAGGAGGTAAGCCATAAAATACCTCATATTAGTCAAGATAACACAGTCATAACTCCTATAGCTTCGCCTATAGCCGCATTCCCCACTAATAACCAGCCTATTCTGGACACCCAATTAAAAGAAATGCTATTAACTTTACATACTTCGCTTCATATGGATATTTTACAACTCACAAATCAATTCTCCAAAGCAGTGAACTCCTTAGGTGAAAGAGTACACACTATTGAGAACACTATGGGAGACAGGACCAATACTATTAATGACTTAATAGATGCTCATGAAGAAAATAAAGCTGAAAAAGAGTGGCTTAAATTTAAAATCGCAGATTTAGAAGACCACTCAAGGAAGAACAATCTCAAAATCAGGGGTATCCCTGAAAATATACAGCAGTCTGATCTTAAAAAATATGCCACTGACTTATTCTCCAACTTGCTGCCAGCTATACCAGCCTTAGAGCTCACAATTGATCGTATCCATCAGATTCCGAAACCGCCATTTCTCCCTCCACAGATACCATGTGAGGTACTACTTAGAGTACACTTCTACCATGTTAAAGAACAAATCCTATATAAAGTGCGACATCTAGGACAACTTCCACAACCATATAATACAATCCAGATTTATGCTGACTTGTCTAAACATACTCTAGATATGAGAAGACAACTTTCCATGATTACAAAAGCTCTGCGTAATCATAAAATTGAATACCGTTGGAAACAACCATCTAAACTACTGATACAGAAGAACGACACCTACCATACAATCACTTCTGTGGAACAAGGCATTAAGTTACTTTACGCATGGGGTATTATCCCCGAACCAACTCCACCTATCGGAGCTAAGAAGAATCCGGAGAAACTTACGCCACAATGGCATTAGCTTTCATTGACTAGATTTAGATTTAGATTTATTTTTCCGGTCAAAATACAATCCTATCTATCGGAAACCGATCTATCAGCTTGCCCGCCGTGCCGTGCGATACTAAATCTTTGGAACAGCTGACCTTTGAACTAATTCCCCATTCTAATGTTGCAGTATACATCGAAATGTTTACCACTGCAAGTTAAGTTTAATGTTTGGTTATATTTTTGTTTGTGCTTTTACTTTTATTTTTTTCTTCACAGTATCCTATACACAACTCATAGCATTCAAAGGGACAGGTATGTTGTGAACCTACAAAATTTGAATCAAAACTTTTCAGTCACTAAATTTTTGGTCATTCATAGTCATTTCAGACTACAGATTGTTCACATGGAAGTAGAATTTAAAGCTATTATCAGGCTAGTATGTACTTACTTTTTCCATCTTATTAATATCCTTTTATGAGTATAAAGTTAATATCTTTAAATACTAATGGTCTTAACCATCCAGCAAAAAGAGCATTGATGTGGCAAATGGCTAACACCCAGCGATGTCAAATATTGTGTATACAAGAAACCCATTTCAAAACAGGCGCTATTCCCACTTGCACCCATAAGAACTTTCCTCACATATTTACAGCATCAGGCCAACAGAAAAAAAGAGGAGTACTTATTGCCATACATCATTCAGTTAATTTTCAATTATATGAATCTATTGTAGATACCAATGGACGATACCTCATATTAATATGTACCATTGATAATACACTTACTACATTGGTAAATGTGTATGCGCCTAATAAAAGGCAATCCCATTTTCTGAATGGCCTGATGAGAAAAATAGGTAAATGCCGAAAAGGCGCCTTAATAATTGGTGGAGACTTCAACACAACACATGAACAAGAACTAGACACTTCTAATCCCAAAACCAGAACCAACTGTGCACTTAAAAATGTTTTGAATAAAAGCGATCTCTATGATGTATTGAGATGCCATCATCCTGGAGATCGTGAATACACATATCATTCCCTGGTACATAATACCTATACTCGTATCGATTATATTTTTACGGATAAGTGGTTATTGCAGTGGGTGAGGGAGTCTGACATTGCACCCATCACTTGGACTGATCATGCCCCAATTAGTATGACTATTCTACCTAAACACTCTCAAACGACCCATTTTCTATGGAGAACAAATGCATATCTTATCAAAATGCCTACCTATGCTACAGCTATACAAAACCAGATAACTAAATTCTTTAAATATAATGTGGGATCGGTGTCAGACTCCGCCACCCTATGGGGTGCTCATAAAGCATTTAGTAGGGGAATCCTAATGCAACTGATTGCTCGATTCAGGAAAAATTTAACGAAACTCATTGAGAAACTTACTGCTGACATTAAAACATTAGATTCCCAAAACCAATCTCACCCATCACAACAACTGAAAACTAAACTACAAATATTACGACAGGAACTCAGAACGACTTTATTGGATACATTTGAAAAACATACTAGAAAACTTAAAGCTAAATATTACCATACTAGCAACAAAGCAGGAAAAAACATGGCACTTCGGATCAAAGGCAGATATTCCAAATCAAAGATTCCATATCTATACCACCCTATTACTAGAGAAAAATTGCAAGACCCCCAAGACATAGCCAATGCATTTAGCTGTTATTATAGCTCCCTTTACAATCTTAAAGATGATTCTCAAACTCCCACACCTACCCCAAAGATAATAAGTGATTTCTTAGATACTATTAGTCTCCCATCATTAACTACTGATCAAATCTCTGATCTTAATGTCCCATTTTCAGTGGAAGAAATTGCTAGAACTATAGACTCCCTGCCCAGCAATAAATCTCCGGGCCCAGACGGAATGATAGGAGAATACTATAAATTACTTCGAGATATACTGGCTCCCCACTTATGCTCACTTTTTAACGAAGCGGCATCCAAATCAGAATTTCCGGCTAAGATGCTTCAGGCCTTGATCATAACACTGCCAAAACCAGGCAAAGATCCCAACGCTCCCCAAAATTTCAGACCGATTTCATTATTGAACATTGACATCAAAATATACGCCAAAGCAATAGCGAATCGACTGATGAACTACATACCAGACCTCATTCACAAAGATCAATCTGGCTTTACTAAAGGTCGACAATCTTCAGATGCAACAAGACGTCTGATTGATATTATACACTTCACTGAGAGACATCAAACGCCTTCTCTGCTCCTTTCTTTGGATGCAGAGAAGGCGTTTGATAGGGTCCATTGGGGCTATTTACAGTCAGTGCTTTTAAAATTCAGCTTTCATGGAAATATTTTATCGGCAATTTTTTCACTGTATAAGGGCCCCTCAGCGAGAGTATACACAAATGATATGATGTCTAGGCCCTTTGGCATCTCGAATGGAACACGACAAGGTTGCCCCTTATCTCCTTTAATATTTAATTTAGCCATCGAACCTCTAGCAGAACGTATACGATCTGACACAAAACTATCTGGTATAAAAACTGGGCAAATAGATAATAAAATAAGTCTGTTCGCAGATGACATAGTGCTTATAGTGTCTGATCCTATTTCATCTCTCCCGAATCTCCAAAATATACTAACGACATTTGGAGCAGCATCATATTATAAAATCAATGAAACCAAGTCCCATATTTTAGACCTAGGATTAGATAACACAACCAGGCAGTTATTGTCTAATAAATACCCCTACCACTGGAAAGACAAGGGGATTTCTTACTTAGGAATCACTCTCACTAACAAAACAAAATAGTTATTTAAAACAAACTTTTTACCATTTAAGAAACATTTTGAAACAGATCTGACAACACTTAGTAAATTCGAATTTACATGGGCTGGTCGCCTGGCAGCTTTCAAAATGATGACCTTACCAAAATTATTATATAAACTCAGGTCCCTTCCAATATGTATCCCTAAATACTACTTTAAATCCTTACAAAGCAGTTTGGGAAAATATCTATGGAATGGCAAAAAATCCCGTTGCGCATACCATATACTAATTAAACATAGAAATATAGGTGGTGCGACCGTACCTGATCTACAGGATTATTATGACGCAACTCTTTTGACCCAATTGCAAGAATGGTTCTTGCCTACTCCTAAAACTTTATGGGGACAAATTGAGAAAGACATTACACGACAGCCTAATATGCAATTCTGGTTACTTAGTAGGAAAATTAAGTCCACAATTACAGCTCAATACCCACCAACGGTGAAAGCGACACTACACTCTTGGCAGAGAATCACCACATACAAATGGGATAAAACTCCAATCACGGTGTTAAACCCTCCTCTAACAATCATACCAACATTAATTCCTGGCGTACAAATGCACGACTGGAATTTGGGTCGAGATATCAAACTTGGTTCCTTCTTCCAACAGGGCTCATTAAAGTCTTTTTCTCAGTTAAGTAATGAATTACAGCTTCCGAATTCTGAGCGATCTACATATATTCAAATAGAAAAGTGTCTGCTACACAATCCACAACTCAGAGCTTCAATCCTGGTTAAAATATGGTCTTTCCTCAATAACCATGCCACCTCACAGAAAGGAGTAGCTACAATATACCCAATTCTAGGGGAAAAAAACATACCCAGCAAACTACCTTCCTTCCTTAAATGGGAACAAGATTTGGGGCAAGATTTTTCAATTAAACAATGGATGGCTTCCCTATAGGGCCACTGCATGTGTTACACTATGGGAATTGGCACAAAAAATTGTTCAAAGACAATACCTGACTCCACATATCCTAGCAAAATTCAAGGGGAACTCGTCACCTAATTGCTGGAGAAATTGTACCCAATTGGGGACCCTATTTCATATTATGTGGGACTGCCCAAGCTTACATAACTACTGGCAGGCAATCTCCCATTTACTCACTTCCGTAACAGGTATTGTCCTTCAACTTTCACCAGAACTAGCCATTCTGAATATGAATTTACATACGATTCCCAAACAATATCGTAAAGTAGTAACACATATACTTTTAGCTGCGAGACTATCCATAACTAGAAAATGGAAAACTGACTCTCTTCCTACTATGACAGAAGTTATAGAATTAACCCAACTCCACCACTCCTACGAATTGTTATTTCCTAATGACAAATCCCTATTAGGGATGAGCTTCGTGTTCGAATCAAACATACGTTCGACTCGAACATCGGCTGTTCGCCCGTTCGGCGAATTCCGAACGTTATGGGCCGTTCACGCCAAATTCGTGTGGCGCTCACGGCCCACAATGCACTGCGTCATCGCAGCGCATTGCTGGCTCATGATTGGCCAAGCATGCACTGTGACCCCGCATGCTTGGCCAATCACAGTGCCAGCAGTGAGGAGAGCCATGATTGGCCACAGGCAGGATGCCTGTGGCCAATCATAGCTCAGGCTGTGTAGTACACGCCCCACACTATATAAGGCCGCCAGCGCGGCGGCCTAGTGTAGTGTGTTGGCGTCTGAAGCAGTTAGTGGGTGTTCTGTGTACCTTCAACACAGTACACACCGATCGTTTTCGGGCGATTTTCGACCTTGCTGTTGTGTAGTGGTTGTTGTCTGTGTGCCCTGACCGCAGTATACACCGCTATATTCACCTCACCTATATAGCTAGTAGGGATGAGCCGAACAACCCCCGGTTCGGTTCGCACCAGAACTTTCGAACGGACCCCAAATTCGAACGAACTTTAGAACCCCATTGAAGTCTATGGGACTCGAACGTTCGAAATGAAAAGTGCTAATTTTAACGGCTAATATGCAAGATACTGTCCTAAAAAGGGTTTGGGGACCTGGCTCCTGCCCCAGGGGACATGGGTCAATGCCTAAAATGTTTTTAAAAATGGCCGTTTTGGCGGGAGCACTGATTTTAATGACGATTAAAGTGAAAAAAAAGTGAAATATTCCTTTAAATATGGTGCCTGGGTGGTGTCTGTAGTATGCCTGTGAAGTGCCACGTGTTTCCCGTGTTTAGAACAGTCCCTGCACAAAATGACATTAAACGGAAATAACACCATTTAAAACTGCTTGCGGTTTTAATGTTATATCTGGTTCCTGCTATATGGTTGAAAATCATTGAGAAAAATGGCATGGGTAGCCCTCCCTGCCCATTACCAGCCCCTTTGGTCTTGTACGCATATTAAGGGGAACCCTGTACCCATATTAAAAAAAGGAAATGCGTGTGGCCCCCAGGCCCTATATACTCAGAACAGCAGTATACAGGCGGTGCAAACAAGACAGGGACTGTGTAGGTTTGTTGTGTTAAGTTGAATCTGTTTGTAATTTTCAACTGGTACATTTTTAAAGTGGAGTCACTTGCTGTTGTCTCCTTCCGTTTGCAAGTAGGAGATGTTTGTAAATTGGATGTTTGAAAGTAGGGGCCTGCCCTATATGCTCTGCAGAAATGGCGGAACAAGGTGTTGGTTTTGCCACAACATTGTAAGTCCTCAAAGTGACTCTTGGTGGGCGCTGGAGCCCCCTGCTGTGAACGATTATATCAAGAATTGTAATTACATGCCATTGTTGAACAGTGGTAGAAAAATTGACCTTTGGTGGTTGTGGTGCTGGTGCCACAACACTATAAGTCCTCACCGTTACTCTGGGTGGGCACAGGAAGGGGCCCTCCTGTGAAATATTATATCAAGAATTGTAATTACATGTCCCTGTTAAACAGGGGCAGAAAAATTGGGCCTTAGGCACTGGTGCTGGTGCCACCACACTGCAACCTCTGCCATATACTCTAGTTTTATTGCAGGAATTAGCCCTGCTGCAAAGCATTGCATCAAAAATTGTAATTAAACGCTCCTGTTAAACAGGGGCAGAAAAATTGGGCCTTAGGCACTGGTGCTGGTGCCACCACACTGCAACCTCTGCCATATACTCTAGTTTTATTGCAGGAATTAGCCCTGCTGCAAAGCATTGCATCAAAAATTGTAATTAAACGCCCCTGTTAAACAGGGGCAGAAAAATTGGGCCTTAGGCACTGGTGCTGGTGCCATCACACTGCATCCTCTCCCATATACTCTTGTTTGATTGCAGGAATTAGCCCTGCTGCAAAGCATTGCATCAAAAATTGTACTTAAACGCCCCTGTTAAACAGGGGCAGAAAAATTGGGCTGATGGCATCAACCAGAACCAGAAATGTTCTTCCAACGTATCAGCGGAGGAGGAAGAGGATAGACAATCAACATAACAGGACAGTCACTCAGCATCAGCATAGGCAGTCTTGAAGGGATGTGATATTTCAAAAAAAATTATTCTGTTACATCAGCTTCAGGTGCTTGGTAGCTGTGGGTGATCCAAGACTGATTCATCTTGATGAAGGTCAGTCGATCAACTGATTCAGTGGACAGGCGCACCCTGTGATCGGTAACAAAGCCACCAGCAGCACTGAAGGTGCGTTCCGAAAGAACGCTGGATGCAGGACAGGCCAGTAGCTCAATTGCATACTGTGCAAGCTCTGGCCAGTGATCCATCCTCAAGACCCAGTAAGCCAGAGGATTTTCGGTGGGAAAGGTGTCCAAGTCTGACCTTGCCCCTAGGTATTCCTGCACCATGTAAATCAGACGCTGGCGATGGGTGCTGAAACCGATCATACCTTGGGGCTGCGGACTAAAAAATTGTCTGAAAGCATCAGTCAGACGGCCACCTTCTCCACCGCTCCTTCTGACCGATGCCTCAGCAACACGTTGTCCAGGACCAGGAGTTTGTAACCTCCCAGTCTCTGGGAACGCGTTGCACAGACCTTTCTGCAAGGCCTCCCGGAGATGTCTCATCCTCTGCTCCCTCTGCGATGGCAAGATAAGGTCGGCAACCTTACCCTTGTACCGTGGATCAAGGAGAGTGGCCAGCCAGTAATGGTCCCTCTTCTTGATCCGAAGAATACGAGGATCCTTCCGCAGGCTTTGCAGGATCAGGGAGGCCATGCAGCGTAGGTTAGCTGAGGCATTGGGTCCGGAGTCCTCTTGGTCACTAAGGACAACATGATCCGCAGCTACCTCCTCCCAGCCACGTACAAGTCCACGTGTTTCTTGGGACTGTAAATCATCCCTACAAGACTGCTGCTGCTGCTGCTGATGCTGATGCTGAGTGCCAGCCTCCACCTCCATGCTGACACAATCATCCTCCTCCTCCTCTTCCTCCTCCTCATCCTCTTCCTGTGTGATGGGTGGCACAGCAGGAACACTGTCTGGATAAAGGGGGCCTTGAGAGGCAAGGAAGTCCTCCTCTTCCTGCCTCTGTTCTGCCTCAAGTGCCCTGTCCATTATTCCACGCAGCGTATGCTCCAAGAGGTGGACAAGAGGTACAGTGTCACTGATGCATGCACTGTCACTGCTCACCATCCTTGTGGCCTCCTCAAACGGTGACAGGACAGTGCATGCATCCCTGATCATGCCCCACTGGCGTGGTGAGAAAAAACCGAGCTCCCCTGACCCTGTCCTGGTGCCGTAGTCGCACAGGTACTCATTGATGGCCCTCTGCTGCGTGTGCAGCCGCTGCAGCATGGCCAATGTTGAGTTCCATCTGGTGGGCATGTCACATATAAGGCGGTTCTTGGGCAGGTTCAACTCCTTTTGGAGCTCAGCCAGCCGAGCACAGGCATTAAATGATCGGCGGAAATGCACACAGACTTTCCTGGCCTGCTTCAGGACATCCTGTAAGCCGGGGTACCTGCCCAAGAACCGCTGCACCACCAGGTTAAGGACGTGAGCTACACAGGGCACATGGGTCAGTTGTCCCTGTCGGAGGGCGGAGAGGAGGTTGGTGCCATTGTCGCAAACCACCATTCCTGGCTTAAGCTGGCGTGGCATCAACCACCTCTCGGCCTGCCCCTGCAGAGCTGACAAAACATCCGCCCCAGTGTGGCTCCTGTCGCCCAAACAAACCAGCGCAAGCACGGCATGGCATTGTTTTGCCTGCGTACTTGCGTAGCCCCTGGAACGCCTACGGAGCACCGCTGGTTCTGAGGACAGAGCACTGGAAGAGGCCATGGAGGAAGAAGAGGAGGGGGTGGAGGAGAGAGGTGTGTCACAACCAATAGTAGCATTTTGGAGGCGTGGTGGCGGAACAACCTCCAACACTACTGCACCTTGTCCTGCATCCTTCCCAGCTGCCAGAAGAGTGACCCAATGGGCCGTGAAAGACAGGTAACGTCCCTGTCCATGCCTGCTGGACCATGAGTCAGCGGTAATATGCACCTTACCGCTGACTGCCCTGTCCAGCGAGGCAAGGACATTGCCTTCCACATGCCGGTAGAGAGCCGGAATCGCCTTCCGTGAGAAAAAGTGGCGTTTGAGGACCTGCCACTGAGGAATCGCACATTGTACAAACTAACGGAAGGGGGCGAGTCTACCAACTGAAAAGGCAGCAGTTGAAGTGCTAGCTAGCATCCTGCCTGTGGCCAATCATGGCTCTCCTCACTGCTGGCGCTGCGATTGGCCAAGCATGCGGAGTCACAGTGCATGCTTGGCCAATCATGAGCCAGCAATGCACTGCGCCATCGCAGTGCATTGTGGGCCGTGAGCGCCACACGAATTTGGCGCGAACGGACCAAAATGTTCGGACTTCGCCGAACGGACGAACAGCCGATGTTCGAGTCGAACGTATGTTCGACTCGAACACGAAGCTCATCCCTAATAGCTAGTGATCTATCTTTTATAATAGAGCTTGCAGTCAGTAGTGTTAGGAGCTTGTGCGTGCTGTCTGCGTGCTCTGTACCCAGTACACACCGCTATATCCACCTACATAGCTCTTCTCTATTTGAGCCCACTTGCCATCTGCAGGAGTTATTGGAAGTTGTGTGTGCCTCCAGCACAGCACAGTATACATCTGTATATACCCCTTTATCTCTGGTGTTCTATAAAAAAGGCATCTGCAGGAGTTAGTGGGTTTTTTGTGCCTCCAGCACAATATACACCTGTATCTACCCTTTATTGCTGTTCTCTAATAGAGGCATCTGCAGGGCTTAGTGGGTGTTGTGTGACTCAATTACAGTATGCCCCTTTATCTCTGGTGTTCTATAATAAAGGCATCTGCAGGAGTTAGTGGGTGTTGTGTGACTCCAGCACAATATACACCTGTATCTACCGTTTATTGCTGTTCTCTAATAGAGCCATCTGCAGGGCTTAGTGGGTGTTGTGTGACTCCATTACACTGCTGTTTTACCCAACTCCCTTCAGGCCATTACCATGTCTGGAAGGCCAGCAAGGAGAGGCAGAGAGGCGCGAGATGAAAAAAGAGGGCAAGCAGGCTCTGTGTCTAGAGACAACAGTGCTGGTCGTGGACGCGGTGCATTGTCATCAGCACGTGGCCATGGGACACGCTTGTCCTTCTTTTCGGCAGCTGGACATGTTGAACCGCAACATGCCAACGACTTGGTAGAGTGGATGACCAAGCCCTCTTCATCCTCCTCATCCTCTCTCACCCAGTCTCAGGGTACTAGCAAAGCAGCTGCCAACGCATCGTCTTCCCTCCTCTCAATGTCATCATCAGCGACTCCTTCCCTAGACCCACCACGTCCTCCTGAGGAGTCTCCTGAACTCTTTGAGCACAGTGTTGGGTACATGCTCCAAGAGGATGCCCAGTGTTTTGTGGGCTCTGATGATGACACTCAGCTAGAGGAAGGCAGTAGCGTGAGCGCAGAGATAGGGGATGCTCAAGAAGGACAGCAATCTGGCAGTCATGTTCCACAAGCTGCAGCATACTGCCAGGTTTGCTACAGCGATGAAGAGGGAGGGGATGATGAGGGCACTGACTCCACGTGGGTGCCTGGAAGGAGAGAGGAGGAGGAGGAGGAGGCACATGTCCAACGAGGCAGGAGGCCCTCCGGGGGCCAGCTTAGGGGCAGCACACCGACTGAATCACACCGCAGAGCTCCGCCTGTGCAGGGCGCTGCCTCTGCGCGTTATTCTAAAAGTTCTTTGGTGTGGGCCTTTTTTGAGACGAGTGCATCAGATCGCACCGCTGCTATTTGCAACATATGTCTCAAGTGTATCTCGCGTGGCCAAAACATCAGCCGCTTGGGCACCACATGCTTGACCAGACATATGTTGACCTGCCATGCAGCTCGTTGGCAAGCGTACCTCAAAGACCCACACCAAAGAACAAAGCGGACCTCTCCTTGCTCCTCATAAGCTGGCATCTCCAACCCCACTAGACCTTCAGTCCTCTCTGAAACCTGCTCTGAGAGGAATGAAGGTGTAGAATTAGGTGTGTCACAGCCAAGTGCTTCCGGGAACTCTGCTAGCGGTACACCCACGTCCGATTATAGCAGGCAAATGTCCCTGCCCCAGCTGCTGGACCGGCGAAAGAAGTTCACTCCCAGCCATCCACATGCCCAGCGGTTGAATGCTAGCTTGGCTAAATTGCTAGCACTATAACTGCTGCCTTTTCAGTTGGTAGACTCGGCCCCCTTCCGTGAGTTTGTACAATGTGCGGTTCCTCAGTGGCAGGTCCCCAAACGCCACTTTTTCTCACGGAAGGCAATTCCGGCTCTCTACCGGCATGTGGAAGGCAATGTCCTTGCCTCGCTGGACAGGGCGGTCAGCGGTAAGGTGCATATTACCGCTGACTCATGGTCCAGCAGGCATGGACAGGGACGTTACCTGTCTTTCACGGCCCATTGGGTCACTCTTCTGGCAGCTGGGAAGGATGCAGGACAAGGTGCAGTAGTGTTGGAGGTTGTTACGCCACCACGCCTCCAAAATGCTACTATTGGTTGTGACACACCTCTCTCCTCCACCCCCTCCTCTTCTTCCTCCATGGCCTCTTCCAGTGCTCTGTCCTCAGAACCAGCGGTGCTCCGTAGGCGTTCCAGGGGCTACGCAAGTACGCAGGCAAAACAATGCCATGCCGTGCTTGCGCTGGTTTGTTTGGGGGACAGGAGCCACACTGGAGCGGATGTTTTGTCAGCTCTGCAGGGGCAGACCGAGAGGTGGTTGATGCCACGCCAGCTTAAGCCAGGAATGGTGGTTTGTGACAATGGCACCAACCTCCTCTCCGCCCTCCGACAGGGACAACTGACCCATGTGCCCTGTGTAGCTCACGTCCTTAACCTGGTGGTGCAGCGGTTCTTGGGCAGGTACCCCGGCTTACAGGATGTCCTGAAGCAGGCCAGGAAAGTCTGTGTGCATTTCCGACGATCATTTAATGCCTGTGCTCGGCTGGCTGAGCTCCAAAAGGAGTTGAACCTGCCCAAGAACCGCCTTATATGTGACATGCCCACCAGGTGGAACTCAACGTTGGCCATGCTGCAGCGGCTGCACACGCAGCAGAGGGCCATCAATGAGTACCTGTGCGACTACGGCACCAGGACAGGGTCAGGGGAGCTCGGTTTTTTCTCACCACGCCAGTGGGGCATGATCAGGGATGCATGCACTGTCCTGTCACCGTTTAAGGAGGCCACAAGGATGGTGAGCAGTGACAGTGCATGCATCAGTGACACTGTACCTCTTGTCCACCTCTTGGAGCATACGCTGCGTGGAATAATGGACAGGGCACTTGAGGCAGAACAGAGGCAGGAAGAGGAGGACTTCCTTGCCTCTCAAGGCCCCCTTTATCCAGACAGTGTTCCTGCTGTGCCACCCATCACACAGGAAGAGGATGAGGAGGAGGAGGAGGAGGAGGAGGATGATTGTGTCAGCATGGAGGTGGAGGCTGGCACTCAGCATCAGCATCAGCAGCAGCAGCAGCAGCAGTCTTGTAGGGATGATTTACAGTCCCAAGAAACACGTGGACTTGTACGTGGCTGGGAGGAGGTAGCTGCGGATCATGTTGTCCTTAGTGACCCAGAGGACTCCGGACCGAATGCCTCAGCTAACCTACGCTGCATGGCCTCCCTGATCCTGCAAAGCTTGCGGAAGGATCCTCGTATTCTTCGGATCAAGGAGAGGGACCATTACTGGCTGGCCACTCTCCTTGATCCACGGTACAAGGGTAAGGTTGCCGACCTTATCTTGCCATCGCAGAGGGAGCAGAGGATGAGACATCTCTGGGAGGCCTTGCAGAAAGGTCTGTGCAACGCGTTCCCAGAGACTGGGAGGTTACAAACTCCTGGTCCTGGACAACGTGTTGCTGAGGCATCGGTCAGAAGGAGCGGTGGAGAAGGTGGCCGTCTGACTGATGCTTTCAGACAATTTTTTAGTCCGCAGCCCCAAGGTATGATCGGTTCCAACACCCATCGCCAGCGTCTGATTTACATGGTGCAGGAATACCTAGGGGCAAGGTCAGACTTGGACACCTTTCCCACCGAAAATCCTCTGGCTTACTGGGTCTTGAGGATGGATCACTGGCCAGAGCTTGCACAGTATGCAATTGAGCTACTGGCCTGTCCTGCATCCAGCGTTCTTTCGGAACGCACCTTCAGTGCTGCTGGTGGCTTTGTTACCGATCACAGGGTGCGCCTGTCCACCGAATCAGTTGATCGACTGACCTTCATCAAGATGAATCAGTCTTGGATCACCCACAGCTACCAAGCACCTGAAGCTGATGTAACAGAATAATTTGTTTTGAAATATCACATCCCTTCAAGACTGCCTATGCTGATGCTGAGTGACTGTCCTGTTATGTTGATTGTCTATCCTCTTCCTCCTCCTCTTCCTCCTCCGATGCGTTTCGACATAGAGTGTCTTCAACAGGGGCATGATGATCATGCCCCTGTTGAAGACACTCTATGTCGAAACGCGTCGGGCTAGCTGTTGTCACCCCACATTGCTTTTATTTTTATTATTTTATTTAGCCTTTATGTGATCACTATGTCATAATTTTTACTTAATTATTTGACTTTTAAATAAATTTGCCGGTTAAGACCGTCTGACCCGCACCATGTGGAGCTTTCTTTTTCCTTTTCTTTTTTTGGCTTAAAATCCACACCATTCGCCACCCCGTATTTGGGGTTACTTTTGTCTATCGAGTCACGTCTGAGCTGGATAAGAAACTACCCTGGCGATCCATTCGTGAGACACACCGTATGGTCTACAGCTGTTTGGAGTTTCCCTACCATCTTGACGGACCCTTATTGATTCATCCTTTGGTCCTAGGTCAGGACTGCAAGCCTTCCTGACTCAACCGTCGTAAGACCGTGTGAGTCCAACACAGTCGGTAAGAGTATTTACCTATTTTACTAATGTCTGCAGACAAGCTGATATACTCGGGTGTACCTGATTAGTAAGACCCCTATCTCCCTTGAAGAGGTTCGATCACCCCTGCACCAGTCACATCACGGAGGTTTCCATCCATTTCAATTGGACTTCTTTTATGTGATCATGGACTTTCCTATGTGACCATTTTTTACAAATTTTTTTGTTGATTTTACGTGTGTGTTTATCACATTCACCATTATAGAAGCGCTACACTATCCTTTACCCCACATATACAAACTGTTGTAATTCCTTCACCGTTCACCTGAGTTGGATGTAAATGCCCTCATTAAATTAAATTAAATTAAAGCTGAAAGTCTGCAGTTAAAGCACATTCAAATCCATTCTAGTGGTGTACAGAGCCAAAAAGATTAGAATTGTGTTGATGTCCCAATATATATGGACCTGACTGTATTTAATAAATTGAGCAAAGGCATTACCCATTTAGATTTCTCTTCCAGGCTGAATGATAGGTATCACTAGATTCCCCCATCTACGTTAAAGAGCATGGGTGGACAAATCTCCAGTGCCAGCTACTATATTCCAGAGAAGTCCATCTAATTGGATGCAGGCAATCTGCTGACAATTTTCCACCCTACTCTGAAAGAATTGTAACTATGCAGTTTATTGCCGCTTGTCAATTTTCCACCCTACTCTGAATGAACTGTAACTATTGCCTCTTGCGTCTGGTGACAAGTAAGCGCTGTATCTCTAGTGTCAAATAGCAAGCTGCATCTTTTGACAAGTGAGCGCTGCATCTCAGGTGGCAAGTAGCAAGCTGCATCTTTCTTTCTCTCTCCATCTCTTTCTCCCTCCATCCCTCTCTTCCTTCTCCCACCATCCCTCTTTCATCTCACTCTAAGCACACTCCCTTTAAGCCAAACCCAATATTTAGTTTAAACCACGCCCATTTTTGCCACGAAGCACCTCACATTTCCCCCCCGATATGCCATGCCTACAAATGAATGCCCCACCCCCTAATTATAATCAGACCCCCGCCTACAGACAAAGTGTCCCTATACATTTTTTGACATAGTTGGCAACTATGCTAGTGTATGGTACCTGCTGTACTGTAACAGCTCCTACTGCTATGGAGACTTTGCTTTCTTGTGACACATTACTGATTTACTTTAAAAAAAGAAAATAGGACACTGTCTGCTTACCCAGCAATTGATATTCTATAAAATGCTTGCATTGAGACTTCTTAGACAAAAATAATCAGATGTGTATGTTTAGCTTTATTTGCTTGTCTACAAAGCACTTATGGTGTCATCATTAGTCAAATAGATAATGAGAAATTTCTAATTTGTTGCAGTCTAGTCCACAAAGTAATGATTCATGTTTTCCTCATTTTTAAAAATCAAAATAAATTAGTCTCTAGGCTGTGGTTGCTGACTTTATTTTTCATCAAATATTTCTCTTTGAATTCTTAAAGTTGAACTCCAGGCAAACAGATGAGATGCAGTATTTATACTATATACACTATACACATGCAGTATAGTGTGTATATATATATATATATATATATATATATATATATATATATATATATATATATATATATATATATATATATACTGTATATATATATATCTATAGTGCCGGCTCCTGAAGCACGCATGTGTTTTTCTCTATTTAGAATTCCTAAAGCCATAATTGGGTTTTAGGGTTAATTATACAAAATTATGGCTTCAGTACCAGTCTAGCTGGATTGCACTGGGTTCTGCTTGGCCACAGGTGTCGTTGTCACCACTGGCAAGTGTGAGAAAGCAGTCTAGCTGGGTGTATTGAGTTCCATTCTTTCTCGGAAGCGGCCAGCGGGAGTGTCATCTTGCCGTGCATTCTGGGAGAAGGTACTTAAGGTACTGAGATCAGGTACTTCTGGGTTCCGGTCCAGAAGAGCTTTCTGTCTGTTTGGTCCTGGTCCTCCTTACCAGTCGCCATGGCCCTCATGGCCTGGGGTGCGGATCCATCCAATTTCAAGTCTCAGGGCTGGCTAGCCCGAGGCAAAGTAACTGGAAGGGGGATTCAAAGGTGGTCCGGTGCCGTCTCGTCTATGGAGAGGCCCAGCAACTGGAGAAGCAACCAGGGGAGGACTCTTCGGGAGAAGGCCACGCATAAGGCTGGCTTCTCAGAAGGAGCCTGGAGGCTCAGTTGAAGGACACTAAGTGAATCTACACTCGTACGGTATCGCCGGACTGGCTGCAAGATACTGGTACCGTATGATAGCTCTCTAAATTTATCTGCGTCACTCAGTTACATTCAAGTCCGTGGCAGTGACTTTTATTCACAAGTGTTCTACATCCAAGTCTGTGGCAGAGACTTTGCTTTGCTTAAGCACTCTATCGGCTGCTAGGCTTAGTGAGAGGAGGTCTATCCGGTAGCTGTGAGAATCCAGTTGTGAACAGTAATTCTCTGGATTTCTATAGTGAGAGACTTCCTATCTATTGCAGTTCCAAAAGTACCTGAACTTCCTACCTAACCCTCTACCCTTCTTTGAGAGACTGTTTTGTCTACTTGTTTTTGTCAAATAAATATCCCAAAAAGTGGATCCAGTGTCAGTTTCTGCAATGTGTGTGTGTATATATACAGTAAATACTGTCTATATGTATATATATGGGAGAAGTATTATTTGTTCGATTTGTATGTTTGTCCATCCAGTCCTGAGCTTTACACGCTTCACAGGGCAGGAGACCGGATTTTCATTTGCTGCCACAAAAGTAACACCAAAGGGTCTTGTTCATTTCCAAGCCTGCAAATGGACAGTGAAAGGAGACGCAGCAGATTGATGAGCTCATCTCTCTATAACTTTTTCTCCTTCTATTAGCATGTTTCTAATTAGAACTAATACTGCAGCACAGCTGACTGGATTCTTGTGCTGTTTCTTCCTCTCCCAAACTGAGCTCTGCTGTAATGAAAATGCAAAAAGCTGATACCGGGTGTATTTGTAAATGTATTTGGTTCTGTTTAACTGCTAGAGATCCGCGATATAGCCGAATGACGGCTACAGCGTGGACCTGCTTTCTAAGAGTCCACCCCTCTGTTGGCAATAGATGAGAATAAGGGAATTAATTGTCAGGGCTGGCTTAGCCCTTCCTTCTCTGGGCTGGCTGCTCAGCTGTCGGCTAATTGCCAGCTCTCATCTCTCTCCACATTTACCAGCTGTTCCTGATCCTGCTCGTCTGACCTGCCTACTTAAAGCTGTCCAGCTCACTTAATCTCTGCCTTTGCCTTGGTCACATCACAAGAAACCATCTCCTGCGGTTCTGTTTAACCGCTAGAGATCCGTGATATAGCCGAATGGCGGCTACAGCGCGGACCTGCTTTGCCGGGACGACATCTACTGGCGTCGTCCTGCGCACGAGCGGCCTGCGTGCCCCCAGAGGGCCACACACGCCGCGCTCTGTGATCAGCGAGTCTATGCCCTTGTACACACGGTCGGACATTCTGACAACCAAATCCGTTGGATTTTGTCCGACGGATTTTGGGCCCGAAACTGTTGTATACACACGGTCAGACAAAGTTGTCGGAAAATCCGATCGTTCTGAACGTGATGACGTTATTTCGTTACGACGGGACTATGTTCAGGCTAGTAGCCAATAGCTTTGGTCTAGGAATTTGATCTGAGCATGCGTGGCACTTTGTCCGATCGGAACTCTCTACACACGATCGGACAAAGTCCGATCGGATCATGTTGTTGGAAAATTTTATAGCCCTGCTCTAAAACTTTGTTGGTCAGATATTCCGATGGAAACAGTCCGATGGAGCCCACACACGGTCGGATTATCCGACAACATGGTCCGATCGGACATTTTCCGTCGGAATGTCTGATCATGTGTACTAGGGCTATGAGACTCGCCTGATCACAGATCGGACTAAGGGGTCGATTCCGACCCCTTACCACATGATCAGCTGTCAGCTAATCAGCCTATGAGAGCCACCTATCAGTGCCACCTATCAGTGTCCATCAATCCCATTTATCAGTGGTACCTATCAGTGCCCATTAGTGCCACCCATCCATGCCACCCATCAGTGCCATCTTATCTGTGCCCATCTTTGCCCATCAGTGCCGCCTTATCTGTGCCCATCAGTACTGCCTTATCTGTGCCTATCTGTGCCTATAGGTGTCACCTTAACTGTGCCTATCAGTGCCCACCAGTGCAGCCTATCAGTGCCCACCAGTGCCGCCTCATCAACACATTTCAATGAAGGAGAAAAATGACCTGTTTGCAAAATTTTATAACAAACTATTAAACATGATTTTTTTTTTTTTTGCATATTTTTTTGTTTGTTTAGCAAAAAATAAAACTCCCAGCTGTAATTAAATACCACCAAAAGAAAGCTCTATTTGTGGGGAAAAAATGATAAAAATGTTATTTGGGTACAGTGTTGTATGGCCGCGCAATTGTCATTCAAAGTACATCAGCGCGGAAAGCTGAATATTGGTCTGGGCAGGAGGGGGTTTAAGTGCCCAGTAAGCAAGTGGTTAAAGACTGGCTTGCTGACATCCATTCTGGCTCCTTATCCTGCTTGCTGTTGCTCCACTTGGATCCCTGACCTGGCTGATTACCCGATCTGGTTATTGAACTCTGGACTGATTGACTACTCGATCCGGTTACTGGACTCTGGCTATGCTTTGACTATGCTTACTCTATTTACCTTTTTATTTTTTATTAATAAACAAGTGTGATCTAATTGTACTTCTGTCTCGGTCTGGTTCATGGTTTCTGGCATTAATCCAAAGACTGAAACACATAATCAGCCACCTCAGCCCATGTGGCTATATGGCTCATGCGCGAGTGTGCGCGGCACAGGTGCGGGCATTGTACGTCATTTAAACCCCTCCAACTTATTGCAGCAGTGTGCTGCATCTTTTCAAGGCATGACACTTCACAGAACCTCCTCTTTGGCAAGTAAACTATAGGAAGAGATCATGGAATTGTGTTTGTTAGTTGAAATTGACCGTAGCTTTCATCTGATTTGGTGTGGTGTAGGTGTTTCTAACAAGGGATCCAAAAAACAGGGGACCTCATTCTGAAGGTTGTGTAGACAGATGGGCCCCTATGTATGGTAGGGTCTGGTGTTGAAGTCATTTCACTGCTCTCCATATAGAAGGGGGGGGGGGGGGGGGGGTTAGGTTTATATACCACCCCCTTTTATTTTTTTCACTCTCACTCTATGGAGAGATGATTATGTGTTTCAGTCTTTGGATTAATTCCCTTATTCTCATCTATTGCCAACAGAGTGGTGGACTCTTAATCTGTGATCTACACCGGCCTGTATACTCTGTGGAGGGGTGAATTACTTCCTGGGCGTGGATCGCTGGGGACCTTGTCTTGGCATCCAGCTGTGTCGGCATCATCTATGATGATATCCTATTGAGGAATTGCTCTACCATGGTATGTGGGATCTGCGGGTGGTATCACTGATCTGATTGGGACATGCAGGGTATGATATGTGCTGTATTCATTTTCAGGTATTGCCTACTTTGACATGTCTCTTTCTCTTTTTTTAGAGCTTTAAATGACACTTCATCTAATTCTACTCTTTACCCCTGATTAAAGTTTTCAAGCAAAACTGGAAACACGTCGGGTATTGAGGTATTCTACCCTAATGAGAACATAAGTGTTATTTGTGATGTCCTATTGTCGATTTGTATTGTATTGCACATTGTTCAAATGCTAGTCGTCTGTTTTTAGCCTGTGAAGTTTTGACTTTTTGTACCAATAAAAATCCATATTTTATTAGTCCTATTCAATGTGTTGGTGGTCTGTCAGAGTCCCATTTAGGGGTTTTTCTTCTTCTATCTAATCCAGGGATGGGACCACCACACTGTGTCTCTGACACAGTGGGAGCATTTTTTTTTTTTTAAGAATAATTGAAAGCCATACCATTCTTTTATTTTTTTATTTTATTTTTAGTTTTGGATAGAGTGGAGAGGGATTAGAACACCTGTCAGTTTTTATTGCTGTCTGTGCCCCTATTAAGGAGATTTACCCTCTCTATTTGTTCTTTTTACCATTATCATTGAAAGTGAAAGTAAAAGAAAATTCCAAATTTTGGGTTGTCCTCAGAAACGTAATAGAGACGGAAACTTCCAATAAGGACACTAGTTCTGGTGACCTGGGGGTCCCCAAGAAATCCCCTTTGCAGGGATTTCCTCTCACTTCCTGTTTGGCTATGGGACAGTGAAGGGAAATCTCTGCAATGGGACACATATGGCAAAAAAAAAAAAAGCTGATAGGGTTTATAACCCTCCCTTGCTCTATCCAAAATGAAAAAAAAAGGTTTGCCTATAGTTCTACTTTAACTGCTCTGATGTTTTTAAAGACAAGGTGAAATAGACTCCCTCAAGAGCTAGGTGTGGAATAGACCCCCTCAAGAGCTGGTTCTGGCCAGCTAAGTAGATTGCTTTTAAAAAGGCCTGGATGATTATCTAAATGTACATATTGTAACTGGGTACATTTATAGGTAAAGTTGATCCAGGGAATATCCAATTGCCTCTCGCGATCAGGAATACATTTTTTTCCGCTGCTGTAGCAAATTGGAGCATGCTTTGCTGGTTTTTTTCCTCTGGATAAACTGTGGGTATAGGATTGTGTATATGGGATTGTGTGATTTATTTATTGTTTCTTCTTTTTTTGGTTAAACCAAATGGACTTGTGTCTTTTTTCAACCTAACTATGTAATTTTGTAAGGTGACCTCCAGCTTCTACTTCATACTGCTGAGAATGACTGCTCTTTGTTTGCTTCCAACTACACAGTTTCTTATGACAGTAAGATCTTTTTTTTGTGACTAAAATAATATGCCTTGCAATTGTCTTTTTGAAGATGGCACCACTGGCACACCACTATTATTAGAGGTAGCTACCAAGTTACCTTAATGGAACCACATGAAAGCTTCACATAGGACCCATTTAGTTTCTTGTTCCACAATATAAAAAAAATTCTCACGTCAATACTCCCCACCTACTTTGGAGGTTTCTTCCTACATGGACTCAATAGTCCAAGTGAAGTAGCAATAACGAAAAGTCGCTTGATTTTAAACTAATATCACAAGTATGATTTCTCAGATTTTCCAAAAGCTGTTTTGAAAATTACCATCATTTTCCCTTCTGGGTGACAAACGTCCAAACTGAAAGAATCCATGCCACAGAGTGAATCAGGTTATTTCTATGACTGTTAAAATATTGCTGCTATGGAGAAAACCCAAATTCAGAACTGAGGAAGGAAAGAAATAATTCCATAATGATTTTTAGGATCTGTAAGAGGACCAGTACTATGGTGTGTGGTGTTCATTTTGTACGGACAGTAACAGTTAAAGCTCCAAGCAAACTTTTTTAGATTTAAACAAGCAAATATGGGTCTGCTTCCTAAATGGCATGTTCAGAATTAGTAGCTTTTTAACCACTTCCCGACCGGTGCACACTGATGTACGTCGGCAGAATGGTACGGGCAGGCATATTGGCATACAGGTACGTCCATTTCTATATGCCGCCCTGCCATCACTGACACCCCCTGGTTAACCCCATTCACTGCCAGTGTCATTTACACAGGAATAAGTGCATTTGTATAGCACTGATTGCTGTATAAATGACAATGGTCCCAAAAATGTGTCAAAAATGTCCGATGTGTCCGCAATAATGTCGCAGTCACAATAAAAATCGCTGATTACCGCCATTACTAGTAAATTTTGTTTGGGAGCCACGTCGCATGACAGCACAATTGTCAG
The DNA here is from genome assembly GCF_037356315.1 of Lithobates pipiens. Classification (NCBI taxonomy): domain Eukaryota; kingdom Metazoa; phylum Chordata; class Amphibia; order Anura; family Ranidae; genus Lithobates; species Lithobates pipiens. Next base: position 438,582,882 of record NW_027507903.1, read on the forward strand.
TTAAAGCGATGCAGTGCCGAATCGCAAAAAGTGGTCTGGTCTTAAGCCAGCAAAATGGTCCGGTCTGAAAGTGGTTAAAGTAGATCTAAATGCTCAGCATGCAATAGGGGGTAAGAGTAGTTTCCAACTGTCCCTTATTTGGAGAGACTGTCCCGCTTTTGGAACAATATCCCTCTGAAGCCTGAGTTTGTCTGTGTGCTACTGGGACTGGAAGCAGGGTGAGCAGCCTCTGAACAGGTAAGGGGGACTCATTTTATATCCAATGGCCCCTTTGGGGGTCCCAGTTGGAAAATATTCCACTAAATTCCTCTACCTGTAGAAGTGAGGCATTAGAGGCAAAGACCACTTTAACATTGCTCCATTTTAAACAAAGCAGTTGTAGCGGTGCCCCGTAGGTGTTGTGGTCCACCTGTCACCCTGCCCAGCCCGGCATTCACTCCTCAGTCACGTCGAGGCAATGAACAGTCCATATGCTTGTTTTTGTTTATTTTGTTGAAGGAATTTAACTTGGATGGGGTGAAGGAAATATGGGATACCCAGTGAATTCTATATCAATCAATAGGTGGATTGTATATCAATCAATTGGGATAACTATATACACTTCTCTGTACAAGTTACAACTTCAGTCTCCTCCAGCACTCCTCTGCAGGTCCCTATAGTGTAGCATAAGTAGAAAGTCTTTAGTGCTAGTTGTCCTATTGATAGACTACTGCTCCCAGCCAGCCCTCCTGGCTGCAGCTGCCTGACTCCACTGCCCATGGCATTGCAGTCCTCACTACTGGCTCTGCATCCATCTCTGACTGTTTCCTCTCAGTCCTTTCAAGCATGCCTCCCCAGTTCTCCTGACTGCACATGTCACTCACCAGCCCTTCTGGCTACAACCGGTGGGTCCCTCCTGAAGACTTGCCTGGCAGTACTAGATGCTGCTGTCTTCTCTTGCTCCTCCTGTGCCTCCTGTCCAGAACCCTTGCACTTCCATGAAGGGCTCCATCCTGCACCCGAGCCTCAGGCCCAAGATCCCCCCCCCCCAGACTGGGGAGCTCCCTCAAAGGCCCAGACAGCCCAGTACTCCATCTCTAGTTCTTCCACCCGACAACTCCTCCCCAGCTGGGCTGACTCTAGGTATATAAGGAGGCCTTCCCCCCGCCAATCCAGGTTGGAGATTGATCAGGGATCCTTAGAACACCCCAGGCAGATGCACCTCTCCTCTCCTCCTCTCCTTCTAGAATCCTCTAGAAGAAAGAGGGAGGTCTCAGTGACGCTACCTGTGAGTCACCAGCTGCAAAACCCTGAGCCACTCCCAGCCCTCACAAACCAAAACAAACAGGCCTGACTGCCAGCCAGGCCTGCCTACATTTTCCTACTCTACAGAACAAAAAATCCTACTCTAGCACCTACCTAAGTTGAGGGTGCTACACAGTAAAAAAGTTTTGGCTGGAGTTGTGCTGTAAAGCTGTGCTCTAGCCATGAACTGCCCTTTTTTCTGTGAAATCCATAGTCATGATGCTTCTGCTCCTGTGTCTTCTATCTTCCAAACTGCAGAGTGGGAGGGTCCTATTTCAAGTGCCTACCACTTTTTCTGGGTGCTTTAGACATTTCCTTTTGGCTGCTCAGCAGCAGGGTTGTTGGGAGGATGCAGTGTGGTGCGGCAGGCAGTAAACACTCAGAGGCCAGTTACCTGAACTGTATTGTAGTCAAAAACAAGCACAATTGCCCAGTGGGAAGACAACCCATAGCTCCCCCAGTGACCCAGGAAACCATAGAGGAACTATGTTTCTCTTGGCTTCCTCTCCCTCTGCAATGCAGCTGCGGTTGAGCACCACCTGCAGTGGAGAAAGTGCACCTGCCTACAAGGTTCTTGCAGGATCCAGAAGTATGCATGGCATGATGACCTCAGGATGAAGAGACTAGTTGGCAGCAGGCACAGACTACTACAGTGGTTCATAGGCATCTACTTCTGGAAGAAGTGCTAGTGAAGGACACATGACAGCAGACTTGTGGTTATTAAAAAGGGGGCGTAACTGTTTTTCTTAATCCATTGCTGCTTGTCCTTTAAGGGGTTAGTAATGCCAGGAGGCAGGCTTCACAGGCTTCCAAACATGTGATCAATGTAATGTGCCCCCCATAGCAATTGCATGAACAGAAACAGTGACCAGGACCTGACAGAAATAATTCAGTCACAGTGCTGGGGGTGCTGAGTGAGTGTATTTCTAGCACAAAAACATACCACATATATGTAGGGCCACACAAAAAAGCCACAATCCCCTATATATGGTTTAAAGGACACATTTCTGGATGGGAGGGAAGGATAGAAGGGGGTTACGTGTATTTAGGATGAGCATCAAACTAATGTTCTTGATTTTTAATCCCACCAAGTTAATAAACACTTGTTTTTGAATAGCATGTCAAAAATAATTATAGTATATTATATTTTCTACTATTATTACTTTTGTCATTATTCTTTCCCACTTTGCTACACTCCATGACGCAATCGCACCACCAAAAGGCAAACAAAATATTTTGTAGGATACCTTCTAGTAATGCCAAGTGACAAGGACAGTTTGTTTGAGCTATTCATGTTTATTCAGCATAGAGGATCTAATTTCCTTTCAAAAATATTAAAATATGTACAGAGCATGGGCGATTGCTTGACAAGCCATGTAAAATTTTATGCACAAGCTGCGGTATTTTCCCAGCAAACACTAAATACAGTCAGGTGCATAGGCTGTAAAGTAAGGACACATGAAATAACATTCGCTGCCTGAGCTGCAAATTAGGAAATAGATTTGAGTAAACAGATCTTTTGCTGGTTTGGCTCTGTGCTACAAGCAGATATTAAAACCTACCACTTAATTCTACCACTTATATATTCATTAATAAATCCTTAAATATTTTTTTTTAAGCTCCAACTCCAAAATATAAAGCTGGCCATACACTGACAGTTTTTTTTATATATATTCAGCCAGAAGGCTGATTGAAATGCAACCATTCCCTGCTGTTTTAGTTCATTTTAAAAAGTTATTTTGGTCCAAGCTGGTCCAAATGAACTGTTTCTTTCACTAGTCTATGTGCCCAATGGGAGCACTGTATAAACTTTACTATATGTAGCATCATCTCATACAGTATACAGGACTGTTTCAGAAGCAGTACGAGGACTTCCCGTCCCATTCCCAACACAAGATTGAAATTGGGCTGATAGCTGCTCAGTCACTCACAAGAACATTTGTATTTTATGAATGAATACATGGGTTGGTAAAAATGGCGGTGGAGAGGTGGCACAATGTCATGACTAGTGTAGTCTGAATGTTCCCCTTATACTATTTCTTACCTATTAGGAACGAGACCACACCATAGGTTGGAGTAAAACTGGCCACAACAGCCTTTATTAAACATAACTCAAAATTCACTCCAATAACTTGTAAATATGAAAATATATAAATATATAAATATATATAAATATATAAATATAAATAACTTTATTAACATTAAACCACATTAACATAACATTAACTGCCCATTCTGGTGATCTCTGACGGTGACCCCACTTAAGCCAATACCAAATCACTGCGGTACACCTGACCAACTTCCCAAAGGCCTCCACCTGTGACCGGTCGGAGACAACTTCCGCCAGTGAACATAACCGTATTCCCTCCAACGTTCAGGAATACCCAGAGGGGCCGATCGTTAGATGAGCCCCCCACACCCTCAGATCCCTTCTGAGTACCTGTCTACCGTCAGAAACCACCAGAAAACACACCGCCAACACGAAAAACTTTCAGCTGCCGTGACAAACGACGAAACCTGAAAAAGAAGAAGAAAGACCAGCAACAAAACACCACAAAACAAACACATAACAATAGGGCGGGAGGGTGGGAAAAACTGCCTCCTCTGTATCACACTGGGCTCCGAATGATCCCTTAAAGCCACGCCTCTCCCTTTTATGTGACCCCTCCCCTACCCTGAACTTGTTTCCTGCAAACCTCTTTCTCCACTCCACCCCCTAAAGCTTAACCCTCTGTGTCCCTCATCCACACTGTCATGTCCAGCACTCCTTATATCATTTCATTCTTAATCCGTGCTTCTCTTGACTAGTGTAGTCTGAATGTTCCCCTTATACTATTTCTTACCTATTAGGAACGAGACCACACCATAGGTTGGAGTAAAACTGGCCACAACAGCCTTTATTAAACATAACTCAAAATTCACTCCAATAACTTGTAAATATGAAAATATATAAATATATAAATATATATAAATATATAAATATAAATAACTTTATTAACATTAAACCACATTAACATAACATTAACTGCCCATTCTGGTGATCTCTGACGGTGACCCCACTTAAGCCAATACCAAATCACTGCGGTACACCTGACCAACTTCCCAAAGGCCTCCACCTGTGACCGGTCGGAGACAACTTCCGCCAGTGAACATAACCGTATTCCCTCCAATGTTCAGGAATACCCAGAGGGGCCGATCGTTAGATGAGCCCCCCACACCCTCAGATCCCTTCTGAGTACCTGTCTACCGTCAGAAACCACCAGAAAACACACCGCCACAGCCCGAAAGGGTGACCCCCTCAACCTTGAGGGCCACCCCACACCCGAAGAGCTTTCTGTATCCCCTCCTGCAAGCCAAAGGACCAGAGGTCAATCCCCACATCCGATAGGTGAACGCCATCCCGCCGAAGATAAAGCCCTACATTCACCTCCAATTCCCTATGTCTAACCACAATGCCCCCGTTCTGCACTACAAACCGCCCAACTACCCTATTAACCCTAATCCTGGTTTTTTCAAGGCTGGCTAAAGACCTAGCCCCCCGCCACACCGTTCTGGCCACAATGTCCGACCACACCAAAATGGTGCCCGGGAAAAGGACTCGCATGCGCAACACATCAGCCTTAATATCCGCCAATATGTCCTTCACCTTCCGAACTCCCAGGTCATTGCCCCCCGCATGAACAACCAGCACATCCGGGGGCCTATCCCTCAAAGCGAAGCGCTCCACCTCCCTCATGACACGCTCCCACCTCATGCCCGGGAAACCCAACCACATCACCCTAGCTACCCGCCTGGGGATACCCAATTGCCTGCCTGCTGGTAGAGAATCACCTCTCCTGGCCCCCCAGCAGACGTACGAATGCCCCAGGATCCAAACGAGGCGTTGAGAACCTCCATCTGGAATGAAAACAAGAGAAATAACACAACAACCAAAGGAATGTTACAAGCACAGTCCTCCCCCCCATAAAACCAACAGCAAACAACACCCCCCAGCCGCACCCACCTTACCCCAGTATCAACTGCGGCCGGACATAAGACCGGAACCTCCGGGACTCCCATCTACCAATCCGGCGAACCACCGCCTCCTCCAGCCCACATCGAGCCGCTTCCGTAGCCGCCCCAATCCGAAAAGAGTGGGACGCGTAGTCCCGCTCATCCAAACCCACCGCCCTCAGGCATTGCCGAAAGACCGACACAAACTGAAAACGGGATAAAAAAGAGCCCTCCGCGTGCACCAAGAAGGGGCCCGCCCCCGCAGGCCGTACCGCCCGGAAAGCCCGTACCGCCGCCACCGGGCACACTACCGAGCCCGGAAGGGCGAGCAGCGTAATCGCTACTCCCTTGCCCCGTTGATCAGTCTTGGACCTACGCAACCGTATACTCACCCGATCCGCAACCACCTGCACATCCTGATCCAACAGACCCCCAGCCACCCGTTTTGAGCGACACACCAACTCCCCTATCCTGAACGCCCCATAAAACGCCAACGAAAACGCTGCCGTAAACAGAACGGTCTCGTAAGCAGACGAGCAAACGTCCACCAGCCGAGAACAAATTGCCACCAAATTGTCAAAAGACACCGGCCGGCGCGCATCCCGACCCTTCCAATCCCTCCTGTACCCCTTCAACGTTTGCCGAACCCAAAAATCCTTAGTCCCGTCCGGCTCCCCCCACAGTTTGAACAAAAAGGCCAACCCCACCAGCTTCCGCTCAATCGACGCGGGAGACAGGCCCGTCTCAATGTTCCGGGCCACCCAGTACAATACCACCCAGCGCCGGTCGGATCCCCGACCAGCCACTCCAACCTCCCGCAGGAACGCCCACCATTCCGCCCACACTCTAGAATAAGCGGACCATGTAGCCTCACTCAACGACCTTTTTAACCAACCTGCGGCGATTCCAAGGGAAGCTCCCACATCCACCCGGGGCAGGGCGCCCCCGACTCCTCCGCTCCCGGCGCCAGCTGCCGGAACTTGTCCCACTGAAAACGAGAGAGCGAGTCAGCCAAAGAATTCTCCACCCCAGGTATGTGCACAGCATAAACGTAAACATTGAGCCGCAAGCAGCGAAAGACCAGCTGTCGTCGCAGCCGTATGACCGGGGGGGAGGAAGCAGTCATCCGATTGATGACCTGAACCACCCCCATGTTATCGCAATTGATGCGCAACTTCAAATTACGAAACTCCCCCCCCCACAGCTCCAATGCCAACACTATCGGGAACAATTCTAGCAAAACCAAATTGCCCAACAACCCCGCAACCTCCCAGGAGCGAGGCCAAGGTTCCGCACTCCACCGGCCCCGGAAAAATGCCCCATAACCCGTAGAGCCAGCCGCGTCAGTAACCAACTCCACATCGAAGTTGCTCACTGGCCCCGACATCCACATAGCCCGCCCATTATACGACTCCAAAAATTCATGCCAAGCCCTCAGGTCCTCCCGGTGTTCCCTTCGCAAACGCACAAAATGGGTAGGGGCGGTTACCCCGGCGGTGGCCCCCGACAGCCGTCGGCAGAACACACGGCCCATAGGGATGATCCGGCAAGCGAAATTCAGCTTGCCCAACAGGGACTGCAGGGCCCGAAGCTGAACCTTCGGCCGGCCCTGCATTCCTGCCAACTCCGCCTGCAGATCCCGTAATTTATTCTCTGGCAAGCGACACTCCATTGCCAGAGAATCAATCACGATCCCCAAAAAACTCAATTCCGTCACCGGGCCTTCCGTCTTATCCCCCGCCAACGCCACCCCAAACCTGCCCGCAATGTGCTGCAACGTGGACAGAAGAATCGCACACACATTGGAGGCAGGCGGGCCCACGCACAGGAAGTCATCCAAATAGTGGATGACCGACTCCAGGCCCGAAACATCTCTCACCACCCATTCCAAAAATGAGCTAAAAGCTTCAAAATAGGCGCATGAAATGGAACAACCCATGGGCAGGCACAAGTCTACATAAAACTTGCCCCGCCAATGGCATCCCAACAGCCGGAAGCTGTCCGGGTGGACCGGCAGAAGACGAAACGCCGATTCCACATCCGCCTTGGCCATGAGAGCCCCACGACCATACCGCCTGACCCACCGTACCGCCGCGTCAAAAGACGTGTAGGAAACCGTATACACGCCTCCGGGTCAATGAAATCATTGACCGACCCCCCTTTCGGAAAAGACAGGTGATGAATCAAGCGAAACTTCCCCGGTTCCTTCTTAGGAACCACACCCAACGGGGAGACCACCAGGTCCCCCCACGGCTGCACTTCGAAAGGCCCGCCCATCCGGCCCAGCGCCACCTCCTTACCCAATTTTTCATCCACAACCCCCGGGTGATCTAAAGCCGATCTCAAATTCTTGGCCAACGGCGGCACCCCTCCCAAAGAACAGGGAATCCTAAAACCGTCCCGAAAACCCGAAATCAACCCCCGCGCCGCCTCACCATCCGGATACCTATTTAGGAAAGGAAGCATCCTTCCCAGGTTCACCGGCGTCATCCCTTTTGTGACCGGCGGCACCGGCGCGCTGACCTTTTTTGAAACAGCGGGACAGGGGGTGGGTGCCGCCGCACCCGGAGCACTCATGCTTGAAACGGCACGCGCCCCCGAATTTACAAGCCCCCTCATTAAAGGCCAGCACACCCCCCACTTCTTTCCGGCCGGCCAGCCCCGAGGACGACGCACTCCCGGCCCCCCCCTGAAGAAACGGAGTGGGCGTACGCGGAGCAGACATAAGCCTCATCCAGAGGCTTATGTCCTTGTGATCCCAGCGCAGGTCAGCCCGCACTGCCTTACGCTGACGGAACTGCTCATCATAGCACAGCCACGCCAGCCCTCCGTACACCCGATGAGCCTCACCAATCGCGTCCAGGTAACAAAATAACGCCGAGCAATGCTCGGGGTTCTTTTCCCCTATCACGCTAGCCAAGATCGCGAACGCCTGAAGCCAATTCGCAAAGGTGCGTGGGATCAGCCGATACCTACGCTTCTCCTCGTCGTCCTTCTTGGAACTGTCCGGCTTGACCCTGTCCAAATTAAATTTCTCGAGGGGGAGCAAAGAGAAAATCTCCACATACTCACCCTTGCCTATCTTGTCCCGCACCTCCTGCTTCAAATGCGCCCCCAGCGGGCCTTCAAAACAAACATAGACTTCGCACCGGGCAGCATCCGCGATCCTAACCAGGTCAGACCGCGCCCCCGGGTCCGCGGGCACCGGGGGGACCCCCGAGCCCACAGCCCCCGCATCCAGGCCCCCCGACACCGCAGCAGGCGGTGCATCCCGCGCAGGCATAGCCTCCGCCCCCCCGGCCCCCCCCCAGTACCCAACCAGGGGGCCACCTGAGGCGACCCCGAGCCCCCAGCAAACTTACCAACAAGGGCCTGCAGCCCCTCCAACAGCTCCTGCAACGGACCTGACGGCCCCCCCGGGGCCACTGGCCCCGCCCCCTGCGATGAACCAGCCGAAACCCCCCCCAAGACATCCCGGGATCCCGTGGGCACCGCACCCCCCTGCGCCACCCCCATCAGATCCCGCAAAGCATCCGCCAGCAATGTAGACTCCCGCAACTTACCCGGCCCCCCTGGGGCCTCGGCGACCGGTACCGGTCCGGGTGCAGAAAAGGACACCTCCTCCTCCTGGGACAGCTCGCTCTCCGAACCGACCTCGCCAGCACGCACCGGGGACGCAGCCATCCCCCTGTGCTCCGAGCGGTCCGTCCGGTCCCTGCGATCCGGGACTGCAGGCAATGTCCTCCTCCCCCCTCCGCCCCCGGCATGCCGGCGTCTAAAACCAGCCCTGCCAGGCACCTTGGCGGCCTTCTGCGACCCTCCCTCCCCCCCCTCCAGCATGCGACCCCCCCGGTGTGCCCCCCCCCCCCCACCGCGCGGCTGCTGGCCCCTGACCCAGCATGCCGCAGATCCCCCGCCACGTGCACCCCCCCCGGTCCTCAAACCCAGATCCATCCGCACCCCCCCCACCTCCACCGGGCCCCGTGCAGTCCCGGCGCCATTGCCATGCGGCCGCGAAGCCCCGCCCCCCTCCGGTCGGCGGCGCAACGACCGCCCGGACCGGGGGGAGCCGAGAACCTTCCGTTTCGCCGGGGGGACCGATCGGTCCTCCCCCGGGCTCCGGGAGTCACGAGGCAGCCGAGGAGTAGGCCCAGGAGAAAAACGCGCCGGAGGCCGAGACCTCCCCGCGCGCAGTGGAACCTCACCTGTCCCGCCGCCGTCCACATCGCCGTCCGCCAGGTCACCCACGCGTTCCCGCAGCCAGTCCGCTCCATGCACCTCCGCCGCCCGTCGCAGCCGCGCGAAGAGTCCCTCGAGGTCCGCCATGGCAGAGGAGCAGCGAAAAACTGCCTCCTCTGTATCACACTGGGCTCCGAATGATCCCTTAAAGCCACGCCTCTCCCTTTTATGTGACCCCTCCCCTACCCTGAACTTGTTTCCTGCAAACCTCTTTCTCCACTCCACCCCCTAAAGCTTAACCCTCTGTGTCCCTCATCCACACTGTCATGTCCAGCACTCCTTATATCATTTCATTCTTAATCCGTGCTTCTCTTGATCTTCATTTCAGCCTCAGCAAGAGGAAGTCTTGTATTCATTAGTTAAGGAAATAGTTCATTTTGACTGGCTTGGTTCAAACAAACTATTTCAGTTAAATCAAACCTGGCGTCTGCGGTCCTACCATATGATCAACGTAAACATAAACTATCATGTATTATGCTAAATGAAAGACTTACGACAATAGTTCAGGATAAAACGAAAATGTTTAATAACATATGGGACCCATGGATCAGATATTTGACAAACGACCCTCGGACCCTACCAACCAAGGACCCTTCTTAAATAAACTATGCAATGTGGAGCCCTCCGCCCCCCCCCCTTCTTTTCCCCAACTTCATTTTCACTATTTCGCCACAGCGCCTAGAGGCGATTCAGTTCGCATTGTGCGCTATACAAGTATTTCATTTATTCATTCATTCATTTCTACTCTCCCCCTCTCTTCACTTAGTTAATGACCAATAACTTCCCTGTTTTCCACAAGTTGAAGTTATCAATGCCCGGGGGGACCTCACACCTGCGGCCTGGGAGCTGGTAGCCCCCACTGTTAGGGGGTAAGACTGTCGTTGTGGGTCGGGGGGGCCCCCTCAAATATCATAGAATATAGGATGGAGCCTGTCTCAGCCCAGAGGCTAGACAAGGATGGGTATGGCAGCGAAGGCCGGATAAAGTTAAATATGCTTACCTTACTGCAGGTTTAAAAACTGTGGCTGTACACTACCGAACAGTGGAAAATTAAAGCAAAACCAGTGATTGTTGACACTTTAGACAGATTTCCTATGTAGGTGTATAATATATATACAATGTAATAACAACCGTGTAATACCCAAAGAAATGTTGAGAACTGTGTGATTTGTATTCTGAAAACTTTCATAAAAATTATTGAAACATAAATCAAACCTGGCATTCATCTTCAAGTGAGCACCCCTACTCCTCCTCGATATGATCCCTGGGTTAGGAAAAAAAAGTTTCTAAACCATAGCTCCCAACTGTTCCTGACTTCCTGCATGGGTACTTTTTCTGGGTTTCCACATCAATGTCTGTATGATGTGGACAATTCCCATTGACAGGAGGGGCCCACTTAGGAACCATAAGAGGACTGACGTCAGACTGAGAGGAGTGAAGCAGATAAGCCGGTTAAAGCGCAGAGCTGGATTAGCGATCCCTGCAGGCAGAAACCGCATTAGCGAGTGACCTGGATGGGTGGACTCAGCTGAGTTTAACTGACCAGCGGGTAGGGAAGTTATATCAACTGGCAAGATGAGTTAGATGGGGGTGGGAGTGAGGAATTGTATAAAACAGATTTTGGGGCGAATTGGACTTTAAATACAGCTTGTAAATGTAGCGGCGGCTCCTGAAGAGCACGCGCTATGCGTTTTTCAAAGTTAAAGTTATGCCTGAACTGCAATTTGGTTTGGGTACAATTGTCTAAATTAGACTTCAGCATCAGTCTGGCTGGACTATAAGATGTTCAGCCTGGCCACAGGGGGCACTGTCTCTTCTGCCAGGCATGGAACTATAGTCTGGTTAGGTGCTTAAGTTACTCTCTCTCTCGGAGCCCGCCCAGTGGGAGTGGCGCTCTTGCTGTGCTTTCTGGGAGAGGGTATTTAAGATGCGGACGTCACATGGTTCGGGGTTCCGGTCCAGAATGATGTACTGACTTCATGTTCCTGGTTCTCCTGACCAGCCCCCAGGAAGGCTATGGCCTGGGGTGCGGATCCACCAGATTTTGATGTCTTGAGGCTGGCTAGCCCGAGGCAAGGAGACTAAAGGAGGATTCTGAGGTGGTTGGGTGCCGTCTCCAGTTTGGGAGAGACCTAGTGACTTTCAGCATTCCAGGGGACGACTCTTCAGAAGAAGACCACGTTTGTGTTGGTTTCTTAGTAAGAGCCTGGAAGGGCAGAAGTACCCAAGAGAATCCGGTCTCGTGGTAATCGCCAAGCTGGCTGAAAGATCCAGGTATCCCACGAGTGTTCTTCAAGTTTAGTTTCCCTACGTGTTCTACAACAACGTCTGTGGCAGAGACATTATCTTGTATGTTCTACAACAGGGGTGCCCAACCTTTTGAAGAGAGAGGGCCATCTAAGCGACTTGGTAATCGACTACGGGCCGCAATGAGTGGAGTGGGTGCAGATCGGATTGGAGTTAGGCGTTTGTAAACGGACACAAGTCCATTTACATCTGCTACTTTTTAGAGGTGAATGGAGGGTCCAATTGGGTCGGACAGACCGTGTGAAAGGGGCCTATGGCTCAGTGCAGGTAACCCTTAGGTGCACTGCTCTGCACCTGCAGATCACTTTGAAAGCAGCCCAGTAACCACTGCAGAACCGATATGCCCATATATACACTGTGATTTTAGTAATAAACTTACTATTAATAACTGTATTCTATTCCATCACAGAGCAGGAGGTCGCGGGCCACATCAAAGGGCTCCACGGACCACATGTTGCCCCCAGGCCACTGGTTGGGCACCCCTGTTCTCCAAAAACTTGTTCCTGAGTAAGCACCTTGTTGGCTGCTAGGCCTTGTGAGAGAGGGACTGTCCAACTTGAGTGAACATCCAGTTGCGAATGGTTATTCTCTGGATGCAGTCAAAGTAAGCAAGTTCTTTTTGACTTTGACACTAAGCCCCTGTACACACGGTCGGAGATTTCGACAACCAAATCCGTCGGATTTTGTCCGTCGGATTTTGTCCAACGCATCTTGTCCAAAACTGTTGCATACACACGGTCGGACTAAGTTGTCGAAAAATCCGATCATTCTGAACGTGACGTAATTTCGTTACGATGGGACTACGTTCAGGCTAGTAGCCAATAGCTTTGATGTAGGAATTTGATCTGAGCATGCGTGGCACTTGGTCCGATCAAAATTCTCTACACATGATCGGAGTATGTCCGATTGAACCAGTTGGTCGGGAAATATTTCCAACATGTTGGAAAATTGGGTCCGACGGATATTCCGACGGAATCAGTCCGATGCATACCACACACAGTCGGATTATCCAACAACACGGTCCGATAGGACACATTCCGACGGATTCTCCGACCGTGTGTACAAGGGCTAAGAGTACCTAAACTTCCTTTCCAACCCTCTGATCCCAATTTAAGAGACTGTTCATAGTCTACGTTTTTCAAATAAAATCCATTCAAGTGGATCTGCTGTCAGTCTCGCGAGTTACTGGGCCATTTACCACGGGACACCCCTAGACGTGAAACGAGGAGAACAGAAGGTAACGCTAAGCCCAAATCTAACCAGCAGCTCCTTCAGGGGTAGTGCTACATAACAAAAAAAAAAATGTTTTTTTTTATATCGACATCCTGTAGTGTCTCCCAATATGACATGATCAACCGTAATTTCTTCTTTGATTAGCATTTGTAAAGGGACAACATTTAAGGATATTTGCATGTATTGTAGAGATATACAGTTTTTTTTTTGTTTTTGTTTTATTCCCTGTTATACACTTTAACTGGCAGTTTTAATCTTTGACTCACAATCAGACAAAAGAACCAGAGAAGTCATCACTAACGACATGAGCAGAGTCTGGAGAAACCTAAGACACGTGAGAATGTACTAATTTAAGAGCAGTTGGTCCTTGAAATAATTCTCTGTTTTAGCAACCTGCCAGGAAGTATTCTTTTGAATCCCCTTCAGTTGCAGAATAAATCCAAGGGGTTGAACTAAAGTGTTCTGCTAATGTGCAATCAAACCAGCAATGCCTCTTCTTAGTAACAAAGCAGGCAGGAGCACTGAATCCCAACCATAGTTACCAGGGTTGCTATGCACTGGAATTCATTGTACTGCTAATTTAAAATACAATTATTATCACACCCACTTAGTGCTTTCCGATTATGGAGAAGAACATTTTAAATCTCTTAATTTAAAGAGAAAGAAATCTATGTTTATATTATTATTATTATACAGGATTTATATAGCGCCAACAGTTTGAGCAGAGCTTTACAACATGAGGACAGACAGTACACTTACAATACAAATCAATACAGGGCGATCAGAGGGCCCTGCTCATTAGAGCTTACAATCTAAAAGTATATGATCTTTAACTTTGGGACCAGGGTTTAAAGCATAACTCGAGTCAAAAATGCTTTTTATTTTTTTTTAGATAAAGATGTGAAGAGTTAAAATTTCTGTTCAGGGAGGCCTGCAGTGGATGGACTAAAAGGGAAGTAATGGAGGGCTGGGCACGACAGGGATGTTTAAGGGAGCTAGGGGGTTAAGACACAGTGAGAATAGGCTGTGGGGGAGAGTGTGAGGGATGGGGGAGGAGCCCTATAAAAGGTGGAGGGGCGGAGCAAAGGTCAGTTCGACGGAGGGGACAGAGAGAGGAGGCAGTTTTTTCCACTGCTCCTCTAAAGATGGCGGACATCGAGACCATGCTTGCGGGGCTGAGGCGGCAGGCGGAGGAACGCGGACCGGAGTGGCTGCGGGATCATCTCGGGGGCTGGCGGTGACACCGGGACCGGACGTCAGGAGGGGTGAGCGTTTTTCGCCTGAGCCTGACCCTCGGCCGCCTCGTGTGGTGCGGAGCCCTGGGGAGGACCGATTGCTCCCCCCAGCTAAGAGGACACAGGGCGACTCAGGGGGCCTGGAGCGGTCTTCATGCCGCGGGCCGGGGGTGGGGGGTGGGGCGGGCGGGTCACGCAGCCGGCGTGCTGCAGCGGAGACTGGGGGGGAGGGGGGACTCTGAAGCAGGACCCAGTTCTGGAGGAGGGATGGCTGCTCAGGCTGGCTCTCGCAGTGATCCGGCAATCAGGAGCAGGGGGACAGCAGGTCAGCCTGGGCAGGTGCGTGGACTGCCTGCAGGCTGCTCAACGCAGAAGGCTGGAAGGAGCGTCCGGGTGTCCACTACCCCAGGGGCTGGCAGGGTTGGTTCACTTCGCCATTCTGCCAGGGAGGTATCAGCCGGGGGAGTGGAATCACCGATGCGGGTTGTGGCTTCAGCTTCCGGGGTCTCTTCCCCTGGGGGGCTTACACCCCCGCCCACATGGGACCAGGAGGACCGGTCCGAGGGCGAAGTGTCCGATGAGGAGGAGCTGCCTGTTCCAGGAGGAGATGTTACAAGTCCGGCTGTGGGGAGAGTTCCTGGACAGCCAGGTGAGTCCCCTGATGTTGTATTGTCATCCAATGCATTGCAGGGTTTGTTGGGGGCGGTGCAGGCGGGCACAGGGAGGCCAGTGATGCCTGTGGGTCATGACACGGGGGTGGCGGGTGTTTCGGCGGCAGCGGTACCGGGTTGCGGGGGGGCGGAACCGGCTGGACAGATGCGGGACTTGTTGCAGGGGTTGCGGGCCTTGGCAGGGCGTTTCGACCGGGGGCAGGCCTTGCCGCCGCCGGTGGCCCCATGGGTGGCTCCCCCGGCCGGGGAGCTTGGGGTGGCCCCTGGGGCTGCGGGGGGTACGACGCCAGTGGCACCTTCAGTGCCGACCACAGGTGGGGTAGGGGAGGGCGGGGTGGCAGGGGCTGACACGGGCAAAAAAGACTCGGTGTCGCGGTCGGACATTGTTCGTTTGGCCAACGCGGCGCGGTGTGAGGTGTACGTGTGTTTTAAGGGGCCGCTGGGGGCCCACTTGAAACAGGAGGTGCGGGACAAGTACGAGAAGGGGGAGTACGTAGAGATTTTCTCGCTTCTCCCATTGGAAAAGTTCAACTTGGATAGGGTTAAGCCCGATGATTCCAAGAAGGAGGATGAGGAGAAGCGGCGGTATCGGCTGATACCGCGCACTTTCTCTAATTGGTTACAGGCATTCGCCATTTTGGCTAGCGTCATTGGGGAGAAGAGCCCTGAGCATTGCTCTGCGCTTTTCTGTTATATGGATGTGATTGGGGAGGCCCATCGGGTGTATGGGGGGTGGCGTGGCTCCGGTACGATGAACAATTCCGGCAGCGCAAAGTGGTGCGGCCGGAATTGCGCTGGGACCACAAGGACATCAGCCTCTGGATGAGGCTTATGTCGTCAGCCAGGGCCCCGCCTCCGTTTCTTCAGGGGGGGGGCGGGAGTGCGCCTACCTCGGGACTGCCGGCCGGAAAAAAGTGGGGGGTTTGCTGGCAGTACAATGAGGGAGCCTGCAAGTTCGGGGGAGCATGCAAGTTTAAGCACGAGTATTCCGGTTGCGATGGGGCTCACATGTTGTCCCGGTGCTTCCGTAAAGGAAAATGAGTTGGGGATGCTGCTCAGAAAAGGGAGGATGCCGGTGATGCTGGCAAGGATGATCCCTTTTCTAAGTAGGTATCCGGATGGGGCAGTGGCGCGTTTGCTGGCGGAGGGGTTCCGGGACGGCTTCAGGATTCCGTGTTCGCTGCCAGAGGTGCCGCGGGTCGCGAAAAACTTGAAGTCCGCATTGGAACATCCGGGGGTGGTGGGTGACAAGCTGCAAAAGGAGTTGGTGCTTGGGCGCATGGGGGGGGCGTTTGGGGAAAAACCATGGCCCGACTTGGTGGTTTTCCCGTTGGGGGTGGTCCCCAAGAAGGAGTCGGGGAAGTTTCGGCTGATTCATCACCTGTCCTTTCCGAAGGGGGGCTCAGTGAATGATTTCATTGACCCAGAGGTGTGCACGGTGTCCTACACGTCGTTTGACGCTGCGGTACAGTGGGTGCGGCGGTATGGTCAGGGGGCGCTGAAGGCTAAGGCCGATGTGGAATCGGCGTTCCGGCTGCTTCCGGTTCATCCTGATAGCTTTAGGCTGTTGGGGTGCCACTGGCGCAAAAAATATTTTGTGGATATGTGCCTACCGATGGGTTGCTCGATCTCGTGTGCGTACTTCGAGACGTTTAGCTCTTTTTTGGAATGGGTGGTGAGGGACTGGAGTCGGTTATCCATTATTTGGACGACTTCCTCTGTGTGGGCCCGCCTGCCTCCGCTGTGTGTGCGATTTTGCTGTCTACGTTGCAGCACATCGCAGGCAGGTTTGGGGTTCCCTTGGCAGCAGATAAGACGGAGGGTCCGACGTCGGAGCTGAGTTTCCTGGGGATCGTGATCGATTCCCGGGCAATGGAGTGCCGGCTGCCGGAGAACAAGTTGGTGGAATTGCAACGGGAGATTAGGGATATTCAGGGCCGGCGTAAGGTTCAGTTGCGGACGTTGCAGTTGCTTTTGGGTAAGCTGAACTTCGCATGTAGGATCATTCCCATGGGAAGGATTTTCTGCCGGCGGCTGTCGGCAGCTACGGCGGGTGTCAGTGCTCCCACGCACTTTGTGCGGCTGGGAAGGGAGCATCGGGAGGACTTGCGGGTTTGGCACAAATTTTTGGCTTCCTACAATGGTAGGGTCATGTGGATGGCGGGCCCTGTTAGCAATTTTGACATGGATTTGGTCACGGACGCGGCAGGTTCTACTGGGTACGGGGCGTGTTTCAGGGGCAAATGGAAAGCAGCGGGTTTTCTGGGCAATCTGGTTCTGTTGGAACTATTTCTGATTGTATTGGTATTGGAGTTATGGGGAGAGGAGTGTAGGAATCTGAAGTTGCGCATTAATTGTGACAACATGGGGGTTGTGCAGGTGGTGAACCATGTGTCGGCCTCATCCCCTCCAGTTATACGGTTGATGCGGCAGTTAGTCCTTCGTTGTTTACAGTTGAATGTTTTTGTCTACACTGTACACATCCCGGGCGTGGAAAACGAGTTGGCTGACTCCCTGTCTCGTTTTCAGTGGGACAGGTTCAGGGAGCTGGCTCCGGGCGTGGAAGCGGAAGGGGCCCATTGCCCGGAGTGGATTTGGAGGCTGCCATTGGAGACGCCGCCGGATGGATCCGGCAGTCTGTGAGTGCACCCACATGGGCGGGCCTATTCCAAGGTTTGGTCTGAATGGTCAGGTCTGGTTCGGGGGGCAGGGGTAAGTGATCGGGGATCCGATTGGCGGTTGTTGGTGCTCTATTTTGTGACCAAGAATATGGAACGGGGGGTGTCGGTTTTCTGCGATTGGACAGAAACTGTCGGGTTTGACGTTTTTATTTAAACTGTTGCGAGTGGAAGACTGGACTAAATATTTTTGGGTGCGTCAGGCATTGAAGGGTTATCGCAAGCAGAACCGGACGAGGGATGCGCGGAGGCCGATCACGTTCGCTACCCTGCAGGCGATTTGTGCTCAGCTGGGGTGGGTGTCCTCTTCGGAGTACGAGATGCGTCTGTTTACAGCGGCTTCCTCTTTGCGGATCTCCCTCCACCTGAACCCAGGTTACCTATACGCAAGTGCTTTTTTGGAAACCATGAGAAATTCCATGCATTTTGGAAATACTGTGAACTGTACTTTTCCTTGTTACCCCAACCCTTTTCATTAAAAGCTACTAAGGTGGGATTTATTATTTCACTTCTTCTGGATGAACCCAATCCTGGGCTCATCATCTCTGGGGACAACTCAATCCTGCTCTGGGCACCAGTGGCGATGCTTCCATAGAGGGTGCAGGAGCACAGCCCCCTCTCTCCTGCACTGCTCTATCACCAATAGATAGATTCATGCATTGCATGAATATATCTATTGTCACCGCTGCCGCCCCTTTTCAGGTGTCGGGCCCCTGATCGGGCGCTGGGAATCTAAATTACAGTGGCGGGTGCGTTTTCAGAAGTGCCTGATTAGAGTTGTCGGCTCCAATAGGCGTCCTGAGTAGAGCCGTGGCTCTAATTGGCTTCCAAATTGGTAAACAGCAGGCGCACTGCTGTGCATTCGCTGTTTACACAGTGTTGTGTTAGAGAAACGAATACATTGATTCCCTAACACTGACCTGCCTCTCAGCCAATCAGGTGCTCGGGTCTGGTTATCTTGTCACCTGATTGGCTGAAGCTACAGGCACTGTGATTGGATGCCTATCAGGCTTCCAATCATAGCAGAGATGACAGAAAGAGGACGGGAGAAGACATGGAGTACTCGGAGCGCGGAGGACAGCGCTGAGACAGGTAGCTGTGTTTGATGGCACAGTGGTGGCAATTTATGGGTACAGTGGCTGCGCTTGATGGGCACAGCTGCTGCACTAGATGGGTTTTTTTTTGGTTTGTTTGTTCCCCCCAAAAAATTTTTAGCACCAGCCACCGCTGCTGGGCACCATGAACAAATTTTTCTCAGCAATGTCTCAGTTGTGCTCTGACCCTTTTGTGCATCAGACTGCTGAAATAACTCTTTGTAAGCTGCAGTAAGGCCGAAGGCCTGTGGAGGAATATGTGGCTGATTTCCATGTATGGAGTACAGACACCAAGTGCAATGACCCAGCACTTTGTCATTGGTTCTGTTTTGGATGATCTGATTCTTTAAAAGATGAATGTGCCAGAGTTGGGGTACCCTCGTCTTTGGATAACCTGATGAACCTTGCCATTCAGATTAATTGTCGTTTGCGGGAGAGACAATCCGAGAAAGCTTGCAGGCACCTAAGTCCTGAAGTGCCTGCCTCAACACCTGTCAACAACATGTCCAACACTCCTTCCATTAAAGATAAGTTTAGAGGTCATCCACTGAAAAGTTTCTTGAAACCACCTCTGTCCTCTGCAGAACGTCTCAGACAACAACATTTTAGCCTCTGCTTCTGCTTTGTGAAGCCTTGCCACCTAACTGGTTATCCATGATACATCCTCCAGGAGGGAATTAAGCATATCTCACTCTCCTTTTGTTCCTCCAGGTCCCCAAAAGGGACTGTTTATGTTCCAGAAATCATTGAAGATGGAGTCTGCAGCTGCTTTGTGAACACTGCATTTGCCCTTCAACATGGACTCCCTCTCTGTGTTAAGCTGATGGCTCTGATATCAGCTCTGGGTCTGTTATCCAAGAGACTGCACCTATTCTCTGTGGTACTTCATCCGGTCATCAGGAGTTTCTGCATTTGGACATCATTAAGTACCCTATGTTCCCCATTATCTTGGGCATGCCCTGGTTGAAGGCACATAATCCCTGTATCTCCTGGTTCACAGGGGACATCACTTTTTCTTCCAGTTACTGACAGACACATTGTACTCTGAATGAACCCTGGATGGCTAAGGCTCTCCTGACCCAGAATTGATAAAACTGGTTCCAGATGTCTATCATGAGTATCCAGATGTGTTCAATAAGAAAAATGCAGACATTCTACCACCTCACCGGACATACGATTGTCCCATACAACTGTGGCCAGTTCTCTTCCGATTGGTCATATTTAGTGATGGCCGAACGGTTCGCCCGGCGGTCGTTTCGCGGCGAATTTCCGACTTTCGCCGTCCGCGGGTTCGAACGCCTTTTTCCGTCGTTCGCCCCGGCGGACTTACGTGTTTAATGTATACAAGAACTTTAACCTTTCGTGACACGTTTATCATGTGTTACAGGACAACCAATTGAGACATGACAGCTCATGGACACTTGGACATTCCCCCTAACCTATAAATACACCCGATCCGGTGGCCATTTTACATTCTTTCTTCTGTCACTGTAGGGAAAGGATCCTGTGTGGAGTAGGGACAGAGAAAACGCTAGCTATTTGGTACACAAAAGTTCTTTTCAGGACTGGTATAGGTGTTAGGTCAGCAGCCTGAGTTTCTTTTGTCAGTTTAGATAAAGGGACAGAGCGCTGTATGCTGCTATTTTAGGGACAGCTCAGCCAGATTAGTCTTTCTTCATCATCATCATCATCATCATCATTAGCTGTTACTATCAGGTCCACAAAAGAGCTGTTCCAGCTAATCGTTCCAGCCTACTCTTTTTTGCCAATTTGTATAGGGACAGGCAGGAAGCAGTGTGTCAGGCAGTGAGGATAATTTTAAAGACTTGCTGTTACTATTAGTTCCACAAAGGTTCTTTTCAGGACTGGTATCAGTGGTACGGTAATAGGCTTGTACACGTATAATATTCTTTCTTCCAAATATAGAAAGAATATTATACTTGACTGCTGCCCTTCTGCTGCAGTCTGCTAATCATTCACAACTCACTTGTTCCACAAAGCTCTTTATCAGGACTGGTAACTTGGTCTGTCTAGGGTGCTACGGTACATAGGCTTGGGTGCGGTACAGTCTGCTGTTCTGTAAGGACCGCTATCGGTCCACAATACATAGGGTTGCCGTGCACTACTGCTGACCGCTGCCCTATACTGCAGCAGTCCTTCAGCGGTATAGGGACTGACGCACAGTCTGCTAAACACTAATACACAACCTGCTTGGTCCACAAAAGTTCTTATAAGGACTGGTAACTTGGTATAGGGTGCTACGGTACATAGGCCTGAGTGCAGTACAGTCTGCTGTTCTGTAAGGACCGCTATCGGTCCACAATACATAGGGTTGCCGTGCACTACTGCTGACCGCTGCCCTATACTGCAGCAGTCCTTCATTGGTATAGGGACTGACGTACAGTCTGCTAATCACTAACACACAACCTGCTTGGTCCACAAAAGTTCTTATAAGGACTGGTAACTTGGTATAGGGTGCTACGGTACATAGGCCTGAGTGCAGTACAGTCTGCTGTTCTGTAAGGACCGCTATCGGTCCACAATAGATAGGGTTGACGTGCACCACTGCTGACCGCTCACCTATACTGCAGCAGTCCTTCAGCGGTATAGGGACTGACGTACAGTCTGCTAATCACTAACACACAACCTGCTTGTTCCACAAAAGTTCTTATAAGGACTGGTAACTTGGTATAGGGTGCTACGGTACATAGGCCTGAGTGCGTTACAGTCTGCTGTTCTGTAAGGACCGCTATCGGTCCACAATACATAGGGTTGCCGTGCACTACTGCTGACCGCTGCCCTATACTGCAGCAGTCCTTCATTGGTATAGGGACTGACGTACAGTCTGCTAATCACTAACACACAACCTGCTTGGTCCACAAAAGTTCTTATAAGGACTGGTAACTTGGTATAGGGTGCTACGGTACATAGGCCTGAGTGCGTTACAGTCTGCTGTTCTGTAAGGACCGCTATCGGTCCACAATACATAGGGTTGCCGTGCACTACTGCTGACCGCTGCCCTATACTGCAGCAGTCCTTCAGCGGTATAGGGACTGACGTACAGTCTGCTAAACACTAATACACAACCTGCTTGGTCCACAAAAGTTCTTATAAGGACTGGTAACTTGGTATAGGGTGCTACGGTACATAGGCTTGAGTGCGGTACAGTCTGCTGTTCTGTAAGGACCGCTATCGGTCCACAATAGATAGGGTTGACGTGCACCACTGCTGACCGCTCACCTATACTGCAGCAGTCCTTCAGCGGTATAGGGACTGACGTACAGTCTGCTAATCACTAACACACAACCTGCTTGTTCCACAAAAGTTCTTATAAGGACTGGTAACTTGGTATAGGGTGCTACGGTACATAGGCCTGAGTGCGTTACAGTCTGCTGTTCTGTAAGGACCGCTATCGGTCCACAATACATAGGGTTGCCGTGCACTACTGCTGACCGCTGCCCTATACTGCAGCAGTCCTTCATTGGTATAGGGACTGACGTACAGTCTGCTAATCACTAACACACAACCTGCTTGGTCCACAAAAGTTCTTATAAGGACTGGTAACTTGGTATAGGGTGCTACGGTACATAGGCCTGAGTGCGTTACAGTCTGCTGTTCTGTAAGGACCGCTATCGGTCCACAATACATAGGGTTGCCGTGCACTACTGCTGACCGCTGCCCTATACTGCAGCAGTCCTTCAGCGGTATAGGGACTGACGTACAGTCTGCTAAACACTAATACACAACCTGCTTGGTCCACAAAAGTTCTTATAAGGACTGGTAACTTGGTATAGGGTGCTACGGTACATAGGCTTGAGTGCGGTACAGTCTGCTGTTCTGTAAGGACCGCTATCGGTCCACAATAGATAGGGTTGACGTGCACCACTGCTGACCGCTCACCTATACTGCAGCAGTCCTTCAGCGGTATAGGGACTGACGTACAGTCTGCTAATCACTAACACACAACCTGCTTGTTCCACAAAAGTTCTTATAAGGACTGGTAACTTGGTATAGGGTGCTACGGTACATAGGCTTGAGTGCGGTACAGTCTGCTGTTCTGTAAGGACCGCTATCGGTCCACAATAGATAGGGTTGACGTGCACCACTGCTGACCGCTGCCCTATACTGCAGCAGTCCTTCAGCGGTATAGGGACTGACGTACAGTCTGCTAATCACTAACACACAACCTGCTTGTTCCACAAAAGTTCTTATAAGGACTGGTAACTTGGTATAGGGTGCTACGGTACATAGGCTTGAGTGCGGTACAGTCTGCTGTTCTGTAAGGACCGCTATCGGTCCACAATAGATAGGGTTGACGTGCACCACTGCTGACCGCTGCCCTATACTGCAGCAGTCCTTCAGCGGTATAGGGACTGACGTACAGTCTGCTAAACACTAATACACAACCTGCTTGGTCCACAAAAGTTCTTATAAGGACTGGTAACTTGGTATAGGGTGCTACGGTACATAGGCTTGAGTGCGGTACAGTCTGCTGTTCTGTAAGGACCGCTATCGGTCCACAATAGATAGGGTTGACGTGCACCACTGCTGACCGCTGCCCTATACTGCAGCAGTCCTTCAGCGGTATAGGGACTGACGTACAGTCTGCTAAACACTAATACACAACCTGCTTGGTCCACAAAAGTTCTTATAAGGACTGGTAACTTGGTATAGGGTGCTACGGTACATAGGCTTGAGTGCGGTACAGTCTGCTGTTCTGTAAGGACCGCTATCGGTCCACAATAGATAGGGTTGACGTGCACCACTGCTGACCGCTGCCCTATACTGCAGCAGTCCTTCAGCGGTATAGGGACTGACGTACAGTCTGCTAAACACTAATACACAACCTGCTTGGTCCACAAAAGTTCTTATAAGGACTGGTAACTTGGTATAGGGTGCTACGGTACATAGGCTTGAGTGCGGTACAGTCTGCTGTTCTGTAAGGACCGCTATAGGTCCACAATAGATAGGGTTGACGTGCACCACTGCTGACCGCTCACCTATACTGCAGCAGTCCTTCAGCGGTATAGGGACTAAGAGTTTTGTCACAGGGTCATTTAAAAAATGACATGCAGAGGAAGAGGCAGGCCCTTCCGCAGGGGTGGTAGGGGTAGGGCAGGAGCAACAGGCTTGAGCCAAAGTGGGAAGTTGCAGAAGGTGCGTTCAATTACTTTAAAGGATGCACCAGACTTGGTTGAGTGGCTCGCTCAGCCTTACTCTTCTGCACCCTCCTCATCCTCTCGATCTGCACCCTCTTCTTCACTCTCTGCTATGTGCACCCCCAAAGACACTACCACCAACAACACGACCACCACCACCACCACCACATACCTTCCGCTTGAGTCACTGGAATTATTTTCCGATCCATATCAAGAGGACATTTCTGATGCGCAGCCACTCTTGGTATTGGATCAGGAAGAGGAGGTAGCAACAAGCGCTACTCAGCAGTCTGACGCCAGTACCCAGATCAGCCCAAGGAGGAGGTTGGTCCCCGGTGTTGCTGCCTACTCTACTTATAGCGGTGGGGAAGGTGACGTTGATGATGACGTGTCTAGTGATGTCACGTGGGTGCCCACAAGAGAGGAAGAGGAGGGGAGTTCAGAGGGAGATATGGACCAGCAGATAGGGAGGAGAAGCAGCAATGACTTACATTGCACAGCAGGGACAAAGCAGACTGCAAATGTATCAGGAGCGAGTCATCGACCATGTACGGTCACATCTGGCGCTCCCAGGACACCGGCACATGGCTCCGCAGTGTGGGCTTTTTTTAACGTGTCCGCTGCTGACAATAGCGTTGCCATCTGCAATCTTTGCAGTCAACGCGTTAGTCGCGGTAAGCCCAATACTCACCTAGGGACGACCGCCTTAAGAAGGCACATGAGCAGCCATCACCGAGCCCAGTGGGAGCAACGGAACACACAAAGCCACACTGCAGGCTCTCACCGTCCAGCCTCGTCTTCTACTTCTCCTTCTCCTCTCTCCTCACAATTGTCCTCCACTCCACCTTCCATCAC
This sequence comes from Lithobates pipiens, assembly GCF_037356315.1. NCBI lineage: Eukaryota > Metazoa > Chordata > Amphibia > Anura > Ranidae > Lithobates > Lithobates pipiens. The sequence goes on from NW_027507903.1 coordinate 438,607,630, forward strand.
GCCAAGCTCACATTTTTCTGCAAAAAGGCAGGCTTCCGTGGGCCTAATGTTTGAGCGTAAAAAAATGATGACGCCGGATAACCCTCTTGCCCAACGGTTGGCGGCTGGCTTGTCAGAACTCATAGCCCGCCAACTACTGCCATATAAACTGGTGGACTCGGAGGCCTTTCGCAAATTTGTGGCCATTGGAACACCACAATGGAAGGTCCCAGGAAGGAAGTATTTCTCAGAGAAGGGCATCCCAGAGCTATATGGCCATGTTCAGCGGCAAGTGAATGTATCTCTGGCACACAGTGTCGGTGCCAAGATACATCTGACCACAGACACGTGGTCTAGCAAACACGGGCAGGGAAGGTATATCAGTTTTACTGCCCACTGGGTGAACCTTCTGACGGCCGTCAAGCATGTAACCCGTGGCACCCGTGTAGATTTGGTTTTACCGCCACGGATTGCATGCAGGCCTGACTCTTCTTCTCCTCCTCCTACTCCATCCTCCTCCCTCTCCTCCTCAGCTGCCTCCTCCTTTTCCGCTGCTAGCGTCTCTTCCACTGCACCGCCCAAGCTCCCCAGAACCTATTCCACATGCCAGGTGAGACGTTGCCATGCCGTGCTGCGTCTGTTGTGCCTGGAAGCAAAGAGCCACACTGGCCCGGCACTCCTTTCAGCTTTGCGTTCACAGGCAGATGAGTGGCTAACACCGCTCAATTTGACAGTTGGTAAAGTGGTGTGTGACAACGGTGCCAATCTGCTTAGCGCATTGAAACAGGGCAAAATCACGCACGTGCCGTGCATGGCACACGTCTTAAACTTGGTCGTGCAGCGATTCCTTGTCAAATACCCTGGGGTCCAGGACATCTTGCGGCAGGCAAGGAAAATCTCGGCCCATTTCAGAAGATCTTACACGGCCATGGCTCGCCTTGCTGACATTCAGCGGCGACACCATCTGCCGGTCAGACGTCTTATTTGCGATTGCCCGACGCGATGGAACTCAACCTTCTATATGCTTGATAGGCTGCTCCAGCAGAAACGTGCAGTTAACGTCTACCTGTATGAACTCTGCGAAAGAAACGGTTCTGGGGAGCTGGGTTTTTTTTCACCGCGCCAGTGGCTGCTCATGCGCGACACATGCAGACTTCTGCGGCCATTTGAGGAGATCACCAAACTGGTCAGTCGCAGCCATGGCGCCATCAGTGACATGGTACCTTATGCCTTCTTTCTGGAGCGTGCATTGCGTCGTGTCATTGATCAGGCTGTGGAGGAGCAGGAGCGGGAAGATGAGGAAGTCGCAATGCTGGATGAATTCCCAGGGGGGGCTACTCTATCTGAGACAAGTCAACAACAGGAGTCTGATGAGGAGTCAGAGGAGGATGGTGCCGGGGCGGATGAGCAGGAGCAAGAAGAGCATGCTTTAAACCTTTCTGGGATCCCTGTTGTGCGAGGATGGGGAGAGGAGAATGAAGAGGACGACATTATCCTGGATGATGAGCAGGAGCCAGGCCACCACACCGCTTCCACTTTAGTGCAAATGGGGGCCTTCATGCTCCAGTGTTTTAATAGGGACCCCCGTATAAAAAGCATGAGGGTCAAGGACCAGTACTGGGTGGCAACGTACTTAGACCCCCGGTACAAACACAAAATGGCGGAAATGTTACCGCCGTCGCAGAGGGCTGTCAGAATGCAGCACTTCCAGGCCTTGCTTCGAGAAATGCTGCATTCTGCTTTTGCGTGCGCTGGCAGAGGAGCAATTCCCACTCCCAGAGAAGGATTTGCGGGTACCAATCCAACAGCGCCTGCAAGAAGAGGCCGGTTTGAAGATGTGTTGGTGACTTCGGATATGAGGTCATTCTTTCAGCCGACCCATCGACAGGTGTCATCCGGATCCAGCATCAGGGAACGCCTAGACCGTCAGGTGTCCGACTACATTGGGTTAACGGCCGATGTGGACGCTCTGAGGAGTGATGAACCCCTAGACTACTGGGTGGGCAGGCTTGACCTCTGGCCAGAGCTTGCCCAATTTGCAATCGAACTGTTGGCTTGCCCCTCATCCAGTGTCCTGTCCGAAAGGACGTTCAGCGCAGCAGGGGGGATTGTGACCGATAAGCGTACTCGCCTAGCTCACCACAGTGTTAACTACCTCACATTTCTAAAAATGAATGAGGCATGGATCTCGGAGGAATTCAACACATGTGATCAGTAGACCATGTATATGTCTATAAACAATTTTTGGAATCAAGCACACAGACCTTCTTAATTCATTTGGCTCACTTCCCTGACCCAAAAAAGCACACCGTACTATATGCCCCTACCCTCCTCTTTGAAGAGGTTGAGCGGTGTCATATTTCTACTGGGGCTGCTTATTATGAGGGGTTCCCACCATCCCTGTGCTGTGCTGACTTCCTCCTGGGTGTTCTTATTATGAGGGGCTCCCACCATCCCTGTGCTGTGCTGACTTCCTCCTGGGGGTTCTTATTATGAGGGGATCACACCATCCCTGTGCTGTGCTGACTTCCTCCTGGGGCTGCTTACGGTGCTGCTGTCAGCGCTGTATGTCACGGAGCTGCTGTCAGCGCTGTATGTCACGGAGCTGCTGTCAGCGCTGTATGTCACGGAGCTGCTGTCAGCGCTGTATGTCACGGAGCTGCTGTCAGCGCTGTATGTCACGGAGCTGCTGTCAGCGCTGTATGTCACGGAGCTGCTGTCAGCGCTGTATGTCACGGAGCTGCTGTCAGCGCTGTATGTCACGGAGCTGCTGTCAGCGCTGTATGTCACGGAGCTGCTGTCAGCGCTGTATGTCACGGAGCTGCTGTCAGCGCTGTATGTCACGGTGCTGCTGTCAGCGCTGTATGTCACGGAGCTGCTGTCAGCGCTGTATGTCACGGAGCTGCTGTCAGTGCTGTATGTCACGGAGCTGCTGTCAGCGCTGTATGTCACGGAGCTGCTGTCAGCGCTGTATGTCACGGAGCTGCTGTCAGCGCTGTATGTCACGGTGCTGCTGTCAGCGCTGTATGTCACGGAGCTGCTGTCAGCGCTGTATGTCACGGAGCTGCTGTCAGCGCTGTATGTCACGGAGCTGCTGTCAGCGCTGTATGTCACGGAGCTGCTGTCAGCGCTGTATGTCACGGAGCTGCTGTCAGCGCTGTATGTCACGGTGCTGATGTCAGTGCTCTGTATTACGGTGCTGCTGTCAGTGCTCTGTATCTCCTGCACCCTCTTGTTTGCCTACCCTGGTCCCTGACCTTCCCTCTCCTCCATTGCCTTCATTAGCTCCATAGTCCTGAATTGTCAGAACAATTTCCCAAATAAAAAAAAAATGCTTGTAGTTATCGATCCCAAATTCACCTCATACATGTATTATGCTATTGTCCAGGTGGTGGGACTACGTGCTACCCCCTAATAATTACCCCGTGGCCGCAAATTCGACCTAAAGGTTTGCGAAATTCGCCTCCCATTGAAGTCAATGGAGCCCGCGGCGAACGGTCGTTTTCGCGAACGTTTGTGTCCGTTCGCGTTTCGCGTTCGCGAAACGTCCCGTCGGAAGTTCGTCCATCACTAGTCATATTTATCCCCTCTCTGTATTGGAGCTAGAAGCCATTCGCAATTATATTGATATAAGTATGGAAAAGGGATTTATTCGGCCTTCTCCCTCCCCAGCTGGAGCTGGCATCTTCTTTGTCGAGTGGGAAATTTGAATGGAGAGTAGGGATGAGCCGAACACCCCCCGGTTCGGTTCGCACCAGAACTTTCGAATGGACCCCAAATTCGAACGAACTTTAGAACCCCATTGACGTCTATGGGACTCGAACGTTCGGAATTAAAAGTGCTAATTTTAACGGCTAATATGCAAGATACTGTCCTAAAAAGGGTTTGGGGACCTGGCTCCTGCCAATGCCAATGCCTAAAATGTTTTTAAAAATGGCCGTTTTGGCGGGAGCACTGATTTTAATGATGATTAAAGTGAAAAAAAAAGTGAAATATTCCTTTAAATATGGTGCCTGGGGGGTGTCTGTAGTATGCCTGTGAAGTGCCACGTGTTTCCCGTCTTTAGAACAGTCCCTGCACAAAATGACATTAAACAGAAATAACATCATTGAAAACTGCTTGCGGTTTTAATGTTATATCTGGTTCCTGCAATATGGTTGAAAACCATTGAGAAAAATGGCATGGGTAGCCCTCCCTGCCCATTACCAGCCCCTTTGGGTCTTGTACGCATATCAAGGGGAACCCTGTACCCATATTAAAAAAAGGAAATTAGTGTGGCCCCCAGGCCTTATATACTCAGAACAGCAGTATACAGGCGGTGCAAACAAGACAGGGACTGTGTAGGTTTGTTGTGTTAAGTTGAATCTGTTTGTAATTTTCAACTGGTACATTTTTAAAGTGTAGCTCCAGTCAAAAAAACTATTTTTAAGCTTTTTGGAAAACATAGGGAAGGGTTATCACCCCTGTATAATTTGTTTTGTCGTCCATCTTTTTTCATCTCACTTGCTGTTGTCTCCTTCCGTTTGCAAGTAGGAGATGTTTGTAAGTTGGATGTTTGAAAGTAGGGGCCTGCCCTATATGCTCTGCTGAAATGGCAGAACAAGGTGTTGGTTTTGCCACAACATTGTAAGCCCTCAAAGTGACTCTTGCTGGGCGCTGGAGCGCCCTGCTGTGAACGATTATATCAAGAATTGTAATTACATGCCATTGTTGAACAGTGGTAGAAAAAATTGATCTTTGGTGGTTGTGGTGCTGGTGCCATAACACTATAAGTCCTCACAGTTACTCTGGGTGGGCACAGGAACGGGCCCTCCTGTGAAATATTATATCAAGAATTGTAATTACGTGTCCCTGTTAAACAGGGGCAGAAAAATTGGGCCTTAGGCACTGGTGCTGGTGCCACGACACTGCAACCTCTCCCATATACTCTAGTTTTATTGCAGGAATTAGCCCTGCTGCAAAGCATTGCATCAAAAATTGTACTTAAACGCCCCTGTTAAACAGGGGCAGAAAAATTGGGCCTTAGGCACTGGTGCTGGTGCCACGACACTGCAACCTCTCCCATATACTCTAGTTTTATTGCAGGAATTAGCCCTGCTGCAAAGCATTGCATCAAAAATTGTACTTAAACGCCCCTGTTAAACAGGGGCAGAAAAATTGGGCCTTAGGCACTGGTGCTGGTGCCACGACACTGCAACCTCTCCCATATACTCTAGTTTTATTGCAGGAATTAGCCCTGCTGCAAAGCATTGCATCAAAAATTGTACTTAAACGCCCCTGTTAAACAGGGGCAGAAAAATTGGGCCTTAGGCACTGGTGCTGGTGCCACGACACTGCAACCTCTCCCATATACTCTAGTTTTATTGCAGGAATTAGCCCTGCTGCAAAGCATTGCATCAAAAATTGTACTTAAACGCCCCTGTTAAACAGGGGCAGAAAAATTGGGCCTTAGGCACTGGTGCTGGTGCCACGACACTGCAATCTCTCCCATATACTCTAGTTTTATTGCAGGAATTAGCCCTGCTGCAAAGCTTTGCATCAAAAATTGTACTTAAACGCCCCTGTTAAACAGGGGCAGAAAAATTGGGCCTTAGGCACTGGTGCTGGTGCCACGACACTGCAACCTCTCCCATATACTCTAGTTTTATTGCAGGAATTAGCCCTGCTGCAAAGCATTGCATCAAAAATTGTACTTAAACGCCCCTGTTAAACAGGGGCAGAAAAATTGGGCCTTAGGCACTGGTGCTGGTGCCACGACACTGCAACCTCTCCCATATACTCTAGTTTTATTGCAGGAATTAGCCCTGCTGCAAAGCATTGCATCAAAAATTGTACTTAAACGCCCCTGTTAAACAGGGGCAGAAAAATTGGGCCTTAGGCACTGGTGCTGGTGCCACGACACTGCAACCTCTCCCATATACTCTAGGTTTATTGCAGGAATTAGCCCTGCTGCAAAGCATTGCATCAAAAATTGTACTTAAATGCCCCTGTTAAACAGGGGCAGAAAAATTGGGCTGATGGCATCACCCAGAACCAGAAATGTTCTTCCAACATATCAGCGGAGGAGGAAGAGGATAGACAATCAACATAACAGGACAGTCACTCAGCATCAGCATAGGCAGTCTTGAAGGGATGTGATATTTCAAAAAAAATTATTCGGTTACATCAGCTTCAGGTGCTTGGTAGCTGTGGGTGATCCAAGACTGATTCATCTTGATGAAGGTCAGTCGATCAACTGATTCGGTGGACAGGCGCACCCTGTGATCGGTAACAAAGCCACCAGCAGCACTGAAGGTGCGTTCCGAAAGAACGCTGGATGCAGGACAGGCCAGTAGCTCAATTGCATACTGTGCAAGCTCTGGCCAGTGATCCATCCTCAAGACCCAGTAAGCCAGAGGATTTTCGGTGGGAAAGGTGTCCAAGTCTGATCTTGCCCCTAGGTATTCCTGCACCATGTAAATCAGACGCTGGCGATGGTTGCTGGAACCGATCATACCTTGGGGCTGCGGACTAAAAAATTGTCTGAAAGCATCAGTCAGACGGCCACCTTCTCCACTGCTCCTTCTGACCGATGCCTCAGCAACACGTTGTCCAGGACCAGGAGTTTGTAACCTCCCAGTCTCTGGGAACGCATTGCACAGACCTTTCTGCAAGGCCTCCCGGAGATGTCTCATCCTCTGCTCCCTCTGCGATGGCAAGATAAGGTCGGCAACCTTACCCTTGTACCGTGGATCAAGGAGAGTGGCCAGCCAGTAATGGTCCCTCTCCTTGATCCGAAGAATACGAGGATCCTTCCGCAGGCTTTGCAGGATCAGGGAGGCCATGCAGCGTAGGTTAGCTGAGGCATTCGGTCCGGAGTCCTCTGGGTCACTAAGGGCAACATAATCCGCAGCTACCTCCTCCCAGCCACGTACAAGTCCACGTGTTTCTTGGGACTGTAAATCATCTCTACAAGACTGCTGCTGCTGCTGCTGATGCTGAGTGCCAGCCTCCACCTCCATGCTGACACAATCATCCTCCTCCTCCTCTTCCTCCTCCTCATCCTCTTCCTGTGTGATGGGTGGCACAGCAGGAACACTGTCTGGATAAAGGGGGCCTTGAGAGGCAAGGAAGTCCTCCTCTTCCTGCCTCTGTTCTGCCTCAAGTGCCCTGTACATTATTCCACGCAGCATATGCTCCAAGAGGTGGACAAGAGGTACAGTGTCACTGATGCATGCACTGTCACTGCTCACCATCCTTGTGGCCTCCTCAAACGGTGACAGGACAGTCCATGCATCCCTGATCATGTCCCACTGGCGTGATGAGAAAAAACCGAGCTCCCCTGACCATGTCCTGGTGCCGTAGTCGCACAGGTACTCATTGACGGCCCTCTGCTGCGTGTGCAGCCACTGCAGCATGGTCAATGTTGAGTTCCACCTGGTGGGCATGTCACATATAAGGCGGTTCTTGGGCAGGTTCAACTCCTTTTGGAGCTCAGCCAGCCGAGCACAAGCATTAAATGATCGGCGGAAATGCACACAGACTTTCCTGGCCTGCTTCAGTACAACCTGTAAGCCGGGGTACCTGCCCAAGAACCGCTGCACCACCAGGTTAAGGACGTGAGCTACACAGGGCATATGGGTCAGTTGTCCCTGTCGGAGGGCGGAGAGGAGGTTGGTGCCATTGTCACAAACCACCATTCCTGGCTTAAGCTGGCGTGGCGTCAACCACCTCTCGGCCTGCCCCTGCAGAGCTGACAAAACATCTGCCCCAGTGTGGCTCCTGTCCCCCAAACAAAAAAGCGCAAGCACGGCATGGCATCGTTTTGCCTGCGTACTTGCGTAGCCCCTGGAACGCCTACGGAGCACCGCTGGTTCTGAGGACAGAGCACTGGAAGAGGCCATGGAGGAAGAAGAAGAGGAGGGGGCGGAGGAGAGAGGTGTGTCACAACCAATAGTAGCAATTTGGAGGTGTGGTGGCGGAACAACCTCCAACACTACTGCACCTTGTCCTGCATCCTTCCCAGCTGCCAGAAGAGTGACCCAATGGGCCGTGAAAGACAGGTAACGTCCCTGTCCATGCCTGCTGGACCATGAGTCAGCGGTAATATGCACCTTACCGCTGACCGCCCTGTCCAGCGAGGCAAGGACATTGCCTTCCACATGCCGGTAGAGAGCCGGAATCGCCTTCCGTAAGAAAAAGTGGCGTTTGGGGACCTGCCACTGAGGAACCGCACATTGTACAAACTCACGGAAGGGGGCCGAGTCTACCAACTGAAAAGGCAGCAGTTGAAGTGCTAGCAATTTAGCCAAGCTAGCATTCAACCGCTGGGCATGTGGATGGCCTGGAGTGAACTTCTTCCGCCGCTCCAGCAGCTGGGGCAGGGACATTTGCCTGCTATAATCGGACGTGGGTGTACCGCTAGCAGAGTTCCCGGAAGCACTTGGCTGTGACACACCTAATTCTACACCTTCATTCCTCTCAGAGCAGGTTTCAGAGAGGACTGAAGGTCTAGTGGGGTTGGAGATGCCAGCTGATGAGGAGCAAGGAGAGGTCCGCTTTGTTCTTTGGTGTGGGTCTTTGAGGTACGCTTGCCAACGAGCTGCATGGCAGGTCAACATATGTCTGGTCAAGCATGTGGTGCCCAAGTGGCTGATGTTTTGGCCACGCGAGATACGCTTGAGACATATGTTGCAAATAGCAGCGGTGCGATCTGATGCACTCGTCTCAAAAAAGGCCCACACCAAAGAACTTTTAAAATAACGCGCAGAGGCAGCGCCCTGCACAGGCGGAGCTCTGCTGTGTGATTCAGTCGGTGTGCTGCCCCTAAGCTGGCCCCCGGAGGGCATCCTGCCTCGTTGGACATGTGCCTCCTCCTCCTCCTCCTCTCTCCTACCAGGCACCCACGTGGAGTCAGTGCCCTCATCATCCCCTCCCTCTTCATCGCTGTAGCAAACCTGGCAGTATGCTGCAGCTTGTGGAACATGACTGCCAGATTGCTGTCCTTCTTGAGCATCCCCTCTCTCTGCGCTCACGCTAATGCCTTCCTCTAGCTGAGTGTCATCATCAGAGCCCACAAAACACTGGGCATCCTCCTGGAGCATGTACCCAACACTGTGCTCAAAGAGTTCAGGAGACTCCTCAGGAGGACGTGGTGGGTCTAGGGAAGGAGTCACTGATGATGACATTGAGAGGAGGGAAGACGATGCGTTGGCCGCTGCTTTGCTAGTACCCTGAGACTGGGTGAGAGAGGATGAGGAGGATGAAGAGGGCTTGGTCATCCACTCTACCAAGTCGTTGGCATGTTGCGGTTCAACATGTCCAGCTGCCGAAAAGAAGGACAAGCGTGTCCCATGGCCACGTGCTGATGACAATGCACCGCGTCCAGGACCAGCACTGTTGTCTCTAGACACAGAGCCTGCTTGCCCTCTTTTATCGGCTCGCACCTGTCTGCCTCTCCTTGCTGGCCTTCCAGACATGGTAATGGCCTGAATGGAGTTGGGTAAAACAGCAGTGTAATGGAATCACACAACACCCACTAAGCCCTGCAGATGGCTCTATTAGAGAACAGCAATAAACGGTAGATACAGGTGTATATTGTGCTGGAGTCACACAACACCCACTAACTCCTGCAGATGCCTTTATTATAGAACACCAGAGATAAAGGGGTATACTGTAATTGAGTCACACAACACCCACTAAGCCCTGCAGATGACTCTTTTAGAGAACAGCAATAAAGGGTAGATACAGGTGTATATTGTGCTGGAGGCACAAAAAACCCACTAACTCCTGCAGATGCCTTTATTATAGAACACCAGAGATAAAGGGGTATATACAGATCTATACTGTGCTGTGCTGGAGGCACACACAACTTCCAATAACTTCTGCAGATGGCAAGTGGGCTCAAATAGAGAAGAGCTATGTAGGTGGATATAGCGGTGTATACTGGGTACAGAGCATGCAGACAGCACGCACAAGCTCCTAACACTACTGACTGCAAGCTCTATTATAAAAGATAGATCACTAGCTATATAGGTGAGGTGAATATAGCGGTGTATACTGCGGTCAGGGCACACAGACAACAACCATTACAGAAGAGCAAGATCGAAAATCGGCCGATAACGATCGGTGTATACTGTGTTGAAGGTACACAGAACACCCACTAACTGCTTCAGACGCCAACACACTACACAAGGCCGCCGCGCTGGCGGCCTTATATAGTGTGGGGCGTGTACTACACAGCCTGAGCTATGATTGGCCACAGGCATCCTGCCTGTGGCCAATCATGGCTCTCCTCGCTGCTGGCGCTGTGATTGGCCAAGCATGCGGGGTCACAGTGCATGCTTGGCCAATCATGAGCCAGCAATGCACTGCGATGACGCAGTGCATTGTGGGCCGTGAGCGCCACACGAATTTGGCGCGAACGGTCCATAACGTTCGGAATTCACCGAACGGGCGAACAGCCGATGTTCGAGTCGAACGTATGTTCGACTCGAACACGAAGCTTATCCCTAATGGAGAGTGAAAAGCAGATTTGATTTTGACAGCTGGTGATTGCTGTATTTTATTTTTTCATTTTTTTGGGGGGTCTTTCCTTTCAGCTATTTAAACACTTTTTCTGTCACTTTTTAAATAGCCTTTTTTTTTCTTCCTTCTGACTACTAATTAGGAGGAGTGGTTAATTAGTCACAGGTGCTTCATGTCCTAAATAACTTCCAGTAGAACTAATTTCTGACCTTGCTCATCTTTAGGCCTCATGCACACGAGACGCAGTTAAACGCGCGTTCAGATGCAGTTGGACAGTTTTTTCAACTGCACCTGAACTCATTCAATGTTATCCTATGTGTCCATGCACACAGTCTCGTTTTTTTCCGTTTATATGCAGTTGCGTTTAATCTCGTTTTTCCAGAAGCAAAAAAATGCGTTCAGAAACAAAAATTTCTGCGTTTCAGACGCAAAACGCGGCAAAACGCGGTAAAACGCGGCAAAACGCCGCTACCGCGTTTAGCCGCGTTTGCGTTTATATGCGTTTTTAAAGGTGACCTTTTTTTTTACATTAAAAATCTCAAAAATGATTGCAAATGATGAAAAACCATTAGAAAAATATTTTAAACAATTGCAATTGCAAGTGGACAATGCACAACTTGTGGCAAGTGACGTGGCAAGTGGACAATCCACAACTTGTGGCAAGTGACATGGCAGGTGGCAAGTGATGTGGCAAGTGGACAATCCACAACTTGTGGCAAGTGACGTGGCAGGTGAAGTGGCAAGTGACGTGGAAAGTGGACAATAGACAACTTGTGGCAGGTGACGTGGCAAGTGACCTGGCAGGTGACGCGGCAAGTGACTTGGCAGGTGACGTGGCAAGTGGAAAATCAACAACTTGTGGCAGGTGACTGGCATGTGACGTGGCAAGTGGACAATCCATAACTTGTGGCAGGTGACGTGGCAAGTGACGTGGCAAGTGGACAATCCACTTGTGGCAGGGGACGTAGCAAGTGACGTGGCAAGTGGACAATCCACTTGTGGCAGGTGATGTGGCAAGTGACGTGGCGAGTGGACAATCCACAACTTGTGTCAGGTGACGTGGCAAGTGGACAATCCACAACTTGTGGCAGGTGATGTGGCAGGTGATGTGGCAAGTGATGTGGCAAGTGGACAATCCACTTGTGGCAGGTGACGTGGCAGGGGACGTGGCAAGGGACGTGGCAAGTGGACAATCCACAACTTGTGGCAGGTGATGTGGCTGGTGACGTGGCAAGTGGACAATCCACATCTTGTGGCAGGTGACGTGGCAGGTGACGTGGAAAGTGGTGTGGCAAGTGGACAATCCACAACTTGTGGCAGGTGATGTGGCTGGTGACGTGGTAAGTGGACAATCCACAACTTGTGGCAGATGGCATGGCAGGTGACATGGAAAGTGGACAATCCACATCTTGTGGCAAGTGACGTGGCAGGTGATGTGGCAAGTGACGTGGCAAGTGGACAATCCACAACTTGTGGCAGGTGATGTGGCAAGTGATGTGGCAGGTGATGTGACAAGTGGACAATCCACATCTTGTGGCAAGTGACGTGGCAGCTGACGTGGCAAGTGACGTGGCAGCTGACGTGGCAAGTGACATGGCAAGTGGACAATCCACATCTCGTGGCAAGTGACGTGGCAGGTGATGTGGCAAGTGACGTGGCAAGTGGACAATCCACAACTTGTGGCAGGTGCCGTGGCAAGTGACACGGCAAATGCAAGTGTACAACTGCTCTCTATGCTGCTGCTGCTCACTCTGATCAAAATAGCAGAAATAGTTAAAAAAAATGCTTTGAGAGCTTGGGGAGGGTCTACATGATGTTATCTTTATAAACGCGTCTAAACGCAAACGCGTCTAAACGCGTCTAAACGCGACATGCAAACGCGGCAAAACGCGCGTTTCTAAACGCGCGTTTCAGCTTTTTTTTAACAGAGGTTTCATCTGCGTCTCGTGTGCATGAGGCCTTAAGCTTGCACTTTTTGCTGCTGGAACTCTGACCAAGTGGAACTTGACTAAGTGGTGAGTTAAAAAACAGAATTGAAAACCGGAACATCTGAAATTTCCTGTTAGTAATATCATTATTGTAAGTGGGAAAATGTGTGCTAGCAAGATTGAAAGTTTTGTGCAGTGCACAGTGTGCCGCATGTACACAGTAAAGGAGCAACAGCTCCAGGATGGATACCACTGCGACAGATGTGAGCAGGTTTCCCTTCTGCAAGCTCACATTAGAGATCTGGAGGAGCAAGTTGCAACACTGGGCAGAACTGACAACCCAGAAAGGGGTCCTCTGCCCACTTAGCGGATGGCTAGTAGAGTTAATGGGGAGGGTGGAGGGGTAGGTCAGAATTATCAGGTAGGAAGATGGGTTAATGCAGTTAGGAGTGGTAGGGGCTCACAGAAAGAGAAGGTTACCCCTGGGTTTGAGCACCCTAAAAGATTTGCCAAATTGGGTGAAGATGTGGGCATGGCAAGAGGTGACAGCCCTAGATTTCACTGCTACCCCTAACAGCCAGGAGAGCAGCCCATCTAGTAGGGGTGGTAAGGGTAGTGCAGGTAGGCCTAGACAGTTGGTGGTAATAGGAGATTCTATAATCAGAAGGATTGATAGAACATTTTGTCACCAGGATAGCCTCAACCGAGTGGTTTGCTGTCTCCCTGGTGGCAGGGATTAGCATGTGGTGGACCGGGTTGCTAAATTACTGGGAGGGGCTGGGCATAACCCAGCTGTCTTGGTCCATGTTGGAACCAATGAAAAAATATATGGAAGGTGGAGGCTCCTTAACCACTTTCATACCAGGCACTTTCCCCTTCCTGCCCAGGACATTTTTTAGCTTTCAGCGCTGTCGCACTTTGAACGACAATTGTGTGGTCATGCGACACTGTACCCAAACTAAATTTTTATAATTTTCTTCCCACAAATAGAGCTTTCTTTTGCTGGTATTTGATCACCTCTGCAGTTTTTAATTTTTGTGCTATAAATGAAAAAAGACCATTTAAAAAAAAAATGATGGGCACTGATTGGAGGCACTGATGATAAGATAAGCAGCACTGATGAGGAGCTACTGACAGGCATTACTGAGTGGCACTGATTGGCACATTGGGGCACTTTGGGGCAATGACAGGCATTACTGATGGGGCACTGCCACTTTTTGGGCACTGATCTGCACTTTTATAGACACTGACACGCTTTATAGAGGGGCAGGCTGGCAGGTGTTGGGCTCTGATGGGCAGCTTTTGAGGGGGGCTGTGCTGATAATCAATGTGCTGATTGGTCACAGCTGATCACATGGTAAGAAGCCTCTGTCAGAAGCTTCATATCATGATCAAAGTTGCGGTGTGTCAGACTGACACACAGCACCTCCGATCGCTGCACGTTGGTGTCTGAATGAGAGTTTACTAGAGACCCCTGAGGCCCTATTGGATGTAACTGAAGAACTCACGGCATATTTTGAGACGGACGGCGCACCAGGGAGCGACCCAGGTATAGTGTGGCAGGTCCATAAAGTGGTTATAAGGGGAATCTTGATCAAACATGGATCCCGTATTAAGAAGGCCTGGGAGGCGAAATTATCAAAATTTATGGCCAACATTCAGGCTTTAGAACTACAACATAAAAGGATACCTGACCCCCAAAAGGGGAAGGACTTGACTCACCTCTGGAGACAGGTATCAGATCTCCTCCGCTATAAGGCTAAGGCATCAATACAAGCGGGTAGGAAAGTCTCATATGAATCAGGAGATAAATGCAGTAAACTATTGTCCAAGACACTCAGAGAACAATGTACGGTGGCATGCATACCCCATATAAAAGGGAATAAGGGACAGACAGTTACTAAGCCAAAAGACATAGCTCAGGTATTTGGGGAAATCTGCTCTACCCTATATAATCTCCCATCATCACCTATAACATCCCCATCTCTAGAGGAACATCTTACCTTTGCACAGCTGCCTTGTATATCACCTCAAGTCAGCGGGGAGTAAGAAGCGCCAATATCAATTGAAGAACTACAAAAAGTAGTGAAGAGTAGAAGTAATGAAGAGTAGTAGTAGTGAAAAGCACCGGGTCCAGATGGATTCAGTATACAATATTATAAGACTCTTTTGCCATGGTTAGGACCATACAGATCAAAGCATTTAATGCACTGGGACAGTCTGTTAAATACCCTCCTGTGGCACTAATGGCAAACATATCAGTTATCCTAAAAGGGGAAGGATCTCTAAGCCCGGCTCCCCCAATTGGTACATTTGAACCAAGTGGGTTTTATCCCTTCCCGTGAAGGGAGAGATAATACTATTAAAGCACTTAATCTGATACATCATGCTAATTGAACTAGCACTCCATGTGTATTTTAAGTACTGATGCAGACAAAGTATTCAATAGGGTGAACTGGAATTTTATGCTTGAGATTCTGAGACATATGGACTTTGGGGATCGGATCCTGCAATGGATCACCAGTGTATACTCTCAGATCTCTTTTCTATTTCAAATGGCACCCGTCAGGGGTTTCCTCTTTCATCCCTGTTATTCGCCCTTTCGCTAAAGCATTTTTTGAATAAAATCCGGTCGAACCCTGATATCTCAGGGATACAAATAGGAGACTCTAAATATAAAATCTCAGCTTACGCAGATGATTTACTCTTTTCATTGACCAATTCACAGGTCTCACTCCCTAATCTTATGAAGGAAATGGAGAACTATGGAATCCTATCAAACTTTAACCACATCAATACTGGGCACTTTCGCCCCCTTCCTTCCCAGACCAATTTTCAGCTTTCAGCACTTTCAATGACAATTGCGCGGTCATGCTACGCTATACCCAAATTACATTTTTATAATTTTGTTCGCACAAATAGAGCTTTATTTTGGTGATATTTATTCACGACTCATTTTTTATTCTTTGTGATATAAGCGAAAAAAGAGCGGAAATTTAAAAAAAAAAAAAAAAACAATATTTTCTTCTTTCTATTTTAAAATAAATCTAATAAAACCAAATTTTTCATAAATTTGAGGCAAAATGTATTCTGCTATATGTTTTTGGTAAAAAAAAATCCGTTAAGTGTATAATAATTTGTTTGTGTGATCACGGACATATGTACGCAAATATACTCATAAAAGGGGCGCTAGACCAAATATCAAACAATAAGAAATGTGAGACTAGTGATCATACAATATCCTAAAATGGTACATAACATATCACAAAAAACTGCAATATACCAAAAAAATGTTGCAAACAAAATACAGTGAACAACAATAGTAGGTGAAGTCCCAATTAGGTGCTAACACCAAACAAAGGAAATACAGATAAATAAATAAGTATAAATCCAAAAGTCCAAAGCAGTGTTTTTTTTCAGTGAAAACCTTCTTCTGAATCCATAAACAGAACAACTGCTGGGATCTTCTATAACGTGATAAAACAACGTCCCTTCACCAAGAATTTATGGACATAAAAAAGACACCCCACTTGTGAAGAAAATAGATGTCTTCTTACCAGATGCTGTTGACTACTTTAATTAAAAAGATAGTCAAATAGGCTTATGCAGGGTGAAATCCCTGCTCACTTGGAATCAGGTGGACCTCCTATGGACAGAAGCTTCTCCTCATAGACTCAGATGGGTCATAAAAAAAGCCAAACAAAAATCCATAGCGTAATACCGTTTAATAAAACATAAATTATAAAACATAAGGCCAAATGGCTGCTTACATAAGTTGGTGCCCAACCTGGCACTGGGGCTGCTTGCTAAAAACAAAAAGTTTTCGTAATGGATACGTAGTTCCTCGTGGTGTAAGGCGTGCGTTCCACCGAAGGGCAGCCGATGACCAAGGACGACCGGAACTAAACGTAAACGAACGTGACTGGATACCGCCTCGACGTACGTTTCGTTTGACACGTCATCAGGAAGCATCTCCGTTAAGTGTATAATAATTTGTTTGTGTGATCACGGACATATGTACGCAAATGATCATGTACAGATGTGTGTAGGTGATCATGGACATATGTGTGCAGATAATCATTGGGACATGTGATTTTAGTGGGACATATGCGGGGGGCAGGTGTTTTTTTTAATTTGGGGATATGTGTGTTTTGGGGACATTGTGTGGGGACATGTGTGATCCCCCTCCTTCTGAAGGACGTTCCTGAACGTCCATTCGGAAGGAGAGAGCGCCCACCCGGACGTATATGTACATTGGCTGGGTGGGAAGTAGTTAAGATAAACTATACAAAATTTCTTTGCGTCATACTCTACAATCCAATTTTAAGTTTAAATGGGCAACATCTGCATTGAAGTATCTAGGCACATATATCCCGTCAAACCTGACAAATATCTTTGCGCTGAACTGCTGCTTAGTTCTATTAGTTCTCTGTTAGATAAATGGCATAGAGGGTTACACTCATGGTTTGGCCGCTGTAACATAATCAAGATGAACATATTACCGAAATGTCTATATCTGTTTCAGACATTGCCCATTGCTATCCCAGCAGTTTTTCTTTGCCAAATTAATACGCTTTTTACTAAGTTCATATGGGCCCAGAAACAATCTAGGCTGAGCAGACGACTGTTGACAATGCCTAAATGTTATGGTGGAATAGCGACACCAGATGCACTTAAATGTTATCAAGCTGACCATCTTGGACTAATTGGTGCAGACACAGAGATTTTAAATTATGGACAGCTATTGAACAACAGTCTAGTCCGACCCCCTTAAATAGGGCAATGTGGTGTTACTCAGATTTACCAGTCCCCCTTAAGACACATCCTATTATAGGCCCTACACTCAGATTAGGATTTATGGTATGTAGGACTTCCAGACTCTCTTCTATACAATCAATATTGTATCCTATACTGGGAAACCACAGTTTCCCTCCAGGTGAAGCGACAGGCCCATTTCAGGACTTACTAGAGAGGGGACTTTTCCAAGCTTCCCATTTTTTAGAAGCTGATAATTGGCCCATGATCGCTATACCTATGCAACCAGAGGGTAGTTCTAGAATAAAGATCTGGCAAGCACTACAGCTTTACTATTATTTTTGATTACTAGGACCCCCGGAGAACTACAGACGACAGCAGACACAATATGAAACATACTGTGAGGGGGGGAGAACCTCTGGGTAACCCTCTCTACAAGATATGCTCCCTGTTGGTAGCACCTCCAGAGGACTTTGTGTTAATGAGCCATAATAAATGGGAAAGAGACTTGAATAGGACATTTACATCTGCCCAATGTCATAATATAATTTTTCTTTCGTTGAGTTTATCTATCTGTACACGTATCCAGGAGATGAGCTAAAAAATACTGACGTGATATATTAAAACATGGTCGCACTGGGTGGAATTTGTATGTCCGGATGAAGGGAAATTACTTTTGGAGAGTTGATTGCGAGAGGGAGGTGATCCCGACCCCCCCCTCCGGAAGCTGTTGCATGCTCGTGCCCCTCTGTGTAAGGGGGAGAGGAGGGGGGAGGTACAGATATGGGGGTGAGAGGCTTCTCTCTTTTTTTTTTTTTTATAGGGGAAAAGGGAAAAAGGGGGGGGGGGGAGGAGATAGCTGTTGGTGTGGTTAAGGTGCATTAATCTGCCATATAACATTAGGTAATTATGAAATTGGTGAATTTGACATTTATTTTGTGGCATATTAAATCTGGCTGTGTATTCAATGGATCCTTGGCATCTTTGTATATTTGTATAAATAAATAAATAAAAATTTGAAAAAAAAAAGGATTGAGGGGGAAGGTGAATTAGGTTATAATGGGGCAGACAGGTGAGACAGGGGTCAGCCCCTATTGGTGGGAGGAATGGGGAAAGACGAGGGGGGGGGGGGGCTATGGCAGGTTATATGGAGGTTCCCATGTTGCAATCAACAATTGAAAATGGTATTATTTGTACTAAAATAAAAAATATGCAAAATGAGTGTGCAAAATCTGACAATGAATTAAAGTATTTGTTCACCAATGCCAGAAGTCTGGCAAGCAAAAATAGGTGAGTTGGAAGAACTATTATTTAATTGGTGTTTCTGTATCTTGGCTTCATTCTTCACATGACTGGGCTATTAATATTCCTGGCCTTGCTCTCATTCAGAAAGACAGGGTAAAATGGAGCGGTGGTGGTGTCTGGTGAGAAGTGATCTCAAAGCAAGTGTGAAAGAGGACCTAGTTGATGGAGAGTCTGATGAGTCTGAAGCATTATCATTGGAAATGTACATGGGTGTGTGTGCACACTACAAAGGTTATCATTGGAGTTTGGTATAGACCTCCCAGTGTTAATGAGGAGGTGGAGACTCAGCTGGGACATTGATAATAATAGGGGATTTTAACTACCCGGAAACTGACTGGAGTAATGGCACTGCTGGAACAGTTAAAGGGCAAAAATGTATAAAGCTATTACAAGTCAATTTTATGATGCAGTTAATTGAGGCCCCAACTAGGAATGATACTCTGCTGGACCCAATGATCTCATACCAAGTAGAGCTTATTACCAATATTCATATAAAAGAACATCTAGTTATCAGTGACCATAACATGATTTAATGTTAGCTGTAAGCAACAAACAAATACGGGAAATATAAAGACACTTAACATTAAGAGAGCAAATTTTCCAAGGATGAGGGCTGCTCTCCAAGACTTTAACCGAGAGGGAATATTGGCATCGATTAACACGGAACAGAAATGTGAATTCTTCAAAAAGACTGTATGCAAACTCACTGCAAAGTATATTCCTATGGGCAATAAGTTTAAAAGGCTAAAAATAAAATGTGGCTCATGGCCAAACTTAAACTATAAATAATAAGAGAAGAGCTTTGAAAAAATATATAAAATGTTTAAATCCCTACATACCCCCCTACTCTCCCACGCTTTTACCCAGCCTTTTCTGAACCAGGCTTGTTCGCTGCTTGGTCTCAGGCAGGCCTTGATCGAGTATGGGATCTAACGAAAGGTGGATCACCCAAATCTTTTCCAGACCTACAAGCCCAAACCCGAATCCCACATTAAGAATGCTTCCGCTACCTCCAAATTTCCCACTTCATACAGACATTACCTAAACACAACGCAGACCAAGATTATATGTCAATATTCGAGAGAATATGCGACTCGGGTCCACGCGGTCCCGGTATCATCTCTCAATTTTACGCCCACTTCGTCTCCCCTCCCGCCTCCCTACCGCCCTATGCAACAAGGTGGTCTACTGACCTTGGCCTAGATCTTGATGCTGACGTTTGGACAGAGATTTGGACCAACACCAAAAATGCTACCCAGAATGTTATTACCTCTGAGGCTAATTTCAAAGTTCTCATGCGGTGGTACCTGGTCCCAACCAGGATAGCTAAGTTTGTCCCAGGCTACCCTGCGACTTGTTTCAGGGGCTGTGCGGAAGCAGGCACCCACACCCATATTTGGTGGACGTGCCCAATAGCCCAACACTTCTGGGCAACAGTGTTTCAGATGGCTTCGACATTGCTGCGGGACACCTCGAAAACCTGATCCTTCTCTAGCATTGCTCAACTTAGCACCCTGAAACTGCACCCGTACTCAGCTGTGCCTCTTCCTCCAACTTACTACGGTGGCTAAGAAAACAATAGCGAGAGCCTGGAAGACGCCAACACTCCCCATAACCGAAGTTAAGAATAGGATTGCTCAAGCCATGATACATAGCAAAATTGAAGCAACAATTCTAGACCGCCTACCTCGATATAATAAGATATGGCAGCCGTGGGTTAGGCATTTCTTACCCCTCAACCTAGACCCCAATCTTTTGAAGCCTTGAGCGCGCCCCCTCTAACAGACCCTCCTTGGAGCATGCCCTGGGCCCGTGCGAGCCTGCCGACCTTCCTCCCTCCCCACACTTTATCCTCTTCTATACACCCCCTCCTCTCTCCTCTCAACCCCTAGTCTTTCCCTTCTCTCTACTCTACCTTTTTACATTCCAAACTACTACTTACACAGTACCTGTACTCCCATGTTGGCCTGAGTTCTCAATCTTGAGAGTAACATAGTTAGCCAGCCCCGGGGATCCCGGAGCCCCTGACCCCTATCACGTAAGCTATAATGTACTCTCACCCAAGTTCAGACCCTCTCGGAAATAGTCTAGTCCTTAGGACTAGACCTTGGTATTTAAGGATGATACCATACTATTGTTATTTTTGTGTTAATACTACAAAAGCTCTGTCTTCCGCATTGCTACAATGTACTGTGTACTTATTCTGATAAATAATAATAAAAACCTTTGAAAAGAAAAAAATATACAAAAATAAAGGAACACTATCATCGTTTAAATGTTACAAAGAATATAACAGAATATGTAAAAAGGAAATCAAAGACGCAAAATATCAAAACGAACAACAGATTGCAAAAGATAGTAGGACAAACCCCAAAAAATTCTTCAAATATATTAATAGTAAAAGGTCAGGTCTGAGCATGTAGGCCCTTTACAAAATAATCTGGAGTGGGTGACTGGGGACAAAAAGAAGGCAAATGTATTAAATACTTTCTTCAGCTCTGTGTATACAAAGGAGCATGGGGGAGATCATATAGTAGGTGAGGTTGAAAAAAGACACAAGTCCATCAAGTCCAACCTATGTGTGTGATTATATGTCAGTATTACATTTTATATCCCTGTATGTTGCGGTCGGTCAGGTGGTTATCTAATAGTTTCTTGAAACTATAAATGCCCCCCGCTGAGACCACCGCTTGTGGAAGGTAATTCCACATCCCTGCAGCTCTTACATTAAAGAACCCTCTACGTAGTTTAAGGTTAAACCTCTTTTCTTCTAATTTTAATGAGCGGCCACGAGTCTTGTTAAACTCCCTTTTGTGAATACGTTTTATCCCTATTATGGGGTCAGCAGTATGGCATTTGTATATTGAAATCATATCCCCTCTCATGCGTCTCTTCTCCAGAGAGAATAAGTTCAGTACTCGCAACCTTTCCTCATAACTAATATCCTCCAGACCCTTTATTAGCTTTGTTGCCCTTCAGTGTACTCGCTCCATTTCCAGTACATCCTTCCTGAGGACTAGTGCCCAGAACTGGACAGCATACTCCAGATGTGGCTGGACCAGAGTCTTGTAGAGTGGGAGAATTATCGTTTTATCTCTGGAGGTGATCCCCTTTTTAATGCATGCCAATATTCTGTTTGCTTTGTTATCAGCAGCTTGGCATTGCATGGCATCTAGCTCCAAATCCTGCTTGCTGTTCTACTACGCTCATCTCTGGCTCCCTGACGTTTTGGCTTGTCTGACTATCCGTTCTGGTTCCTGAACTCTGGCTATGTTTTGACTATGTTTACTCCGTTTACCTTTTTTCATTATTATTAAACAAGTGAGATTTAACTGTGCTTCTATCTCAGTCTGATTCATGGTTTCTGACAGTTGACAAAGGCCATGAATTCAGAAGATGCAGCCAATCCACTTGTTTGTAATATTTTTTCCAGACTGGATGAACAGGATCACCGCATTTATCAGTTTGCCATGGCGTTACAAATGTTCCTGAGTCGAACGGCTCACCTGGAATCTCCCACTGTGGCTGCTCCAGTACAACCTGTATTGCAGGCCGTCCCTGCTGCTACTCAAGCCTCGAGTATTTCCTCTATAAGAGGTATGTCTGATTCCGCTCAGCTTCCCCAGCAATTTGGAGGTGATCCAGTCTAATGCAGGAGGTTTCTCAACCAGGTTGAGATATACGTTGAGATGCTGCCCCAGCGTTTCCCACAGAGAGAAGCAAAGTAGGTTTCCTGATATCTTTGCTTTCTGAGAGAGCCTTGGCCTGGGAAAACCCTCTAAGGGAGACGCAAAAACCTGTTGTCTTGAGTTACCCTGAGTTCGTGGCTTCCTTTAAAAGGGTATTTGACGTTCCCGCATGCTTCGCTTCTGCTGCCAAGTGCCTCATGTCCATCAAACAGAGTACAAGAACTGTTGCCGATTACGCCATTAAATTCTGTACTCTGGCAGCAGAGGTTGCTTGGAACAATGAGGCCCTCCTGGCTGCTTTTTCTCATGGTCTCTCGGATACCATCAAGGATGAGATAGCAGCCCAAGATATACCCACTGACCTGGAGAAGTTGATCACGTTTGCCATCCTCATTGACACCAGACTCAGAGAAAGACTCTCTTTTAAGGAGCGCTTGTGGAAGCCTCCTGTATATTGGTCTCAGAGCTTTTCAGTCCCACCCGTGCCTCCCTCACCTCCCATGCCTCCTGGTACTGAGTCAGTCAGTGAAGCTAAACCCATGCACTTGGGTTTCACACGTCTCTCTGCAGATGAGAGAATCCTTAGGAGGAGGGAGAGATTGTACCTTTATTGTGGCCAGGCAGGTCACTTTTTGAAGTCTTGTCCTACCCGTTCAGGGAACGCCCGAACCTTGAGTTCCTGTCACAGACAGATCTTAGGTGGCATTGTTTCATCCCAGTTATCCAGAAGGATAAGCCCCTGATTTTGGTTACCCTTTCTTGGGCTGAGTCTTTTGTCGAGATACAGGCTATGATCGACTCTGGGGCTGCAGGTCTGTTCATGAATGCTGTCTTTGTATCAAAGCACTCGATTCTACTGCAGCTGCATGACACTCCACTTGCCATTGAGGCTCTTGACGGGAGACCTCTATATAGCCTGCCCATGTGACTCATGAGATTGTTCCATTATCCATGGCCATAGGGGCTCTTGACCATGAGATAATCCAATTCCAAGTTATTTCCTCACCTAAGTTTCTGCTGGTTATTGGTTATCCTTGGTTACAGAGACACAACCCCTCTTTTGGTTGGCTCTGTGCTGAGGTTCTCTCCTGGTTGCCACAATGCAGTAAGACATGCTTCCAGAAGGTAGCCAAGGTCCTGTGCACTTCTTCTCTCTCCTCCCTGCCAGAGGAGTGCTGCGATTTTAGCGATTTTCTTTGACAACGGTCAAGCCTGTAGTTTGCCTCCACACCGGTTGTATGATTGTGCAAGAGTTTACTCTTTGTCAGTCTTGGAGGATAGGGCCATGGAGGAGTATGTTGCAGACACACTTTCTCAAGGTTTCATTCGCGAATCCTCATCTCCTGCTGATGCTGGTTTCTTATTTGTGAAGAAGAGGAGTGGTGAACTGAGACCATGTATTGATTATAGGGGTCTCAATCATTTCAAGATTAAGAATGCCTATCCGATTCCATTGATTACAGAGTTATTTGACCGCATCAAGGGAGCAACGTTTTTTTACAAAGCTTGATTTGAGAGGGGCATACAATCTTGTGAGGATTCAGGAGGTAGACGAGTGGAAAACTGCGTTTAATACCAGAACAGGCCATTATGAGTACCTCGTAATGCCTTTTGGCTTTTGTAACACCCCGGCAGTTTTCCAGGAATTTATTAACAATGTCCTCTGAGATTTGTTCCAGTTATCTGTGGTGGTTTATCTTGAAGATATCCTCATATTTTCCAAGTCCATGGAGAGCCACCACACAGATGTCTGCCATGTGCTTCAGAAACTAAGAGAGAACGATCTCTATTGTAAATTGGAAAAGTGTGAATTCCATCGTGAAAAGGTTAAATTCATAGGTTATGTAATTTCCACTGCTGGTTTTTTGATGGACCCAGAGAAACTTTCAGCAGTCCTACAGTGGCCCCGACCTGTGGGTTTACATCCTCTGCAGCGTTTCCTGGGCTTTGCCAACTATTATCGGAAGTTTATTAATAACTTCTTGTCTCTGGTCAAGCCCCTGACTGATATGACCAGAAAGAACAGTAACCCACAGAGTTGGTCTCCAGAGTCCATTAAGGCCTTTGAGATTCTTAAGGCTGCCTTTGTTTCTGCTCCTGTGTTGGCACATCCTGATCCTATGTTACCTTTTATCCTTGAGGTTGATGCTTCTGAGACTGGTGTTGGCACCCTTTTGTCTCAACATCCTGCCTCTGAATGCGCTATGCATCCTTGTGGCTACGTTTCCAAGAAATTGTCACCCGTGGGGTGCAATTACGAGATTGGTGACAGAGAGCTGTTGGCGATCATTTTAGCCTTGATATAAAAGAGACATCTCCTCAAAGGTACCACTGTGCCAGTTCTCATTCTTAGTGACCATAAGAATCTCACATTCTTGTCTGAGGCTAAACTCCTCTCTCCCAGAAGGGTGCGATGGACTCTTTTCTTGTCAAGTTTCAATTACATTCTCATTCTTACCCGGTACTAAGAATGTAAGGGCTGACGCTTTGTCACGACAATTTTCCTCCACTCCCAAGATGGAGTCGGTTCCGGTTCCGGTTCCTGTGATTCCCCCTGATCGTATTCTGGCTACAATTTGCACCAGTCTCACTTCTCCTTTGGGTGACAAAATTCTTGCTGCTCAGGTTCATGCTCCTCCTGAGAAACCTGGTGACCGCTGCTTTGTACCAGAGAGTCTCCGTACTGCTGTGCTCCAGACTTACCATTCTCCCAAGGCTGCTGACCACCCTGGGAGGAATCAACTCTTTTGGGCCATTTTTCAACAATTCTGGTGGCCTAGTCTATGTGATGATATAACTGCCTTCGTAGATGCCTGCTCCGTAGCTGTGTGTTCTCAGAGTAAGACTCCACGACACCTTCTAGTGGGCCTCCTACAACCCATAGCCAATGGAGAGAGGCTCTGGACCCACGTGTCTATGGATTTCATTGTGGAGTTACCCAAATCCCAGGGCAACACAGTTATTCTTATGCTGGTTGACCGGTTCTCAAAAATATCTCATTGTATTCCACATTGCCCATGTCGAAGGAACTAGCTTCCATTTTTGCTCGGCAGATCTTTCGATTACATGGGCTACCCAAGGTGATTGTCTCAGACAGGGGTAGTCAGTTTGTGTTCCAGTTTTGGCAAGCCTTTTTGTGCACAGTTGGGAATTCAGCTTGCTTTCTCCTCTGCATATCACCCACTGTCTAATGGGGCAGCAGAACATTAGTCCTTGGAGCAATTCCTACATTGCTATATTTCTGACCATCATAACAATTGGTCAGACTTCTTACTGTGGGAGTTTGCTCACAATATTGCCTTGAATTCTGCTTCCTGATTGTCCCCGTTTATGGCGAACTATGGTTTCCAACCTTCCATGTTGCTGACTCATTTGTTCCGCAGAGTATTCCTGCATTAGAGGTGCATGTTGTGGTCTTCATTTCATTTGGGCACAAGTCCAGGAGGCTTTGTGACATGCTAATGATAGGTACAGACTCCACACTGACCGCAGATGCCTGCCTGCACCTTCCTACTAGGTTGGGGACAGGGTCTGGCTGTCGTCTCACAACTGCTGACTTCATGTTTCCTCTCTGAAGTTTGCACCTTGGTTTATTGGGCCTTTCCGTAGTCTTCGCATGATTAACCCAGTGGCTTACGCATTAGACCTTCCTTCTAATATGCGTATCTCAAATGTATTTCATGTCTCCTTATTAAAACCTTTGGTCTGCAACTGCTTTACCACCTCGGTGCTTGTCCTCATTCTGTACAGGTTGAGAACCATGAGGAGTATAAAGTACATGAAAGAAACAATATAGTCCTTAAGCGCTAAAAAAAGCAGTCATAAAAAGTCATTATCATGTCATGATCGATATTTAAAACTGTCTGGACCCCAGTGCTGCTGTTAGCCTCTGGAGAAAGGTAAATGTCAAAATTTCACCAAAAAACATTGCTCGATGAGACCAGAAAATAAAGGAACTATTATAAATGATAAGCGTAATCAAATTCATTTAATTGGATGCACACTAAAATAAAACTAATGCTGCGTACACACGACCGGACTTAGGTCCGACAGACTTTCAACGGAGTTCTGACGGATGTCTGACAGAGTTCTGACAGACTTTCCGAATGAACGGACTTGGCCACACACAATCACACCAAAGTCCGACGGATTCGAACGTGATGACGTACGACTGGACTAGAATAAGGAAGTTCATAGCCAGTAGCCAATAGCTGCCCTAGCGTCAGTTTTTGTCCGTCGGACTAGCATACACACGAGCGGATTTCTCGGTAGGAACTGGGTCTGGCGGAGTTCTGGCGGAAAAATTTGAAACATGTTCCATTTCTAAAGTCTGTCAGACTTTTGCAAATCAAAAGTCCGCTGCAGCCCACACACGATCGAATAGTCTGCCGGAATTGTTCCGTCGGACCTTTGATGTTGAAAAGTCCGGTCGTGTGTACGCGGCATAAAAGTCACAACAGTCAGATGAAAAGATAAAAAGTAGACCTTAATAATAAATCATTTTCATCGTTGAAATACTCCGAAAATTAATAAATATGATACTGCCCAGATGGCAAGGGGTTAATGCCAGCAAGTGTTTATCAAATCCTGATCCGGAATAGAAGACCCAATGGCTCAATATGCAGAGGGAAATCAAGGTAGAGAGACACCGCTCGCTATGCTGCAACTGTTGGCTCAATGATAAATGTCAGTCTCGTTCTGTTCCAGGAGGTGTATTGTAGACCATGTTGCCACAGAGCTTCCACGGTAAGCAGGCTGATCAGGCGAGCTAATACCTAGCGTCCTGGGGGGCGCTCTGGACAGCGCAAATTGAGTCTGAAAGCCAGAAGGCAGGGTCAAAACCGAATACGAAACTAGATGCAAGAGGCCACAGGAGGCTGGGCGTAACGCAATCTCGATGTTGTCGCGGCGACCGTGACCTGTCACCTGTCATCGATGACAGCTGACTTTGACAAAGCGTAGGCACGTGAAACATGTAAGTCATGGTCGCCACGGCAGCATGGAGCTTGCTTTCCTGTGACCTCTTGCATCTGGTTTCATATTCGGTTTTGACAGTGCCTCCTGGCTTTCAGACTCAGTTCACCCTGTCCAGAGTAGAATCTAAAAAGCCTAATTCACATGTGCAGTTGGGGGGTAAAGCAGTTTATTGAGAAACAGTTGCACGACACTTAGGTGTGAATGAAGCCTAAAGGCTTAATGTACACTAGCAGCTCCTAAACTTGCGTTTTGGAGCTTTTGGCGTTTTTTGCCAAAGCTCCTAAATTCAACTCCATAAAAGCCTACAGTATGTGTCCATGTACACATAGGCTTCTGCTAGAGTTTAGAAGCTGCTGGGGTTATGGGGGCTTCCACCTCCCTCTCCTGAACGTGGAAGAATTGACCGCTGGGACGATTTTGCCATGTTTTTCCGCAGCTGAAGGTCAAAGTAGGCAGCGTGTACATGAAACCTAAGGGTGGTACTCTAACAATAGCCCTGTCTGTGAGTTTTCAGTCTACTGTTATGTATCATTTAGACTTCTGCCTATGAGATGCTGGAAGGGATTGTTCAGATTATCATATGGAGCAGCTACAGTTGTGCTCATAAGTTTACATACCCTGGCAGAATTTGTGATTTCTTGGCCATTTCTCAGAGAATATGAATGATAATACAAAAACTTTTCTTTCACTCATGGTTAGAGTTTGGCTGAAGGCATTTAATATCAATCAACTGTGTTTACATGAAAATGACAACAGAAACTACCCAAATGACCCTGATCAAAAGTTTACATACCCCTTTCTTAATACCACGTATTGCCCCTTTTAACAACTTCAATATTCATTTTCACCCCCTTCCTGCCCAGACCAATTTTTAGTTTTCAGCATGGTCACACTTTGAATGACAATTGCCCGGTCATGCAACACTGTACCTAAATGACATTTTTATGTTTTTTTTCCCCACAAATAGAGCTTTCTTTTGGTGGTATTTGATTGTTTGCACTATAATCAAAAGAAGAGCGAGAATTTTTTTTAAAAACATAATATTTTTTACTTTTTGCTATAATAAAAATCCAAATAAAAAAAAAAATTTCCTCAGTTTAGGCCGATATGTATTCTACACATTTTTGGTAAAAAAAATCACAATAAGCGTATATTGATTGGTTTGCGCAAAAGTTAGACGGGATAGATTTATGGCATTTTTTTTTTTTTTTTACTAGTAATGGTACGATATATGATATTTGTGACTGTGACATTGTGATGGACATATAGAACACTTTTGACACATTTTTGGGACCATTCACATTTATACAGCGATAAGTGCTATAAAATTGCACTGATTACTGTGTAAATGTGACTTGAAAGGAAGGGGTTAACACTAGGGGGTGATCGAGGGGTTAATTTATGTTTCCTAGGGAGTGATTCTAACTGTAGGGGGTGGGGACTCACAAGGGGAGGAGACTGATCGGTGTTCCTCTGTACTGAGAACACACCGTCGGCAGGGGCGGACTGACCATTTGGGCACTCGGCACTGCCCGAGGGCCCGGGCCACTAGGGGGCCCCATCAGGGTTGCCAGCCTCAGTAAAACCAGGGACAGTATTTTACATCTGTCCCTTACCAACATCCTTTGGGTCTAAAAATCCTGAGATTATATCTGCCCCACCTCTCCAGTACCTTCTCAGCCAATAGAAACATGTCTGTGTATACTGTGTGTACATGTATGTGTATACTGTGTGATTGTATACTGTGTGGCCCCATAATTTCTGATTGCCTGGGGGGGGGCCATAATCTCCTATTGCCTGGGGGCCCCATGAGTTGTCAGTCCGCCCATGACCATCGGTCTCCTCTCACCTGGCAGGACATGGATCTGTGAGTTTCCATACGGAGATCCACGGTTCTGCTGTGTTTTTGGGCAATCGCGCGTGCCCGGCAGAAGCTGAGGACGTCATATGAAGCCCTCCAAGGATGGAAGATTCCCTCCTGCGGACGTCATATGACTATGGGCGGGTAATGAAGTGGTTAACATCAATGACAGCTTGAAGTCTTTTGTGGTATTTGTGGATGAGGCTCTTTATCTTCTCAGATGGTAAAGCTGCCCATTCCTCTTGGCAAAAAGCCTCCAGTTCCTGTAAATTCGTGGGCTGCCTTGAATGAACTGCATGTTTGAGATCTCCCAAGAGTTGCTCAATGATATTGTGGTCAGGAGACTGAGATGGCCACTCCAGAACCTTCACTTTATTCTGCTGAGGGCTGAAAATAGTGGCCACTGGTGGCAGTGCCCAGAACCAAAAGATTTCTTACAAGCTATCAGTATGATCATTAAGGAGGAAGAGGATAGTCACTCAGCATCAGCATAGGCAGTCTTGAAGGGATCTGACATTTCAAAAAAAAATATTCGGTTACATCAGCATCAGGTGCTGAATGTGCATTCCGAAAGAACGCTGGATGCAGGACAGGCCAGTAGCTCAATTGCATACTGTGCAAGCTCTGGCCAGTGATCCATCCTCAAGACCCAGTAACCCAGAGGATTTTCGGTGGGAAAGGTGTCCAAGTCTGACCTTGCCCCTAGGTATTCCTGCACCATGTAAATCAGATGCTGGCTATGGTTGCTGGAACCGATCATACCTTGTCTGAACACATCGGTCAGATGGCCACCTTCTCCACCACTCCTTCTGTGATTGACCGAAGCCTCAGCAACACGTGACATCGCGATCACACCACGATCACACCACGGAAGATGTTAGAAGTGAGACCATTGAGAAGTTTTAAAGCTAACATCTTGCGTGGTGTGATCGCGATGTAATTTTGCTTGAAGCCTGGATATATGCATGTGGGAATGGACTCAGTTTTGGTGGTCACTGTTATTCAATTATACTGATTAGTGGTACTATTATTTGGGGATTTTAATGAGTACCGTAGTATCACTTAATATTTTTATAAGGTCACATATTTTACTCCATTAAGCAGGGGTATCCTTCTGCACAGTACTCTGCACTTTAATTTATAGGTATGATGATCATATGTAGCACTTTTTTCTTTATTTATGTATAATATAATTAAGCATTTTTGCGCAGCTATCTTTGTACAATATTTTGTATTTTATCTTCATAGGTGCTAATGGGGAGTATATGTACCCTTTGTTTCTTTGCTTGTGTACGATTTTATTGAGCAATTTTGCACAGTGATTTTTGCACAATACTCTGTATAATTATTTGCATACTATTCTGCACAGCATTCAGCACTTTTTGTTTTATGTTTGAGGATGTATTATTGCACTTAGCACTTTATGTGCATGAATTTATATTGAGCAGTATTTATTCCTTTCTTAGTGCAGTGGCTAAATAGAAAATTGATTAGAGCGCACCATTATTTAGATAATTAATCCTATGTGTGACAGAACACTTTATATGGTTGCAGCTTAATCATTAAGGTTTTTTCTATTTCTTATTCTCAGCACATATATATATTATCATATTAGCGCTTAGGCCCGTTATATTTTATAACTAATGCATGCACTGTCACTGCTCACCATCCTCGTGGCCTCATCAAATGGTGACAGGACAGTGCATGCATCCCTGATCATAGCCTACTGGCGTGGGGAAAAAAAAAAGCTCCTCTCACCCTGTCCTGGTGCCATAGGCGCACAGGTACTCATTGATGGCCCTCTGCTGCGTGTGCAACCGCTGCAGCATGGCCAATGTTGAGTTCCACCTGGTGGGCATGTCACAGATTCGGCGGGTTAAATTCCTTTTGGAGGTCAGCCAGCTGAGCACTGGCATTATATGACCGGTGGAAATGCACACAGACTTTCCTTGCCTGCCTCAGGACATCCTGTAAGCCTGGCTACCTGCCCAAGAACCGCTGCACCACCAAGTTATGGACATGAGCCAAACAGGGAACATGGGTGAAGTGTCCTTGTCGGAGGGCGGAGAGGAGGTTGGTGCCATTGTCGCAAACCACCATTCCTGGCTTAAGCTGGCATGGCGCCATCCACCTCTCAGCCTGCCCCTCCAGAGCTGACAGAATCTCTGCCCCAGTGTGGCTCCTGTCCTCCAAGCACACCAGCTCAAGCACTGCATGGCATCTTTTTGCCTGCGTACTTGCGTAGCCCCTGGAACGCCTACGGAGCACCACTGGTTCTGAGGACAGAGCACTGGAAGAGGCCATGGAGGAAGAAGAAGAGGAGGGGGTGGAGGAGAGAGGTGTGTCACAACCAATAGTAGCATTTTGGAGGCGTGGTGGCGGAACAACCTCCAACACTACTGCACCTTGTCCTGCATCCCTCCCAGCTGCCAGAAGAGTGACCCAATGGGCCGTCAAAGACAGGTAACGTCCCTGTCCATGCCTGCTGGACCATGAGTCAGCGGTAATATGCACCTTTCCGCTGACCTCCCTGTCCAGCGAGTAGAGAGCCGGAATCGCCTTCCGTGAGAAAAAGTGGCGTTTGGGGACCTGCCACTGAGGAACCGCACATTGTACAAACTCACGGAAGGGGGCTGAGTCTACCAACTGAAAAGGCAGCAGTTGGAGTGCTAGTAATTTAGCCAAGCTAGCATTCAACCGCTGGGCATGTGGATGGCTGGGAGTGAACTTCTTTCGCCGCTCCAGCAGCTGGGGCAGGGACATTTGCCTGCTATAATCGGACGTGGGTGTACTGCTAGCAGAGTGCCCGGAAGCACTTGGCTGTGACACACCTAATTCTACACCTTCATTCCTCTCAGAGCAGGTTTCAGAGAGGACTGAAGGTCTAGTGGGGTTGGAGATGCCAGCTGATGAGGAGCAAGGAGAGGTCCGCTTTGTTCTTTGGTGTGGGTCTTTGAGGTACGCTTGCCAACGAGCTGCATGGCAGGTCAACATATGTCTGGTCAAGCATGTGGTGTCCAAGTGGCTGATGTTTTGGCCACGAGAGATACGCTTGAGAAATATGTTGCAAATAGCAGCGGTGCGATCTGATGCACTCGTCTCAAAAAAGGCCCACACCAAAGAACTTTTAGAATAACGCGAAGAGGCAGCGCCCTGCACAGGCGGAGCTCTGCGGTGTGATTCAGTCGGTGTGCTGCCCCTAAGCTGGCCCCCGGAGGGCATCCTGACTCGTTGGACATGTGCCTCCTCCTCTCTCCTACCAGGCACCCACGTGGAGTCAGTGCCCTCATCATCCCCTCCCTCTTCATCGCTGTAGCAAACCTGGCAATATGCTGCAGCTTGTGGAACATGACTGCCAGATTGCTGTCCTTCTTGAGCATCCCCTCTCTCTGCATTCACGCTACTGCCTTCCTCTAGCTGAGTGTCATCATCAGAGCCTACAAAACACTGGGCATCCTCTTGGAGCATGTACCCAACACTGTGCTCAAAGAGTTCAGGAGACTCCTCAGGAGGACGTGGTGGGTCTAGGGAAGGAGTCACTGATGAAGACATTGAGACGAGGGAAGACGATGCATTGGCAGCTGCTTTACTAGTACCCTGAGACTGGGTGAGAGAGGATGAGGAGGATGAAGAGGGCTTGGTCATCCACTCTACCAAGTCGTTGGCATGTTGCGGTTCAACATGTCCAGCTGCCGAAAAGAAGGACAAGCGTGTCCCATGGCCACGTGCTGATGACAATGCACCGCGTCCACGACCAGCACTGTTGTCTCTAGACACAGAGCCTGCTTGCCCTCTTTTATCAGCTCGCGCCTGTCTGCCTCTCCTTGCTGGTCTTCCACACATGGTAATGGCCTGAAGGGAGTTGGGTAAAACAGCAGTTGGGTAGTGTATATTGTGCTGGAGGCACACAACACCCACTAACTCCTGCAGATGCCTTTATTATAGAACACCAGAGATAAAGGGGTATACTGTAATGGAGTCACACAACACCCACTAAGCCCTGCAGATGGCTCTATTAGAGAACAGCAATAAAGGGTAGATACAGGTGTATATTGTGCTGGAGGCACAAAACACCCACTAACTCCTGCAGATGCCTTTATTATAGAACACCAGAGATAAAGGGGTATATACAGATGTATACGGTGCTGTGCTGGAGGCACACACAACTTCCAATAACTCCTGCAGATGGCAAGTGGGCTCAAATAGAGAAGAGCTATGTAGGTGGATATAGCGGTGTGTACTGGGTACAGAGCACACAGACAGCACGCACAAGCTCCTAACACTACTGACTGCAAGCTCTATTATAAAAGATAGATCACTAGCTATATAGGTGAGGTGAATATAGCGGTGTATACTGCGGTCAGGGCACGCAGACAACAACCACTACTAAAGAGCAAGATCGAAAATCGGCCGATAACGATCGGTGTGTACTGTGTTGAAGGTACACAGAACACCCACTAACTGCTTCAGACGCCAACACACTACACAAGGCCGCCACGCTGGCGACCTTATATAGTGTGGGGCGTGTACTACACAGCCCGAGCTATGATTGGCCACAGGCATCCTGCCTGTGGCCAATCATGGCTCTCCTCGCTGCTGGCGCTGTGATTGGCCAAGCATGCGGGGTCACAGTGCATGATTGGCCAATCATGAGCCAGCAATGCACTGTGATGACGCAGTGCATTGTGGGCCGTGAGCACCACACGAATTTGGCGCGAACGGCCCATAACGTTCGGAATTTGCCGAACGGGCGAACAGCCGATGTTCGAGTCAAACGTATGTTCGACTCGAACACGAAACTCATCCCTAGTTCCCTATACCAGGTGCTTAGTGTGCTAGTGTCACTAAAAACATTCCATAGAAAATCATATAAACATATTTGTAAATGCAATGACAAACGTGCAGATTTCTATAGCAAGGAATAATGCTGACAAAATAAAAATAGTTTTTTTAAAAAGTGAAACCAAAAAAAGTCCCAAGTTAAAATTAAAATTAAAATTAAACATAAAAAACAAAACTATTTTAACATTCCAGTCAGTGAAAGTCCCACGTTTGTAAAAAATCAATGTGAAAAGTGCCAAGGGATAAATAACAGGTGAACAATAATGAATAATGGTGAAAATCTTCCGTGATTATCTTAAAAAATATATATATATATATGCCACTGCTACTCCCAGTGCACAGTGCACAGTGAATAATAATGTGATTGCTCTAACCAGAGCTCTTACCCCAGTAGGGGTGAAACAGCCTTCACAGTATGAGCCACTGTGTTGCTCTCTGGCAATGCTTTCGCTGTTGTCCTGGGAGATGCCTGCTCTTCTGCTGGTATTACGTGCCACATTATATATAGTAAGGAAAAAACATATCCATGGTGCAGTATGTATTGACAAGGAGTTTTATTAATGAAGCAAAAAAACAACTCACAAACTGAAAGTAATCGTTCGTTTTTGTAACAGAAGGTAAGCGATGGTGTTTAAAAGCACCAGCACCAGTGCCTAAGGCCCAATTTTTCAGCCCCTGTTTAACAGGGGCGTTTAATTAAAATTTCTGAAGCAATGCTTTGCAGCAGGGCTCATTCCTGCACTACAACTAGAGTGTATGGGAGAGGTTGCAGTGTTGTGGCACCAGCACCAGTGCCTAAGGCCCAAATTTTCAGCCCCTGTTTAACAGGGGCATGTAATTACAATTCTTGATATAATATTTCACAGCAGGGACCATTCCTGTGCCCACCGAGAGTAACTGTGAGGACTTATAGTTTTGTGGCACCAGCACCACAACCACCAAAGGCCCAATTTTTCTACCACTGTTCAACAATGGCATGTAATTACAATTCTTGATATAATCGTTCACAGCAGGGCGCTCCAGCACCCACCAAGAGTCACTTTGAGGGCTTACAATGTTGTGGCAACACCAACACCTTGTTCCACCATTTCTGCAGAGCATATAGGGCAGGCCCCTACTTTCAAACATCCAACTTACAAACGTCTCCTACTTGCAAACGGAAGGAGACAACAGAAAGTGAGATGAAAAAAGACGGACGCAAAACAAATTATACAGGGGTGATAACCCTTCCCTATGTTTTCCAAAAAGCTTAAAAATAGATTTTTTGACTGGAGCTACACTTTAAAAATGTACCAGTTCAAAATTACAAACAGATTCTACTTAACACAACAAACCTACACAGTCCCTGTCTTGTTTGCACCGCCTGTAAACTGCTGTTCTGAGTATATAGGGCCTGGGGGCACCACGCCTTTCCTTTTTTTAATATGGGTACGGGGTTCCCCTTAATATCCGTACAAGACCCAAAGGGACTGGTAATGGGCAGGGGGGCTACCCATGCCATTTTTCTCAATGATTTTCATCCATATTGCTGGAACCAGATATTACATTAAAACCGAAAGCAGTTTTAAATGACTTTTTTTCCGTTAGATGTCATTTTGTGCAGGGACTGTTCTAAACACAGGAAACACGTGGCACTTCACAGGCATACTATAGACACCCCCCAGGCACAATGTGTAAAGGAATATTTCTCTTTTTTTTTCACCTTAATCGTCATTAAAATCAGTGCTCCCGAAAAAACGGCCGTTTTTAAAAACATTTTAGGCATTGACCCATGTCCCCTGGGGCAGGAGCCAGGTCCCCAAACCCTTTTTAGGACAACATCTTGCATATTAGCCATTAAAATTAGCACTTTTTATTTCGAACGTTCGAGTCCCATAGACTTCAATGGGGTTCTAAAGTTAGCAAGAATTTGCGGTCCGTTCGAAAGTTCTGGTGCGAACCGAACCGGGGGGGTGTTCGGCTCATCCCTATTCCTGACTAGTGATGGACGAACTTCCGACGGGACGTTTCGCGAACGCGAAACGCGAACGGGCACAAACGTTCGCGAAAACGACCGTTCGCCGCGGGCTCCATTGACTTCAATGGGAGGCGAATTTCGCAAACCTTTAGGTCGAATTTGCGGCCACGGGGTAATTATTAGGGGGTAGCACGTAGTCCCACCACCTGGACAATAGCATAATACATGTATGAGGTGAATTTGGGATCGATAACTACAAGCATTTTTTTTTTATTTGGGAAATTGTTCTGACAATTCAGGACTATGGAGCTAATGAAGGCAATGGAGGAGAGGGAAGGTCAGGGACCAGGGTAGGCAAACAAGAGGGTGCAGGAGATACAGAGCACTGACAGCAGCACCGTAATACAGAGCACTGACATCAGCACCGTGACATACAGCGCTGACAGCAGCTCCGTGACATACAGCGCTGACAGCAGCTCCGTGACATACAGCGCTGACAGCAGCTCCGTGACATACAGCGCTGACAGCAGCTCCGTGACATACAGCGCTGACAGCAGCTCCGTGACATACAGCGCTGACAGCAGCACCGTGACATACAGCGCTGACAGCAGCTCCGTGACATACAGCGCTGACAGCAGCTCCGTGACATACAGCGCTGACAGCAGCTCCGTGACATACAGCACTGACAGCAGCTCCGTGACATACAGCGCTGACAGCAGCTCCGTGACATACAGCGCTGACAGCAGCACCGTGACATACAGCGCTGACAGCAGCTCCGTGACATACAGCGCTGACAGCAGCTCCGTGACATACAGCGCTGACAGCAGCTCCGTGACATACAGCACTGACAGCAGCTCCGTGACATACAGCGCTGACAGCAGCTCCGTGACATACAGCGCTGACAGCAGCACCGTGACATACAGCGCTGACAGCAGCTCCGTGACATACAGCGCTGACAGCAGCTCCGTGACATACAGCGCTGACAGCAGCTCCGTGACATACAGCGCTGACAGCAGCTCCGTGACATACAGCGCTGACAGCAGCTCCGTGACATACAGCGCTGACAGCAGCTCCGTGACATACAGCGCTGACAGCAGCTCCGTGACATACAGCGCTGACAGCAGCACCGTAAGCAGCCCCAGGAGGAAGTCAGCACAGCACAGGGATGGTGTGATCCCCTCATAATAAGAACCCCCAGGAGGAAGTCAGCACAGCACAGGGATGGTGGGAGCCCCTCATAATAAGAACACCCAGGAGGAAGTCAGCACAGCACAGGGATGGTGGGAACCCCTCATAATAAGCAGCCCCAGTAGAAATATGACACCGCTCAACCTCTTCAAAGAGGAGGGTAGGGGCATATAGTACGGTGTGCTTTTTTGGGTCAGGGAAGTGAGCCAAATGAATTAAGAAGGTCTGTGTGCTTGATTCCAAAAATTGTTTATAGACATATACATGGTCTACTGATCACATGTGTTGAATTCCTCCGAGATCCATGCCTCATTCATTTTTAGAAATGTGAGGTAGTTAACACTGTGGTGAGCTAGGCGAGTACGCTTATCGGTCACAATCCCCCCTGCTGCGCTGAACGTCCTTTCGGACAGGACACTGGATGAGGGGCAAGCCAACAGTTCGATTGCAAATTGGGCAAGCTCTGGCCAGAGGTCAAGCCTGCCCACCCAGTAGTCTAGGGGTTCATCACTCCTCAGAGCGTCCACATCGGCCGTTAACCCAATGTAGTCGGACACCTGACGGTCTAGGCGTTCCCTGATGCTGGATCCGGATGACACCTGTCGATGGGTCGGCTGAAAGAATGACCTCATATCCGAAGTCACCAACACATCTTCAAACCGGCCTCTTCTTGCAGGCGCTGTTGGATTGGTACCCGCAAATCCTTCTCTGGGAGTGGGAATTGCTCCTCTGCCAGCGCACGCAAAAGCAGAATGCAGCATTTCTCGAAGCAAGGCCTGGAAGTGCTGCATTCTGACAGCCCTCTGCGACGGCGGTAACATTTCCGCCATTTTGTGTTTGTACCGGGGGTCTAAGTACGTTGCCACCCAGTACTGGTCCTTGACCCTCATGCTTTTTATACGGGGGTCCCTATTAAAACACTGGAGCATGAAGGCCCCCATTTGCACTAAAGTGGAAGCGGTGTGGTGGCCTGGCTCCTGCTCATCATCCAGGATAATGTCGTCCTCTTCATTCTCCTCTCCCCATCCTCGCACAACAGGGATCCCAGAAAGGTTTAAAGCATGCTCTTCTTGCTCCTGCTCATCCGCCCCGGCACCATCCTCCTCTGACTCCTCATCAGACTCCTGTTGTTGACTTGTCTCAGATAGAGTAGCCCCCCCTGGGAATTCATCCAGCATTGCGACTTCCTCATCTTCCCGCTCCTGCTCCTCCACAGCCTGATCAATGACACGACGCAATGCACGCTCCAGAAAGAAGGCATAAGGTACCATGTCACTGATGGCGCCATGGCTGCGACTGACCAGTTTGGTGATCTCCTCAAATGGCCGCAGAAGTCTGCATGTGTCGCGCATGAGCAGCCACTGGCGCGGTGAAAAAAAACCCAGCTCCCCAGAACCGTTTCTTTCGCAGAGTTCATACAGGTAGACGTTAACTGCACGTTTCTGCTGGAGCAGCCTATCAAGCATATAGAAGGTTGAGTTCCATCGCGTCGGGCAATCGCAAATAAGACGTCTGACCGGCAGATGGTGTCGCCGCTGAATGTCAGCAAGGCGAGCCATGGCCGTGTAAGATCTTCTGAAATGGGCCGAGATTTTCCTTGCCTGCCGCAAGATGTCCTGGACCCCAGGGTATTTGACAAGGAATCGCTGCACGACCAAGTTTAAGACGTGTGCCATGCACGGCACGTGCGTGATTTTGCCCTGTTTCAATGCGCTAAGCAGATTGGCACCGTTGTCACACACCACTTTACCAACTGTCAAATTGAGCGGTGTTAGCCACTCATCTGCCTGTGAACGCAAAGCTGAAAGGAGTGCCGGGCCAGTGTGGCTCTTTGCTTCCAGGCACAACAGACGCAGCACGGCATGGCAACGTCTC
The DNA here is from genome assembly GCF_037356315.1 of Lithobates pipiens. Taxonomy (NCBI): domain Eukaryota; kingdom Metazoa; phylum Chordata; class Amphibia; order Anura; family Ranidae; genus Lithobates; species Lithobates pipiens. Next base: position 438,646,492 of record NW_027507903.1, read on the forward strand.
ACCTGGCATGTGGAATAGGTTCTGGGGAGCTTGGGCGGTGCAGTGGAAGAGACGCTAGCAGCGGAAAAGGAGGAGGCAGCTGAGGAGGAGAGGGAGGAGGATGGAGTAGGAGGAGGAGAAGAAGAGTCAGGCCTGCATGCAATCCGTGGCGGTAAAACCAAATCTACACGGGTGCCACGGGTTACATGCTTGACGGCCGTCAGAAGGTTCACCCAGTGGGCAGTAAAACTGATATACCTTCCCTGCCCGTGTTTGCTAGACCACGTGTCTGTGGTCAGATGTATCTTGGCACCGACACTGTGTGCCAGAGATACATTCACTTGCCGCTGAACATGGCCATATAGCTCTGGGATGCCCTTCTCTGAGAAATACTTCCTTCCTGGGACCTTCCATTGTGGTGTTCCAATGGCCACAAATTTGCGAAAGGCCTCCGAGTCCACCAGTTTATATGGCAGTAGTTGGCGGGCTATGAGTTCTGACAAGCCAGCCGCCAACCGTTGGGCAAGAGGGTTATCCGGCGTCATCATTTTTTTACGCTCAAACATTAGGCCCACGGAAGCCTGCCTTTTTGCAGAAAAATGTGAGCTTGGCGTGATGGAAGGTGGAGTGGAGGACAATTGTGAGGAGAGAGGAGAAGGAGAAGTAGAAGACGAGGCTGGACGGTGAGAGCCTGCAGTGTGGCTTTGTGTGTTCCGTTGCTCCCACTGGGCTCGGTGATGGCTGCTCATGTGCCTTCTTAAGGCGGTCGTCCCTAGGTGAGTATTGGGCTTACCGCGACTAACGCGTTGACTGCAAAGATTGCAGATGGCAACGCTATTGTCAGCAGCGGACACGTTAAAAAAAGCCCACACTGCGGAGCCATGTGCCGGTGTCCTGGGAGCGCCAGATGTGACCGTACATGGTCGATGACTCGCTCCTGATACATTTGCAGTCTGCTTTGTCCCTGCTGTGCAATGTAAGTCATTGCTGCTTCTCCTCCCTATCTGCTGGTCCATATCTCCCTCTGAACTCCCCTCCTCTTCCTCTCTTGTGGGCACCCACGTGACATCACTAGACACGTCATCATCAACGTCACCTTCCCCACCGCTATAAGTAGAGTAGGCAGCAACACCGGGGACCAACCTCCTCCTTGGGCTGATCTGGGTACTGGCGTCAGACTGCTGAGTAGCGCTTGTTGCTACCTCCTCTTCCTGATCCAATACCAAGAGTGGCTGCGCATCAGAAATGTCCTCTTGATATGGATCGGAAAATAATTCCAGTGACTCAAGCGGAAGGTATGTGGTGGTGGTGGTGGTGGTCGTGTTGTTGGTGGTAGTGTCTTTGGGGGTGCACATAGCAGAGAGTGAAGAAGAGGGTGCAGATCGAGAGGATGAGGAGGGTGCAGAAGAGTAAGGCTGAGCGAGCCACTCAACCAAGTCTGGTGCATCCTTTAAAGTAATTGAACGCACCTTCTGCAACTTCCCACTTTGGCTCAAGCCTGTTGCTCCTGCCCTACCCCTACCACCCCTGCGGAAGGGCCTGCCTCTTCCTCTGCATGTCATTTTTTAAATGACCCTGTGACAAAACTCTTAGTCCCTATACCGCTGAAGGACTGCTGCAGTATAGGTGAGCGGTCAGCAGTGGTGCACGTCAACCCTATCTATTGTGGACCTATAGCGGTCCTTACAGAACAGCAGACTGTACCGCACTCAAGCCTATGTACCGTAGCACCCTATACCAAGTTACCAGTCCTTATAAGAACTTTTGTGGACCAAGCAGGTTGTGTATTAGTGTTTAGCAGACTGTACGTCAGTCCCTATACCGCTGAAGGACTGCTGCAGTATAGGGCAGCGGTCAGCAGTGGTGCACGTCAACCCTATCTATTGTGGACCTATAGCGGTCCTTACAGAACAGCAGACTGTACCGCACTCAAGCCTATGTACCGTAGCACCCTATACCAAGTTACCAGTCCTTATAAGAACTTTTGTGGACCAAGCAGGTTGTGTATTAGTGTTTAGCAGACTGTACGTCAGTCCCTATACCGCTGAAGGACTGCTGCAGTATAGGGCAGCGGTCAGCAGTGGTGCACGTCAACCCTATCTATTGTGGACCGATAGCGGTCCTTACAGAACAGCAGACTGTACCGCACTCAAGCCTATGTACCGTAGCACCCTATACCAAGTTACCAGTCCTTATAAAAACTTTTGTGGACCAAGCAGGTTGTGTGTTAGTGATTAGCAGACTGTACGTCAGTCCCTATACCAATGAAGGACTGCTGCAGTATAGGGCAGCGGTCAGCAGTAGTGCACGGCAACCCTATGTATTGTGGACCGATAGCGGTCCTTACAGAACAGCAGACTGTAACGCACTCAGGCCTATGTACCGTAGCACCCTATACCAAGTTACCAGTCCTTATAAGAACTTTTGTGGACCAAGCAGGTTGTGTGTTAGTGATTAGCAGACTGTACGTCAGTCCCTATACCAATGAAGGACTGCTGCAGTATAGGGCAGCGGTCAGCAGTAGTGCACGTCAACCCTATGTATTGTGGACCGATAGCGGTCCTTACAGAACAGCAGACTGTACTGCACTCAGGCCTATGTACCGTAGCACCCTATACCAAGTTACCAGTCCTTATAAAAACTTTTGTGGACCAAGCAGGTTGTGTGTTAGTGATTAGCAGACTGTACGTCAGTCCCTATACCAATGAAGGACTGCTGCAGTATAGGGCAGCGGTCAGCAGTAGTGCACGGCAACCCTATGTATTGTGGACCGATAGCGGTCCTTACAGAACAGCAGACTGTAACGCACTCAGGCCTATGTACCGTAGCACCCTATACCAAGTTACCAGTCCTTATAAGAACTTTTGTGGACCAAGCAGGTTGTGTGTTAGTGATTAGCAGACTGTACGTCAGTCCCTATACCAATGAAGGACTGCTGCAGTATAGGGCAGCGGTCAGCAGTAGTGCACGGCAACCCTATGTATTGTGGACCGATAGCGGTCCTTACAGAACAGCAGACTGTACTGCACTCAGGCCTATGTACCGTAGCACCCTATACCAAGTTACCAGTCCTTATAAGAACTTTTGTGGACCAAGCAGGTTGTGTGTTAGTGTTTAGCAGACTGTGCGTCAGTCCCTATACCGCTGAAGGACTGCTGCAGTATAGGGCAGCGGTCAGCAGTAGTGCACGGCAACCCTATGTATTGTGGACCGATAGCGGTCCTTACAGAACAGCAGACTGTAACGCACTCAGGCCTATGTACCGTAGCACCCTATACCAAGTTACCAGTCCTTATAAGAACTTTTGTGGACCAAGCAGGTTGTGTGTTAGTGATTAGCAGACTGTACGTCAGTCCCTATACCAATGAAGGACTGCTGCAGTATAGGGCAGCGGTCAGCAGTAGTGCACGGCAACCCTATGTATTGTGGACCGATAGCGGTCCTTACAGAACAGCAGACTGTAACGCACTCAGGCCTATGTACCGTAGCACCCTATACCAAGTTACCAGTCCTTATAAGAACTTTTGTGGACCAAGCAGGTTGTGTGTTAGTGATTAGCAGACTGTACGTCAGTCCCTATACCAATGAAGGACTGCTGCAGTATAGGGCAGCGGTCAGCAGTAGTGCACGTCAACCCTATGTATTGTGGACCGATAGCGGTCCTTACAGAACAGCAGACTGTACTGCACTCAGGCCTATGTACCGTAGCACCCTATACCAAGTTACCAGTCCTTATAAAAACTTTTGTGGACCAAGCAGGTTGTGTGTTAGTGATTAGCAGACTGTACGTCAGTCCCTATACCAATGAAGGACTGCTGCAGTATAGGGCAGCGGTCAGCAGTAGTGCACGGCAACCCTATGTATTGTGGACCGATAGCGGTCCTTACAGAACAGCAGACTGTAACGCACTCAGGCCTATGTACCGTAGCACCCTATACCAAGTTACCAGTCCTTATAAGAACTTTTGTGGACCAAGCAGGTTGTGTGTTAGTGATTAGCAGACTGTACGTCAGTCCCTATACCAATGAAGGACTGCTGCAGTATAGGGCAGCGGTCAGCAGTAGTGCACGGCAACCCTATGTATTGTGGACCGATAGCGGTCCTTACAGAACAGCAGACTGTACTGCACTCAGGCCTATGTACCGTAGCACCCTATACCAAGTTACCAGTCCTTATAAGAACTTTTGTGGACCAAGCAGGTTGTGTGTTAGTGTTTAGCAGACTGTGCGTCAGTCCCTATACCGCTGAAGGACTGCTGCAGTATAGGGCAGCGGTCAGCAGTAGTGCACGGCAACCCTATGTATTGTGGACCGATAGCGGTCCTTACAGAACAGCAGACTGTAACGCACTCAGGCCTATGTACCGTAGCACCCTATACCAAGTTACCAGTCCTTATAAGAACTTTTGTGGACCAAGCAGGTTGTGTGTTAGTGATTAGCAGACTGTACGTCAGTCCCTATACCAATGAAGGACTGCTGCAGTATAGGGCAGCGGTCAGCAGTAGTGCACGGCAACCCTATGTATTGTGGACCGATAGCGGTCCTTACAGAACAGCAGACTGTAACGCACTCAGGCCTATGTACCGTAGCACCCTATACCAAGTTACCAGTCCTTATAAGAACTTTTGTGGACCAAGCAGGTTGTGTGTTAGTGATTAGCAGACTGTACGTCAGTCCCTATACCAATGAAGGACTGCTGCAGTATAGGGCAGCGGTCAGCAGTAGTGCACGGCAACCCTATGTATTGTGGACCGATAGCGGTCCTTACAGAACAGCAGACTGTAACGCACTCAGGCCTATGTACCGTAGCACCCTATACCAAGTTACCAGTCCTTATAAGAACTTTTGTGGACCAAGCAGGTTGTGTGTTAGTGTTTAGCAGACTGTGCGTCAGTCCCTATACCGCTGAAGGACTGCTGCAGTATAGGGCAGCGGTCAGCAGTAGTGCACGTCAACCCTATGTATTGTGGACCGATAGCGGTCCTTACAGAACAGCAGACTGTAACGCACTCAGGCCTATGTACCGTAGCACCCTATACCAAGTTACCAGTCCTTATAAGAACTTTTGTGGACCAAGCAGGTTGTGTATTAGTGTTTAGCAGACTGTGCGTCAGTCCCTATACCGCTGAAGGACTGCTGCAGTATAGGGCAGCGGTCAGCAGTAGTGCACGGCAACCCTATCTATTGTGGACCGATAGCGGTCCTTACAGAACAGCAGACTGTACCGCACCCAAGCCTATGTACCGTAGCACCCTAGACAGACCAAGTTACCAGTCCTTATAAGAACTTTTGTGGAACAAGTGAGTTGTGAATGATTAGCAGACTGCAGCAGAAGGGCAGCAGTCAAGTATAATATTCTTTCTATATTTGGAAGAAAGAATATTATACGTGTACAAGCCTATTACCGTACCACTGATACCAGTCCTGAAAAGAACCTTTGTGGAACTAATAGTAACAGCAAGTCTTTAAAATTATCCTCACTGCCTGACACACTGCTTCCTGCCTGTCCCTATACAAATTGGCAAAAAAGAGTAGGCTGGAACGATTAGCTGGAACAGCTCTTTTGTGGACCTGATAGTAACAGCTAATGATGATGATGATGATGATGATGAAGAAAGACTAATCTGGCTGAGCTGTCCCTAAAATAGCAGCATACAGCGCTCTGTCCCTTTATCTAAACTGACAAAAGAAACTCAGGCTGCTGACCTAACACCTATACCAGTCCTGAAAAGAACTTTTGTGTACCAAATAGCTAGCGTTTTCTCTGTCCCTACTCCACACAGGATCCTTTCCCTACAGTGACAGAAGAAAGAATGTAAAATGGCCACCGGATCGGGTGTATTTATAGGTTAGGGGGAATGTCCAAGTGTCCATGAGCTGTCATGTCTCAATTGGTTGTCCTGTAACACATGATAAACGTGTCACGAAAGGTTAAAGTTCTTGCATACATTAAACACGTAAGTCCGCCGGGGCGAACGACGGAAAAAGGCGTTCGAACCCGCGGACGGCGAAAGTCGGAAATTCGCCGCGAAACGACCGCCGGGCGAACCGTTCGGCCATCACTATTCCTGACTACGTCTGTTTGCTACCTGCCTCCGACCCCGGCTTGTCCCGACTACTATTCTGCCTCTTCCTTTGGTTTGATCGCTGCCCGCTTGTCACCGAACCGGCCTGCACCTCGACTACTCTCTTGCTTCTGTTTGGTACCTGCTCTGCCCGTTAGTGTTGACCCGGCCTGTCTGACCTTGCCAGTGTTCCTGCCTGACCACAGAGCACCTCCTTGCAGCCTGCTGATCCAACATTCCTGCCGAACTACAGAACACCTCTTCGCTGTCTGCTGTTCCAGAGTTCCTGCCAAGCTACAGAACACCTCCGTGCTACCTGTTGCTCCAGCTGTACTACAGAACTCCTCCCAGCTGTCTGCTGTGTTCCAGTCATTAGTTCAAGCTCGCCGTCCCTGCCAGCATCTCTTCAGCTACTTCAGAGGTCCGGACTAGCCCCATACCTGCCACCTGTCAGGCACTTGTGCTCCTCTGAACTCTTGAGTCCCTGTCCCCACTACCAGGGGTTCTCGAGTCAGAGGCTTATGAGAGGCCACTCCCTGCATTCTGGGCTCCATCACCAGGTACGTGACACTGCCACTGAGGAACCACACATTCCACAAACTCACGGAAGGGGGCAGAGTCTACCAACTGAAAAGGCAGCAGTTGAAGTGCTATCAATTTATCCAAGCTAGCATTCAACCGCTGGGCATGTGGATGGCTGGGAGGGAACTTCTTTCAGTGGTGCAGCAGCTGGGGCCTGGTACAATCTAATGTCGGTGGCTGTGACACACCTAATTTTACACCTTCATTCCTCTCAGTGCAGGTTTCAGAGAGGACTGAAGGTATAATGGGGATGGAGATCCCAGCTGATGAGAAGCAAGGAGAGGTCTGCTTTGTTCTTTGGTGTGGGTCTTTTAGGTACGCTTGCCAATGAACTGCATGGCAGGTTGACATATGTCTGGTCAAGCATGTGGTGCCCAAGCGGCTGATGTTTTGGCCATGCGAGACATGCTTGAGACATATGTTGCAAATAGCAGCAGTGTGATCTGATGCACTCGTCTCAAAAAAGGCCCACACCAAAGAAATTTTGGAATAACGCGCAGAGACAGCAGCGCCCTGCAAATGCGGAGCTCGGCGGTGTGATGCAGTCAGTGTGCTGCCTTTAAGCTGGCCCCTGGAGGGCATCCTGCCTCGTTGGAGATGTGCCTCCTCCTCCTCTTCCTCCTCTCTCCTATCAGGCACCCACCTGGAGTCAGTGACCTCATCATCCCCTCCCTTCTCATCACTGGAGCAACATGGGATTAGCATCTTGAAAAAGAGTTTTGTACATGATCAGTGAAAATGAGCAAAAATCTGACATTAATAGATGTATTGTAAGTTAAGATTTTTTTCCACATTAAAAAGTATTTTCTTTCACATTTGCCCATTCATATGGGTAATCATGTACACTATGTAGGTGATTGGGTAACAAGATTAAAATGCTTGATAAATGGCTTGCATGCCCTTCAAGATCGTGTTGTGTACACTAGCACTTTCTAATTCTAAGTCTTTGCCTTTCATCATTGATCAAACTGTTCAAAATCTTAAGAGCTGGTCCAAAGAAAACATGTTTTGTTTTGCTGCATGCCAGTGAATCTGAATTTCCTAACAAAAAGCCTTTTCACCTTCTCTGTTCAAAGAAGCATTTTGGCTTAACTAAGTTTCCTTGGAATTTGCACAAAAAAAGAGTTGTAACATTTACAATTTGTGTTCTCAGGGTCAAATTTACATTACTTTGTTGAAACCGCTGATTTATGTAATTCCATCTTCTGATGAACTAGAAATATATGCTTATTTTGAAAAATAGACTGCTTAAAATTTCTTTAAAGCATGGGATCATGAAAATGTTGGAGGTAACAACACCCTCATTGCAAATACTGTATATGTATGTATATAGGCCGCTGAACTACAGGAAGAAGATAAGGTTAGATAAGCGCCCCAACCTCCTCTTCCTCACCGCCATCACCCCAGCCCTCCTCCAAGTATTTCTCCTCTGCCTCCTCCTGCCTCATAGCATTCAGCATACTGCTGGAGGGCAGGGATGGCCTTCTATGCAAAATAATGGAGGCTGTATATATGTGACACTGGTGTAGCACAAGCCACAGACTTGCAGAAAGGGGTTTTGGCAAAGCTGGCATTAGGACAGTGGACATAGGGTTGATTAGGGAGAATTTTTATAAATACTGCAGAGCTTTGTGGACCAGCCTTGGTTATAGAAGATGTAGCACCCTCCTAGTGTAGGTTGCTAGGCAAGTTTAGTTTGTGGTCAAGAGAGCAGTGATTGCTTTTTCAGGTCTGTTCAGGGTTTCACAGGCTGGGAGTTTGATTGCTTCCCCCTACCTCTGGATTGAGATTCCAGAAATTCCAGATTCAAATACCCAGCCTGAATATTTATCATGCTCCAACTAGTCCCCAGAGAGGAGTGTCCAGAAGGGGTCTGGAAAGGTAATAAATAGTCTAAAGTCCTAGAGAGGTTGTTACTTTCCCCCAGGAAGCTTCAAAAGCCTGAGATGCTGCTGGTGTCCTTAGCAGAATCCTGGAGTGTGAGCCAAGAGGAAAGTGCCCCGTTACTATGCAGCATCCTGGAAATCGCTGTGGGTACTAATAATTATGCAGCGGCACAAGGTAATCAGATGCCAAAGAAATTGCCTTATGGTCCCCAGCTGTGAGACCTTAGACTGTTCTATGTCCCCAATCACTCGTGAGAAAGATTCGAGAAAAGATTGTCCCTTTATTGCTGTTGCTGATCGTTGTTGGAAAAACTTTGTGTGAGAATCTTTATTCAAAGTTTGAGCTTTGCATTTTCCAGTAAAAGTGGGCCAGAAAGCCCTTACAACGCATTTTGGACTGGCACAACATATAACACAAATTCTCATCAACACTGAGCTAAATTTCCCCAAATATCACCCTGGGCTATGGCAGGATTAGCAGAAGAGGAGGAACACTTGCACAAAGAGGATGGGGATGTATTAATGAAGTTAAAAAGTTGCATGTTATCCCTGTGGCTGCATGGGTTTCCTCTGATTACTCTGGTTTTCTACCACACTCTAAAGACATGCTGGTAGGTTAATTGGCTCCTGTCTAAATTGGCCCTCATATGTGTATATATGATAGTGAGCTAGGAACCCTAGATTGTAAGCTCCTTGAGGGCAGGGACTGATGTACAATATACATTTAAATTGCTGCATAAATTGACAGTGCTATATACATACCTGACATAAATAAATAAAAAGATAACATAAGTTAAAACAAAAAAAAAGAAATTGCAGCTCGGCATCTGCCACTCTGGGGGAATCCAGGCCAGGAAATTTCCACTAGAAAATAACAATGGGGTTGGCAATGTAAAGAGCTTGTAAAGCTCAAACTGCTGAAATTGGGGGTGCTTATAGTGTAAGAAGGAATTCTGCGGCTCCAGATGGCAGCGGGTATCCTCTGTCATCTGAAGCTGCAAAGAAAAAGCTACACTATAACCATAGATGTGTGTGAACACCACTCTAGGTCAGTCTCCCATCTCCGCATCCACTAAAGCACTGACCAGGTGCTGGCCCCATCCATCACGGATTCCAATGAGCAAAAAAGAATTTTGGTTGACTGAACATCCAGTAAAATCCCCTTTATTTCAGCAAGTCTACAAAAACAATATCACTTCCTATTCAGAGAGCTATAAGGTCAGAAAAAAGGGACTCTGGGGATAATTTAAAGAGGAAGTAAATCCTGTAAAAAAAAAAAACACCCTGCAGGACAAAGGCATAATGAGCTAGTATGCATAGCCCCAGGCTGTGGTACTACACCAGCCTGCGTCTTCTGTCAGACCAGACTGAACCCAGGCCATCGCTTTATTCTCTTCGCTGCAGCCTTCCCTCCACGCTTCCGTGCACCCTTCCTTAGAGACTGTGGCTCTGAAGGTGGACTTGTGGGAGGAGGATGGGCGAGCTCACATAAGTGGCTGTTCTCAGTCAGCTGGCCCCTCAACCCCTTCTGAAGGGCCTGAGCAAAAATTCCCTCACAGAGGAGACATTAGCCCTCCTCCAAATTCAGCAATCAATTGGCTAGATAGCAGCCATAGGCCTTTTCAGTGTCGGGGGGGGCTTTTGAGGACATCACTTGCTTCCCTAATGAGGCCCAGTGCTGTCTCCTCCATCATCATCCCCTTCCTGGGCTTTTTGTTGTAAGGCAGAGGGGAGGCACCTGTGATTGGGGGAGGCCAATGGGCCCACCCACGGCTGGACTGGCCTACCGGGATACCGGGAGATTTCCCGGTAGGCCGCCTGCCCTGGGGCCACTTTTAGTAGTGGCTACATTGCTCCCCTCTCTCCTCCTATGGATCACAGCGCTGGCTGGCTCTGTGTTCGGTGGCCGCTCTGTAACACAGTCCCACCCCCTCAGACTGGCTTGTGTGATAGTAGATAGAATCAACGTTCCGCCTATCACACAAGCCAGTCTGAGGGGGCAGGACTGTGTTACAGAGCGGCCGCAGAACACAGAGCCAGCGCTGTGATCCATAGGATGAGATGCCGCCTGTACAGCCCGCCCACAGTGCCTGGATAGGAGGATCGGCATATAGAGGAAATGAGCCTTCTCTATTCCTCCATGCAGCCACTGAATGCTTGCAGGAGTGAGAGGAAGAGAACTGAGCATTCAGTGGCTGCATGGAGGAATATAGAAAGCTAATTTCCTCTATATGCAGCCCCCTGCCGATTCTCCTATCCAACTTATTTTACTGCCCCCCCCCCCCAGTTCACCTTGTGCTTCCTGCCCCCCCGCCAGTGCTCTCCTCCCCCACCACACTCTCTTGCCCCCCCCACAATTCTCTCCACCCCTATTCTTTCTGCTCCCCGCTCTCCAGCTCTCCCCATCCTTCTCTAGCCACCATCCCAGTGCTTTCCACTCCCCCCAGTGCTCTCCCCCCTGTTCTTTCCCTCCCCGGTGCTCTCCACACCCCCTAGTGCTCTCCCCCCTGTTCTATGTCCCCCCGGTGTTCTCTACTCCCCCCAGTGCTCTCCCCCCCTGTTCTTTCCCCCGTGCTCTCTACTCCCCTCAGTGCTCTCCCCCCTGTTCTTTCCCCCTCAGTGCTCTCCCCCCTGTTCTTCCCCCCCATGCTCTCCACTCCCCCCAGTGCTCTCCCCCCCCGTTCTTTACCCCCCCGGTGCTCTCCTCCTCCCCTGTTCTTTCCCCCTGTGCTCTCCACTCCCCCCAGTGCTCTCCCCCCATGTTCTTTCTCACCCCCAGTGCTCTCCAGCTCTCTCCATCACTCTCCAGCCCCCACCCCAGTGCTCTCCAGCCCCCCATTCTCCCCACCCCTGTTCTTTCTGGCCCCCTGGTGCTCTCAAGCTCCACCCATCACTCTCCAGCATCCCCCAGTGCTCTCTACCCCGTGCTCTCCACTCCCCACCCCTGTACTCTCCACTCCCCCCTGCATTTTTTCCCCAACCATGTGCTCTTCAACCCTGCCAGTGCTCTCCGCCCCCTATAGTGCTTTCCACTCCTGTTCTTTCTGGCCCCCACTGGTGCTCCTAAGCTCTCTCCCCTGCTCTTTGTACCCCCCCAGTACTCTCCAGCCCCCATGCTCTCCACCCCTGTTTTTCTGCCCCCCCCCCCCCCCCAGTGCTCTTCGCCACCCCACACTCTTAACCCCCCCAGTGCTCTCAGCCTACAGTGCTCTCCACCCCTGTTCTTTTTGCCCCCCCCAGTGCTCTCAAGTTCCCCCCAGCGCTCTCCACTCCCCACACCTGTGATCTCCACTCCCCCTACTCTTTGCTCTCACCCATGTGTTCTCCAACCCCGCCAATACTCTCTGCTCCCCCTTCTCTCCAGCTCCCACCCAGTGATCTCCACTTCCCCAGGACCAGAGGACAGGCTGACTGGGGCAAATTAGGATGGCTGAAGGTGCAGGTGGTCGGGGACCACTCCATCTCACAGCAAACAGATCCTCTGGAAGGAGCACCATCTCCATCCAAAACAAGAACAGACCCTGCCTGCTGCTGGCCATCATGGATATCCTGCTGGCATGCAAGGTACCGTACCAAGCATCAACAACACACCTTCCCACATACAGGGACTGCAGACTGGGAGATGGGGCACAGGAGGGGCTGCAATGATTGGCACAGTGAGGCTGCATTCATGGACACAGTGAGACTGCATTCACGGCACAGTAAAGCTGCATTTGATGGGCACAGTGAGGCTGCATTGATGGGCACAGTGAGGCTGCTTGATGGGCACAGTGAGGCTGCAATGGTGGGCACAGTGAGGCTGCCCCCCCCCCACTTTCTGAGTTCCTGGGGTTCCCCTTGATGATTGACCACTTTTAACTGGAATTTGAATATATATATATATATATATATATATATATATATAGATAGATAGATAGATAGATATAGATATATATATATATATATATATATATATATATATATATATATAAAGCCCTATGTGATTTCATATATATATATATATATATATATATATAAAATACATTCTTCATCAAATGTGCTTTAAAATGTATGGTTTTCCCTTTCATGAACAAGAAAATAATGACGTTATGCTGTTGGGCTGGTATAATAATGCTGTGGAGCTGGTATGAAATTTTTCCCAGAGCTGGTTTTTATTTCCAGTCCGGCCCTGAGCCCACCCACCTCCTGGCTGACTCTGGGCCCACCCACCTCCTGGCTGACATTGGGCCCGCCCACCTCCTTGCTGCCACTTACCAGACCCTCCTCCTGGCTGAGCTCATCCTGTGCATAAAAAAGGGACATTGTTTTAGTTTTTGGTTCATCAATCACACACAATTTTCAGCTCATGACTTGCAAATAGAATGTTAATAATTACAAAAGACTATCATTCTGACCCCAGCATTTTTCATTTTTGTCCCAAAATTTTTTGGCCCCTACTGTCTATTGATATGTATAAATCAGTTTTTTTTAGATCATTAATTTGTTATCAATTATAACATCTAGTTAACATCATTAATATTAGGACAAAAAATATGTCTAAAAATAATATACCTAACTCCAGCTGGGCGCATCCACTTCTTCCAGGATGGAAGGCCCAGGTTGTTCCTCGTCAGCCTCTGCTGGCGTTGACGGAAGGGTGGAGGGAAGGCTGCAGGGAAGGGTAGAAATTGATTACCTGGCTTCAGTCTGGTCGTCCAGAAACTGCAGTTTGTTGAAGTACCACAGCCTGGGTACATACACATCCTCTGCTGATGCCCCTGATCTGAGTGATGTCTGGATCTTATTATGCTCCTTCTTATACATGTTCCTCAAGATCCCAATTTTCATTTCCAAGAACACAATGGTGGCATCGGGGACCCGAGTCTTCACAAATTCCAGAAGTTTCTCCAGCGTTAACCTCCTAGCTTGTTTATTATAATATAAGCTGTGTTTTACCTCCCACAAATTCCTCATCTCCCTGTACCTGTCTATGAAACTGCACATGAATTCTTAAAGTGATTCATATTTGCTGTAAAACAATACACAAGACAAAAACACTAATGTCAGCCTAAACTCTCATAATCTTATCCCAATATAGGCCTCAATCTTGAAGCCGTATAGACCACTGATGTACCAAAGTTAAAATGTTAACTTCGTTAGAAAGTTCGTCCTCCTTCCTCAGCACACTGAACGTATGTATAACACACGCGTGTTACCTTTTATATACACTGCGCATGCATGAAATTCCGCCCACGTTGCCTGCACCTGATGTTCTTTCTAGTCTATTCCCCGCCCCTTCTCTTTGGCGTGCAGTAAGAGCTACACAGCGGAGACACAGCAGATTGTTGATAATAATTGGAGTAACGAGGAGGAAAGCCCAGAGGCAAAGATTTAAGGCCCCAAATATGTCCTTTGGTGAGATGGTGGAGATGTTGGACATCTTGAGGACGACCGACTATGATGGGAAGTGTGGCCCATACACCAACCCAAATCTGAGAAAGATCAAGATCATGACTAAAATTGTGAAGAGTCTGCACAGAAATTTACGAGGATCCAAGGAGCAATTGAGGAAACTCTGGTCAGACCTGAAACTGAGGAAGCTGGATCAGTACAGAAGGATCAAGAAAGTGCTTTGAAAAAGTAATTATTTCACCTGTGTTCTTAATATATTATTATTATTACTTTCATGCTGCTCCATGTGCTTTTATTTACTGTAGAACATTTTAAAATTGCAAGTTTCAGGTTAGTGGGCACAGTAATCAGTTGTAGTAAACATCGTTCGCTCATTAAATACAATGTTTTGGGCAGATATAGGTTAAATACATTTGGTCATGCCTATTTGTATAAAAATACATTTTGTACATTGCTGTCTAGATGTGTTTGTAACTAGAATGAAATGCAAGCTTGATTCAGTGTAAGGAGAGGACACTCAGCAGCTGCTTACACATCTGGACTCAGGAGCACTAGTGTGAGACACCAGAGGAAAAATTTAGGGCTCCAGTGGATACTTTTGGTGTGTCTCCATGTGTGAAAATTGTCACAAAAAGGTAAGTATTTCAGCTTTGGTAAGGTAAACAAAATCATGTCTTCAGCTTGGAATTCTGCCAAAACAGACAGTTTTACCCCACTTCCAAGCAATGTTTCATATTCCTATTTCTGGACTCTAATATCTGTGTGCTAAGTATACCTTATGTTTCATTCTCATAGGGGACCAAAGATTTGGAGGACAATACTCAGAGGACACCAGGAACTCCACACCTCAAAAAGAAGGGGAACTCAGCACAACACCACACCCCAAGGATCTGGAGGAAGGAGAGGTGGAGGAAGTTGTCAAACTTGTCACCACAACAGGTGAGTGTCTGACACCCATCAGGCAATATATGTATGCCTGCATATTTATAATACATGTTTTTACTATAATTTTTAGGTGATTTGCTGGTCGTGGAAGAGCAAGCTCAGCATTTTACAAGTGCAAGTGCACAACTCCTAATCCAGGACATCATGGCGTGGAATCGTGAAATAGACATCATAAGGAATAAACTCAATGTTCTTGAACAACAAATGAAGAACATGATTGATGTGTTGTGGAAAAGATAAAGATCTTAAAAATGCAACCATTTTAACATTTTCTGTTCTAAAAACCCAAATATATTTTCTAATTTTTTAATTTTAAACATGTACACAGTGTGTCAACATGTGCCATCTGCCATCACGGGAGATCAATGTACGCGTTTTGTGGGTGCAACCCTTTCCTCCTAACTGAAGGAGGTGAGAGGAAGGGGTTGCACCCCCAAAACACGTCCATTGATCCCCCATGATGGGAGATAGCACATGTTGACATTAGGCATGGGATCAGGAAGGAAATACCAATTTTGACTCCCAAATTATGTGCATCTTCAAAATGTGGCCTCCCCATTATTCCCCATGTCCACATAGAGGAACTCATATTGTGCCGACACCACCGCCATTAACACTATACTATTAAACTCCTTATAGTTATAATAGTAAGACCCGGAATGGGGTGGTGGCACGTTGTGGAACTGCTTGCCATCTATAGCCCCTCCGCAGTTGGGGAAAGTCCCAACAGTCGATAAAATGGGAGGCCACAGTCTGCCATTTCTGTAGCGTTGAAGGAAACTGTGGAGTTCGTCATCCTGAGAAAGTTCCTGAAATCATCAGGATTATTCTCCTGGATCTCACGCAGCAAAGGTATATGAGAGAATTGGTCACGTTGGAGTAACCAGTTCTTGGACCATGAACTCCTCCCCACCCTGTTGATGGACTGAGCTTGGGTCAAAGCTAAAACCCCAACACCAAGCCCCCACACAGCACGAACTCTACGAGGAGTACGTACCCGAAACATGGCTTCAAAACGGTCGGCTGGTCAGAACGAATGAACAGAACGCGCTGAAGAACAGCAAGGCCTGTGAAGAGCAAGCTGAAAATCAGCAAGGAGAGGACAAGAGCGCACTGAAAAACAGATACGAACTGACTGCACGCACTGAAGAACAGATACAAACCCACAAGCACAAATTGAACAGCAGTTAAAACGATCTGAAAAGCAGGAGTCAGAAAAGCACAAATCATCTCTAACCAAACTTCTAACATGAGATTAGCAAAAGGAGCCCAAAGGATGGCACACTGGGTATTGAACTTCCTTTTTCTAGTCCTGTCGTATGTGTTGTACGTCATCGCGTTCTTGGTGGTTGGAATTTGGTGTGATCGTGTGCACACAAGACAGCTTCAGCGGAATTCCGTCAGAATTCTGACGGAAAAACCTTAAGCCCTTGTACACACGGTCGGACATTCCGATGGACAATGTCCGTTAGGACCGTGTTGTCGGATAATCTGACAGTGTGTGGGCTCCATCGGACTGTTTCCGTCTGAGTATCCGACGGACCAAGTTTTCCAGCTGGGCTATAAAATTTTCAGACAACATGATCCGATCGGACTTTGTCCAAACATGTGTAGAGAATTCCGATCGGACAAAGTGCCACGCATGCTCAGATCAAATTCCTAGACCAAAGCTATTGGCTACTAGCCTGAACGTAGTCCCGTCCTAACGAAATAACATCATCATGTTAAGTACGATCGGATTTTCTGACAACTTTGTCCAACTGTGTGTATGCAACAGTTTCGGACAAAATCCGTCAGACAAAATCCGTCGGACAAAATCCGACGGATTTGGTTGTCGGAATGTCCGGCCATGTGTACATGGGCTAAGATTTTATTCCAACAGGAAACCGGTCGTGTATACAGGGCATTACTTTGCAATTCCTAGGCTTTGGCCTGTGCTGAAGCAGCAGTCAGCAGATATACGACATTAATGGCCTTCTCTCAACTCTTTCACTTATTGGTTGCGCATTGCGCAATGAAAAACATTTCTGGCATAACTTGTGATCTGTGCCCCATCACTTTGATATACTCTGAGAGCCTGGGTTCTTTAAAAGTTGTTCTTCTCAAACTTTCCAATAGTTTTACAGGCTTTAGCAGTCAGAATCCTTAGTTTTAAGACACCGTTATGCTGATTAAGTATTTAGAACGTCCAAGTTTAGTTTCCTTATGAATACTCCCTGATTTGAAAATGGGAAAAGCAAGCTGTCAGCTGTTATGCCAATTCTTCCTTCATTGATTAAATCATTGTCAAACGTAAAGTTAGTTTCAAGGTATATGATATAGAGAATCTCAAAATTGTAATTATTCTGTTTTATTATGCTTGAGAATATTTTGATGTCTCTTGCTTTTGAAGTATAAATACATCTTTGCTCTCATTTACTTTCAGGTCCATTTCTTTTGCAGGCTGCATGATATTTAAAAAACCTGTTAATATGAATTATCCAAGATTATTTTAGGTCATATGTAGAGCCCACTATCCAGTACAGTACAACTTGCATCAATCTACTTTGCTTCTCCAGAGCCAGTCCATCTCCTGCTTTTAGCACAACTGTCTGTCAGTAAACCGTCCTCTTTACACAGCAAGTGTAGCCAGGGCTACCCACCCCCCAGGGCTGGCCTAAGACATTTTGCTTCCTGGGTCCAAGAATGAAATGCTGCCCCCCCCCCCCCCCAAAAAAAACGTCACACCCACCAAAAGACCCCCACATCCATTATTTTATACCATGATAATTAAAACTAAAATTACATTTATCAGGGAGTCAGATTTACATTCAACAGCACCTTGTCTATATGCAACATTTTATGACATACCACCATGTTACTGCTCCCCCATCTTGATGCCCTAGGGCATCCATGGGTGCAGTGTGTGTCAGCACATCAGGGCCCGTGTGCAGTAAACACGTTGCACCCATGAATGATATGCCACTGGAAAAGGGAAGTATAGGTGCAAGCTAGGGTAGTATATGGAAAGTATATGGATAGGCTATGGTAGTATATGCACAGGCTAGGGTAGTATATGGACAGGCTAGTGTCCATCAGTGCCGCCTATCAGTGTCCATCAGTGCCACATCATCAGTGCCACCTCATCAGTGCCCACCAGTGCAGCCTATCAGTGTCCATCAGTTCCCACCAGTGCAGCCTATCAGTGTCCATCACTGCCACCTCATCAGTGCCCACCGATGCAACCTATCAGTGCCCATCAGTGCCCCCTAATCAGTGCCCACCAGTGCCACCTGATGGACACTGGTGGGCACTGATTAGATGGGCATTGGCGGAGAGGCAGTCCCCCTGTCTGAACACAATAGCTCAGCCAGGACATTGGATAGTTAGTACAGTGACCTCTTCTCAAGCCCTTCAGTTTTTTTTTAATTCAGCCGACTTGGTTGAACAAAAAAAAAAACTAATCGTTTTTACCTAGCTTAAGACTCTTCAGAGTAAGGTCAGTAAAGGTAGAACAGAAGAAATAAAAGTACATAAAGTATGAGATCCTATTGGCAGTAAAAAGGGAAGGCAAGAGATAAAGCGTAAAGGAGTATAATAAAGAAGTCTGGAAATGGAGAAAAGATGAACAGAGGCAGAAAGGGGAGGGTGGGAGGAAGAAAAAAAGGAGAGTCAAAGGGCATGGTAGTCCCTGGGGATGCCAACTACCCAATACTCTTATGTATTCAAAGTAAGCAGTTAAGGGTCAAACTCCACAAAGACTAGTTAACTGCCAGGGTCATCAGCACGATACTCAGGAGAAAACATCAAATTAAACCAGTAGAGCCAGGTTTTATGAAACACAACATACTTTTTTACAGCACACACTACTGCAGTATGGTGTTGTGAACTGAACATCTAGGAAACAAGGCTAATTACTTTGTTAATGCATCATCGTGTGAACAGGCCCTAAAGCTGACGTCTGGGTTACTTTCAAAATTACCCTTGCAGTGGGCCCCTACACCAACAGGGATAAATGTTAATTTTATATAGGGTGTCAGGGATATTGAGTACCTTATTTCCCCAGTAGTCTGCACTTTTCTCTGCTGCCCAGGATCTTGGAATATACGTGGACCTTTGCTTTCCTTGCATACAATGTGGGCACTGACAATGTGATTGCAGAGCACTAAAGAGAAGCCTGTGGGAGCAAACAATAACATAAGTATTCCTGCTTATTCCGGTCCTTTAGACAAAATTAGTACTTAACCCTGGCAGTCCTCAAGGACTGCTCACTGCAAGAGGCACTTTTGTAAGCTGTCTGAATTTAAAAAAAATGCTTTAAGCCAGTGGTGGAACTACCAGGGCCAGCACTTGCGCCCAGGTCTTGGCATTCCGCCACTGGCAGGGGCACCAGTGGGGTTGTTAGTCCCCCAGCTTTGAGCCGTGAGCGTCTCTCATACAGCTCAGAGACAATTCTCCATGCTCCCTCCTTCCTCTCTCGCACAAGATGACAGAGCTGATCTTCTCCTTCCCCCTGGCTGAGCATTGCAAGAAGTCAAGTGTGAAGCTAACAAGCTCACACTTCCCACGATACCCATATGGGAGAGCATTGGGGGGAGAAGGAGCAGATCGTCTGCTGCTGTGTCATCCCGTGTGAGAGAGGAGGGGGGGGGAGGGGAGCAGGGAGAATTGTTGGCTCTGAGCTGTATGAGACATCCGCTCTCCACTCAGAGCCGTACTAAGGAGGCAGGCAGGATTGATGAGCACTGATCGGCTGCACTGATAGGCAGTACTGATAGGAGGCATTGATGGCCACTGATAGGCAGCACTGATATGCAGCACAGCACTGATAGGTGGAAATTAATGATCATTGATCTGTGGCACGGATAGGTGACGTGACACTGATGGGCATTGATGAGCACTGATAGGTGGCACTAATAGGCACTGGTAGGTGGCACTGATAGGCTGCACTGGTAGGTAGCACTGATAGGTGGCATTGATGAGCAATGATCTGTGTCATGGAAAGATGGCACGGCATTGGTGAGCATTGATGAGCACTGATAGGCAGCATTGATGAGCACTGATAAGCAGCATTGATTAGCGCTGATAGGTGGCACTGATGGGCGCTGATTGGGTGCATTGATGTGCAATGATAGGTGTCACTGATATTCGGCACTAATGGGCATTAATGAGCATTGACAGGCAGTACTCATATGCTGCACTGATGGGCGCTGATAGGTGGCATTGATGAGCACTGATAGGTAGCACTGATGGGCAATGATAGGCAGCATTGATGGGCACTGATAGGCATTGAGCACTGATAGGCAGCATTGATGAGCACTGATAGGTGACACGGATTGGCACTGATAGGCGGCATTGATAAGCTCTGATAGGTGGCATTAATAGGTGGAATTGATGGGTACTGATAGGCAGCACTAATGGGCATTGAGCACTGATAAGCAGCACTGATGAGTGGCACTGATGGACGCTGATAGGCGGCATTGATGGGCACTAATAGGCAGCACTGGGCACTGATAGGCAGCATTGATGGGCACTGATAGGCGAAATTGATGGGCATTGATAGCAGTATTGATGAGCACTGATGGGGGCACTGAAATGCAGCACTGATAGGCGGTATTGATGAGCACTGATGGGCACTGATAGGCAGCATTGATGGGCACTGACAGGTGGTACTGATAGGCAGCATTGATGAGCAATGATAGGTGCCACTGAAATGCAGAATTGATGGACACTAATAGGTGGCATTGATGAGCACTGATAGGGAGCACTGATTATCAGTGTAAACAATTTTACATTCTTTTTTTTTTTCATACATTTTTCATCATACAGGAAGAAAAAAAACACAGGTTACAAAGGTACTGAATTGGAAATAAAAACAATGTGGATCTTACTCGGGTAATATATCAAAATTTATGCCAAAAACCAATTTGCATATTGCCCTGTGGCTATAAAAAGAAACATAGGTGGTATACCTTGTAGCCATGAGTATGGTACAAGAGGGTGCATGAGTGAAGTGAGGAGTAAACTGGAAGGATACCTCTCCAACCCCTCGGACATCGCCCCGCTTCATCCCAATCGGGCAGCGAAGGGGGGAGGCCGATAGGCAGGGGGTAGCTCTACCAAGGGGGACGTTGTTGCTGTAAAAGGAGTGTCCTAGTAACAAGGAATCTAGAGTAAATAATGAAAACTTGATAACCCTATGAGAGGAGACATTGGATGGTTGGTAGGTAAGGGAGTACCAAGGAGGGGGGAGGGAATAAAGAGAACCAACTTTAATTAAACCCAAAATCACAGTTAGTGTATCCAGTGTGAGTTGGAAGACTTGTGCTCGTTCTCCATCAGGATATGAAAAGAAGCACCCCAAGTTCTCTAAATTAGGTTCATTTTTGGTCTGAGTTAGTATTAAACCAAAAAGAGGACTTCATGGTGGGAGAGAACTGGTGAAGATGGATGTAGAGAGGTGTCCAAGGAGTTGGTTTCTTGTTGAAGTAGTGTTGACTAAAAGTAGCCATTTGTGTATAAAATGTGGAGACATGCTGGTGGAGGAGAGATCGGCATCAAGTTTTTCTTTTCGTATAAGGCTTATCACTAGGGGTAGGTGCAGGCAGGGGGCCAAGTGGGTAGAGTCTGACTGTAAGAAAGACTTGGTAGGGGAGTTTGGGGCCTACATTTGTCACAGTTAGATTTCTGAATGCAATACGTAAATGTAGAGTCAAAAGGCGTTCTACCTCATCATTTACTGAGGACAAATTTACTGTGGACACTATCTCACGGGAAATTTTTGTGAATGAGGATTAGAACCCCTGCCTTGCCTTTGTCGATGATGATCCGTACACTTTCCCCACCCAGAGTTTGCACATGTGCTGGAAGTCTTCCGTACTAATATGTGAATTTAGTCTTAAGTGTCGAAGCACTGCCACCCATTTATGGGGGGAACGTAGTCCCTTAAAGTTCTATTAAGTGATTCTCATGGTTAAAATAGAGAAGGAGCTCATAGATGTAGAAAGTAGGCTGTACTGCGGTGATGTTGGTTTATATTATGAGAGCAGACTACTGGTGTCGGATGGGGGGGGGGGAGGGATGAGTCCGTAGTATGGGTAGAAAGAAGCGTAAAGGGGTGTAGTAAAACCTTGGTATAAAGTAAAAGCGTATTAGAAAGCAAGTAAATCACAGAGCGACGCCTGGACTTCACTTTCTTCCGCACGTATCTCACCAATCTAATGACAGCTTTACTGGAGAGGGGACTGTGGTCAATGTACTGGAGCAGATTTGCCAGGCGTGTAGACAGAGGTATTGGTAGGATTAAGAGAACTGCAAATTAAACATGCCACACTTCTCCAGAAGCCTGTAACAATAATAAGAACAAAGGAATAAAACCAACAGGTAGCGATATAACATAACACTAGTCAGGCCAGTGAAATGTATCACAAAGAATGATTAAGTAGTTAAACAAGAAACTGCTTCAACGGTGTTTGATTCGTTCCTGGTTGGCAGAATAGCAAAACCTTTTTAGGCGGCTCTTTGCGGGGGCTACCTTGATCCCTAGGGCCCTCCGGATAGCAGTTGGTTTCCATAGGAGTTAGGACTTGGTGGCCCCTGATTGGTTAGTGAGCTAGAGGATAGCTGGGTAGGCTAATGTAAATTTTTCATACCTTCATGTTGGAGGGCAGAACAGATGAGATGAAACGCCTTTCTTTTGAGTGATACTTCCTGGGAATAATCTGCAAAGATCAATAGCTTTTGACCCTCCAGTTGGAGTGATTTGACATTCTGGAAAGATTTTAGTATGGCTACCCTGTCCGAATAGTTGAGATAGTGTACAATAATAGGGTGCAGGGAGCGCCTGTCATTTGATGGAGCTCCTATGTTGTGTGCTCTTTCCACTGTGCATGAGTTTGTGAGCCTGAGGGCCATTGGTTTGCACCTAGAGCAGAAGTCAGCCAGAAATTCGGAGTTGAAGGACTCAGGTAGACCAATTATATGTAAATTTTTTCTGCGAGAGTGATGGGGGGCCCTGCATGGTTTCTTGCACCAGGGCCCTGAAGGCTCTATTTACGCCCCTGCTCTGAGTACTGCCAGGTAGGGCTGCTGTCCCCAGACTTGTTGCAAAGCACCAGCAGGCCTATTTACCTCTGCTAGGTGTCTGACATTGCAAGCCTGGTTCATCATTTTGGCTGTAGCAGCATAATAATCCTAATATTTGGAATTTGATCCAGGATGCCTTCCTCCCTTGCTGCCTATCTAGCCAATGTTCTGTCACAAGTACAACAGCTATATGCAGTGCTTCTGTTGCAAACAAATGTGGTATTTGGGTTGAAGCTCTATTTAAATCTAAGCAAGTTGCAGTTGAATAGCAAGGGAAATCATATTAACCACTTCAGCCCTGGAAGGATTTATCCCCTTAATGACCAGAGCACTTTTTACAATTTGGCACTGCACTGTTTTAACTGGTAATTGCGTGGTCATGCAATGCTGTACCCAAACTAAATTTGTGTCCTTTTTCTCCCACAAATAGAGATTATTTTTGGTGGTATTTGATCACCTCTAAGATTTTTATTTTTTGTGATATAAACGAAAAAAGACCAGAAATTTTGAAAAAAAAAATGATATTTTATACTTTTTGTTATAAATCAAAATCCAATAAACTCAATTTTAGTCATACATTTAGGCAAAAATATATTCAGCTACATGCCTTGGCTAAAAAGAAAAAGTTCAATAAGCGATATTTATTGGTTTGCACAAAAGTTTTAGCGTCTACAAATTATGGTACATTTACTGGAATTTACGCAGCTTTTAGTTTATGACTGCATATCTAATTTACTGAGGTGCTAAAATGGCAGGGCAGTACAATTTACCCCTTTTTGGAAAGTAGACACCCTAAGGAAATTGCTGAGAGGCATGTTGAGCCCATTGAATACTTTTTTTTTTGTCACAAGTGATTGAAAATGTGTAAAAAAAAATATTTTTTTGTCAAAGTTGTCACTGAAATGTTATGTTGCTCACACAAGCCATGTGCATATGTGAAATTACACCACAAAATACATTCTGCTGCTTCTCCTGAGTACAGGGATACCACATGTGTGAGACTTTTTTGGGAGTCTAGCTTTGGGGGAAGCCCTGGTGCCACATGCGCCAATTCCAAAATAGAATAGGTGACTAAAAAGTGGCACTTGTGTAATAATTGTCCACGTACTAGTGGTAGCCCTTTCAGAATAAGGGTGATACCAAGTCCCAAACAATCTTACTGCTGCTCCTTATGTAGTCTGGGCAGTTGGGGGGCTCCATGCTGCTATCTTTTCCCTCGTAAACCAGAAAACTATATGGTTAGCCTGTGGCCTTGTCACAGAGCTTATACATCTTGATCCCATATTTGGTACGCTTGCTGGGGAGAAACTGTTTGAAAGTAAGGGTGCCAGAAAACTTAATCAGGGACTCATCAACACAGACAACTTGATTGTGAATAAACAAGGGTGAAAATTGTTGGTTGAAGTGATTTACAAGGGGCTGAATTTTGTTGCACCCCAAGGAAGACAGATTTCATTGTCGTTGTGCATTAACCTGCAAGATTTTCTCGTATCTAGTCCTGGTCATGGAAGCAGAGAACACGGGCATATGGTGAATTGGGTCAGTGGACCAATATGACCACAACTCACTCTTTATAGTTATGCCCATGAGGAGGGATAGGCCCGGAAAGTTCTTAAATTCGGGAACTGTTATAAGTTTCCAGACAAAATGTTTGACAAGGGTTAAATTTGGAATTGCGGCAATAAAGTGTATAAATTTGGTCCACATTAGATCTATACAGATCTTCCATGAAAAACAGCTTGTATAAGTGAAGAGAAGTAAAATCCTCTGTTTCCACCTGAATTCCGGGTTGGCCAGTGAATGGGGGGAAGTACAGGCGCTGCAGAAGTGGTGGACTGCCAATCAGGATTAGCAAACAAGAAGGGCACTATGGGCACTACTGACTTGTCTTTGAATTCTTGGTGGCTGTGGGGCACTACTTGTGCTAGCCACTGCACCAGCTTGAACTGCACTTATGGGACTCGCCACGTCACCAAGTGTTACTGCAGTGCTGGTTTGTCTACGACCAGGATGTACTAGGCTGCTGGTGCTTGCCAGTTCACCAGAAGGTTGAGCAGCACTAGTACTGGCTCTCTGCTGCCTACAAGAACCATGCGGTTGTTGCACCTCAGCAACAAATAACGGGGTTGGGTACACCTGACCTTAGCAGGGACCACTAATCCATCGTCAGAGCGATCTGTCAGGGTGCCGCTGCTCTCTACAGGTTCGTATACTGAGCCTGAATCTGACAGTGAGGCTTCCCCTTTGCTCTCATCTGTCATGTTCAGCAACATGTAGGCCTGTTCACTACTGTACTTCTGTTTGGACATTTTGGCCACTAAATTTATAGGTACAGCTATTGTGACTCACAGGTAAAATAGCACCTGGTTATAAGCGGCTGCTTGAATCTCTACAAAAAATTAACTGTTAGTGCTAGCAAGGATTAGGCGCGACTATTGATAATGCACTTGGGTGGGTTGGGTGGAGGGGCTAAACACAGGTGATGGGAGGTTTTTGGTAAAACCATACTTTTGGGGACGCTAGTATAGATCTGATCAGATCAAAGGTATTGATCCATTCACACACTATTCTAGTAAGCAAGGTGTATGGTGTGTGCGTGTGTGTTAATGCTACTGGCAATCAAAGGGTTACAATTTGACACTGTCTGGGATTGAAGCTAACTGACGCTGACACCTACCTGATGCTAACTATCTAACCCGTGACACTAATACAGTGGTCCGGAAAAATATCTGTACACTATACTAATAAAAAAGGGAAAAATACCACGCTCCTAACAAAGTTAATTTTAACTAAACACAAACTTAAAGCAGCAGCTAATATATGGAATACACACATATAACACTAGAAAATAAAAACGATAGCTGCGCTGACAGTGACACGACCGGTAATACACCAGTGCTATATATATATACATATATATATATATATATATATATATACATATATATGAATATACTTATAAAAAGTGCCAACATAAATTGAGTTCTTAAATTAATAAAAGTCCATATGAATATGATGATGAAAAGTGAAAATTAAAAGTGAATGTGAACGTGATAAAAATCAAATAATCGATAAAGTCCCAATTAATAACTGAGAGATTGTGATAAAATCATGCAATCTTCCGACCAATAAGTGCTGATCACCATATGGAATGCACGCTTACCAAAGGCAAGCAACAAACAGCTTGCGGCTAAACACCCCGCCAGAGTCTTGTTTTAAAAGATCTGGTATAAACAACTCAGACGGCGTCAAACCAGGAACCCAAAGCGACCGGGGTGATCGGCTGATGGGATGTAGCGTAGACTCTCAGATATGTAGCAGATATCACCAAACATAGAAGTAAAATTAGCATATACAGCTGGCTGGCTAGCAAGCGCCTGTTCACTCAGAAGGTCCACGTGATGACGTCAGCGTTTCTTCATAGGATGACGTTGTCTGCTACAGTGACAGGGAGTGAAAGGGTTAACTGGGGGTTGATCAAGGGGTTAAATCTTTATTAGGGACTATATGGCGAGTACCCTAAACTTATCTGGGACTACCACTAACTGCCCTAACACTGTTTAGAGTCATAAGTGACACGAATACAGTGATCAGAAAAAAGACCTGTATACTATACTAGTGACACAGTGACAGGTAGTGAAAGGGTTAACTGGGGGTGATCACGGAGTTAAACCTTTTTAGGGACTATATGGGGGGTACCCTAAAAACCTATCTGGGTCTACTACTAACTGTCAACAACTGCCCTAACACTGTTTAATGTCACAACTGACACCAGTACAGCGATCAGTGAAAAATCTGAAAACTGCACTTGGTGACACTGTGACAGGGAGTGAAAGGGTTAACGGGGGGAGGGGCAATATGATCAGGGGGCTGAAGGTGTAGTGTTTGGTGTACTCTCTATGGATGTCTTCTGCTCGCTCGCTGGAACTGAAAAGGGCTCCACGAGGGGAGATGACATCAATTCCTCTGCCTGTGTTTACATTACACAGGCAGAGGAGGCTTTCCATTTGCCAGAACCGATTAGCAGATCCAGGCCAGATATTATTGGCCTGGACCTGTAGATTGATCAGTTCTGTAGTGAATCTGATCACTGTGGGGGCGGCGGGGGCCCGCACACCTGCCCCCTACCCATGGGCATGAGAAACAGCGATTCACACAGCTGAGCCAACCTGCTCAATATAACTGCAGCGGCTGGTTGGCAACTGGTTAAATCAATTATTTTAATCTAATTAGTAATAAATTCCTTTTTAAAAGAGCAAAGTCTCAAGATACGGTATGTAGTGGCGTGGTTACCAAAATTCCAGGAAAAGGTACAAAACACTTTTTTTGACAAATTGAATGGTGGTACGCCTGCTGCAAAAACCTTTGTGCCTGGTGGGACATGCTTTGCGTCATGAGGGTGCAAGACAGTTTGCAAAATAGTACGATTGTCTTGTAGAAAGACGGACACCCTGCCAAATGTGTAATTGTTTGTGCTTGTTAAAATAGATTTTGCTTTCAATGTATCACACTGGGATAAAGTAGAGGAGAACATTTCTCTTACACGTTAAGTGGTTTCAAATTTTTAGATTTTCCAGCCTAAATTTATGGGCTGCAGACAATACATCATATCTCCATGGCAACAGGCAGTGGAGGACGGCAGCCATGTTTGTTAGGCAGCCACACTCTCTTTTAGCCAAGTTAAACAGAACTGTGAGCTTTAGAAATGACTAGAGGCCTGTAAATTATATAGTTCATAAGTAAGTATAGTAATCACTACACCACGACAAAATATGGAAACAAAGCCCTATACTTTTGGCCATGTTGTGGTTTCCTAACAGACCATATGAAATGGATGCCAAATTTTCCCTTGGCAAAATACTAAGTAATTTAATTTGGGATAGTCTGTATGGCTTCTACAAAAAAATGCACATTTACAATAGACAGCTGTCTGTATGTATTTTTTTTTCTCTCTAGAGTAGATGAATTAAATTAACAAGTACCGTTAGGCCGCGTACACACGGGCAGATTGTCTGCCCAACTTAGTCCGCTGAACCGTGTTTCAGCGAACAATCCGCTCGTGTGTGGGCTTCAGCTGACTTTTTCAGCGGACAATCTGACGGACTTTGTCTTTCGGAATTTCCGTAATTTTGTCCGTCCAAACTTGGTTTTGTCCGTCCAAACTTGGTTTCAGCGGACAGTCCGCTCGTGAGTAGGCAAGTTGGACGGACTAAGTATGGCGCATGCTCAGAAAGGATTTACACGGCCGAAGGTTGCATTGCAGTGTATTGGACGTCGTTTTTCTAGTCCCGTCGTACGTGCTGTACACGTCATCGCGCAAGTTTTCAGCGGACTGTCTGTTCATCGTGTGTGGTCAAGTCCGTTCATTCAAAAGTTGAACGGACTGTCTGTCGGATTGTCTGACGAACTTAGTTGGGCAGACAATCCGCCCGTGTGTACGCGGCCTTAGAGTGAACAACAGTGGGTTTAGTCACCCACTGAATTTTTGACAAATTTCGTTTGTGTCGCTATCCTGCCCTACAAGACCCAGTTTGGTCCCTGTAATTTGCATGGTACCTGCAATTTGAATTTACCTCCAACCTTATTTTATTTTCTATCTTCGACAATAAATGTATTATGTCTAGTTTCAGTAAGATTTCCTAGGCTCAGAAGCAGAACAGTTTGGCAGATGATGGGTTGACCTGTGTTCTCTGGGAGCATGGCCACCAGCTGCCCCTCCTGATCGGGGGTGAGCAGGGGGGGACCACCATAACATAGTAAGAGCTCAGCAGGTGAAGGAGGCTCGCTGTAGCCCAGGGGGTGTTCATGGTGAATTGGTGTAAACTCCTACCAAGCTACCATTCCAGTGACACTGACAGTGCACTTGGCTACCACCAACAAAATGAAACATTGTTAGTGTCACTAGAATTGTGGATGGGCATGAACAGGTGCACTATAAGTTTCACTGAAATTCTATATAGGCCTATGTTTCAAGCCCCTCCCACTTTTAACACAGTTTGTCCACACCCAAAATTTGGTATGCCATGCTTTCTTCCTCTCCATGTTTTCCCCCCAATCTCAGGTATTTCAGTTTCCAAAAGCTTACAGTTATGTTAATGACACAGGGACAGAATGGCAGACACTTGGTAAATGAAGTGTTGTACAAGGAGGCATTTACTTATAAGCAAGACTTTTTCATACATTCTTTGTGAGGGCTGTAAATGGAAGAGACGGGGTGGAAGGAAGGATTGAGCATACCCAGAGATGGGCTTTTAAACTGGTAATGCTAGAAGGCATTGTTTCAACAAATTAGCTGTCATTTTTATGTACATTAAAATGTTTCACCATTACATTGGCTGAAACAACCACCCGGCTGACTTGGGGTGGCTTTGCCTTAATTCCCATAGCCAAGGGTAAAAATTAGTATCAAAGGAAATTGCTTAGAGACAGCCCCAGTGGCAATCTTATGAGACTTCATGCTGTTGAAACGCAATGTTGATGGCATTCGGTTCTGTAGGGGGCCTGTGGGCAGCCCAGAATATTCTCTATCCAACACTCCCCAAAATGCCAAGCCTGCTTTTAAATTACAGCACAGGTATTATTTTATTATTAAAGGTATATACCATATATATAGCAACCACAATTTACAAAGTGCATTACATATTGTAAATTCACATATGTCTCTGCCCTCAAGAAGCTTACAATTAGGAGGCTCCTATCTCACATACATGCATCTAATGGGGTTAATTTAGACCGGATACACAGTATTTGAATACAAGTCAGTACACCAAGCTTTTCAGATATTGCAATATATTTTACGCATAATAGCAAGACAAGCTTATGTACAAATCTACAAATACACATTCTTGAAAAAATATTATCAACACTTTCACTGTTCTACACAGATGAAAAACTCATGCAAAGATTATAGGAGAATTTTGAAAAAGAAATTGATACTACTTGGTGTGCTGACACTTTTTCAAATAATGCATATCTGTTTTTATAAGGAAACCTCTATGAGCAATAACAGCACCCACACAGTATCACTTGTGCTTATTGGGCTTATTGTGCTCATTCTTCTCAAACTAAGGTTGTGCATTGTGCCTCTCTAATACCCATATTAGGCAGGAGCCAATTAATCTACTAACATGTCTTTGGAGTGTGGGAGGAAACCCATACAAGCACAGTGTCAGGAACCATAAAACAGACTGAGACAGAAGTACAATCAAATCACACTTGTTTATTAATAATAAAAATAAAAAGGTAAATAGAAAAAAGCGCAGTCAAGCATAGCCAGAATCCAGTAGCCAGATCGGGTAGTCAGCCAGTCCAAAGTTCATAAACCAGATCGGGTAATCAGCCAGTCCAGAAGACAGGGATCCAAGGAGAACAACTGCAAGCAGGATAAGAAGCCAGGAGGGATGTCAGCAAGCCAGTCTTGAAACAAACAGCAGGAGATGGTTCCTTGTGATGTGACCAACGTGAAGGCAATGGAGAAATGAGCTGGAAGGCTTTAAATAGGCCGGTCAGACGAGCATCATTGGGAACAGCTGGTAACTGTGGAGAGAGAAGAGAGCTGGCAATTAGCCAACAGCTGAGCGGCCAGCCCAGAGGAGGAAGGGCTAAGCCAGCCCTGACACACAGGGAGAACATGCAAACGCCATGTAGGCAATGTCCTGGTTAGCAATAGTGCTGCAAGTCATAAGTGCTAACGACTAAGTAACAACTACCATGTGACTCTGCTGATCTGTGACATATTGCTGCAGCAGGCAGGATAAGTAATGCTAATACAGATTCCCTGGTGATAACAGGGTCTCTTTAAATTGGTAGTAAACCCGCAGATTTTTATTTTATTTTTTAAAACCTGTAAGGCAAAAGGCATAATGAGCTAATATGCAACGCATACTAGCTCATTATGAAATACTTACCTTAGAACGCGTCGGCAGGTGATCTCGGTCCACGCCGAGGGAGCTGACATTTTCCTATCCGGATATCGTGGCTCCGGTGCTGTGAGTATCCAGATCCGCAATGTCGTCACTCCCACGCATGCACACGGGAAACTTCTTTCCAGCAAGGTCTGGTATCCGCCGGACCTTTCAGCCGGGAAATTCAGAGTGCATGCGCCGCTGAAGTCAGCGGCTGCCTGCAAGGGGAATATCTCCTAAACCACACAGGAGATATTCTTTTTACCTACAGGTAAGCCTTATTTTATATAAATGGGTATACAACCACTTTAACAGGTTACTGATGTTTGAACATTAGTATTCCTGGCCAAAATGTCTTGCGTTTATTTTGTGCATATTTGTGTGCACTTATATACACAAATAAAGGGAAATGTAGCTCTCAGAATGCAACTTTAACCTTCAAATTAACATTTTACACACATACCGGTACACACGTTTTGCGTGTCTATGTATGTAAAATGCCGAAGGGCAATTCAGATTTCTGTATTCTTTTGTTAATTATCTATACACCTTGCCTGTTTATGTGCTTGTGTGTACAGGCACATTGAAAACAATAGGCTGCGTTTAGAGTAACAAAGAAAAGTCTATATGCCTAAAAACACAGATTTTTTTAGGAAGCAGTGTGCAAAAAGCCTTTTAGTAATTGTCTAGCACAACCAGCTATTCAGTAACCCACAGTCACAATGATAAAGTATATGGAAACAAGGAATGGGCCGTGTTGTAATTTAGATGGTCTTCATACATGTTTATTCTAGACTAGCTCAATCTTCAAAACCTGTTTATTATTTCAGCCTCATATCCTGCTAAAGAAGTTACCTAAGGACAGCGAAACATAAGGCTGTAACATACACAAACAGATAGCAGATGTAAATACACACGGAACGGAACATATACAGAGGTGCTATCAAGGCGCTTGTGGAAAGGAAAAGATTAAAAGACATTCTGTTTTTCTTGGAACTTGGATTGTTCTTTTTCCAGAAGACAATATATCAGTTCTTTTGTTGGGCTTAGCTGTCTGAATTTTGGCATTGTGTAGACATGCTGTATTAATGGACTTATTCCTGCAGGATACAAATTGTGCTGAAAAATGCTTGGATAGCACTTGCCCTGACAATCACCTTCTGAAAATATTGTAAGTGTCCTCGAGACTCTAGAAGGAAACAATTCAAATGAACCTGTGAGGACAGAAATGTGAGAGCTGTCACCAAATGTGTCATCCTAATCCTGGCTTCACTGCTTACTGAGTCAGTGGTCTGGAACAATTATACAGTCAATGATATCTACAAAGTGCAGACTCCTTTTGTGCATATCTGTCACTAGTTCATAAATCCAGGATTGGGATGACCTTGGCTTTTTTTCAGCCATAACATAGCAGTATGCTGTACCGCCACCTCCAGCACTGCCCTGTCCTTTCCATCTTCTCACTGATAAACACAGAACCTAGTAGGGGAAGTTTTCTGCGCTACTC
Organism: Lithobates pipiens; assembly: GCF_037356315.1. Classification (NCBI taxonomy): domain Eukaryota; kingdom Metazoa; phylum Chordata; class Amphibia; order Anura; family Ranidae; genus Lithobates; species Lithobates pipiens. The sequence goes on from NW_027507903.1 coordinate 438,678,814, forward strand.
GCTTCCTCTATCGGTTTCTGTGTTTATCAGTAACACGCCTCTTCAAGCTACTCAGGCCAGGTGAGCCACACCACTTCTCCTACAGCCCTCATCAGGGGTTCTCTCCCTGGCACTCTCAGGTACATGGTGGGAGAGCTCTGTACTGTGGGGGGGGAGATCTATACTTGAGGGGTAGGAGGGAGGGTTGGGGGAGAGGTCTGTACTGGGGAAAGAGTGGATATTTTGCCCCACTTTGTACTTTTTAAGCTTGTATGGAACTTCATAACCTCCCTACTTTTTAAGATGGGAATGAGGGACACTTATTAGTAAAAGTATTTAAGCATAGGACACACCCCTTACTACACCCCCTTAAAGGAGAATTACACAAAAAAAATAGTTTAAGGGCTTTTTTCACCACTACTATTCCTTTATATACTGGCTTTTGAAATTCATTTATTTTTATAGATTTTTGTACGTATTTATTTGTACAGTTCCTTATGCAAGTTATTTCCCTTCACCCTTTCCAAATTATCTTATGGGATGCCCTTGCTCCTGGGCCTAGGAGCCATTTTTCAATTTTCATAGCTAAGGGACCAGCTGGATTTTGGTGGGGGGTGAGTGTAGCCCCCTCTAGTTAGGTAGGTGCTAGAGTAGGATTTTTGTTCTGTAGTGTAGGTAAATTTGTGGCTCAGAGTTTAGCAGCTGGTGATTCACAGGCAGCCTCACTGAGACCTCCCTCTTTCTTCTAGAGGATTCTAGAATGAGAGAAGGAGAGGAGAGGTAGAGCTGCCTGGTGTGTTCTAAGGAGTGCTGAGCAATCCCCAGCCTCCATTGACAGGGGCAGTCCTCCTTAAATACCTAGAGTCAGCCTAGCTTGGGGGGAGTTCTCGGGTGGAAGAACTGGAGGTGGAGTACTAGGTTGTCAGGGCCTTTGAGGAGCTCCCCAGTCTGGGTGGGTGACCTTGGGCCTGAGTGCAGGACAGAGGCTTTTAGGAAAGCGTGAAGGTTCTGGACAGGAGGCACAGGAGGAGCAAGAGAGGACAGCAAGAGCTAGTACTGCCGGACAAGTCTTCAGGAGGGAACCACCGGTTGCAGCCAGGAGGGCTGCTGAGTGACATGTGCAGTCAGGAGGACTTGGGAGGCATGACTGAGAGGAAACGGTGCAGAGCCAGTAGTGAGGACTGCAATGTCATGGCCAGTGGAGTTGGGCAGCTGCAGTCAAGAGGGCTGGCAGGACCTGAAGAGCACTGACTGAGAGTAGTAGTCCATAAGTAGGACAGCTAACACTAAAGACTTTCTATTTCTGCTACACTATAGGGTCCCTGCCTGTAAAGGGTGATTGTTGAGGCCTGGATGAGCCAGTGTCAGGCTTAACTTTACATGTGCCAGCTGGTCCTGAGAATTAAGAGTTGTGCAGGAGGAATAGTCTGCAAGCAAGGAAAGTGCTTGCAGATTGAAGTAGTAACTTGTACAGAGAAGTGTATATAGTTGTCCCAATTGATTGATATACAATCCACCAATATATATATATATATATATATATATATATATATATATATATAGTGGAGACAGAAAGTGTTCAGACCCCCTTAAATTTTTCACTCTTTGTTATATTGCAGCCATTTGCTAAAATCATTTATGTTCATTTTTTTCCTCATTAATGTACACACAGCACCCCATATTGACAGAAAAACTGAAATATCACATGGTCCTAAGTATTCAGACCCTTTGCTGTGACACTCATATATTTAACTCAGGTGCTGACCATTTCTTCTGATCATCCATGAGATGGTTCTACACCTTCATTTGAGTGAGTCCATTGAGTCCAGCTGTATTTGATTATACCAATTGGACTTGATTAGGAAAGCCACACACCTGTCTATATAAGACCTTACAGCTCACAGTGCACATCAGAGAAAATGAGAATCCTGAGATCAAAGGAACTGCCTGAAGAGCTCAGAGACAGAATTGTGGTAAGGCACAGATCTGGCCAAGGTTACAGAAAAAATTCTGCTGCATTTAAGGTTCCTAGGAGCACAGTGGCCTCCATAATACTTAAATAGAAGACATTTGGGATGACCAGAACCCTTCCTAGAGCTGGCCGTCTGGCCAAATTGAGCTATCGTGGGAGAAGAGCCTTGGTGAGAGAGGTAAAGAAGAACCCAAAGATCACTGTGGCTGGGCTCCAGAGATGCAGTCAGGAGATGGGAGAAAGTTTTACAAAGTCAACCATCATTGCAGCCCTCCACCAGTTGGGGCTTTATGGCAGAGTGGCCCGACGGAAGCCTCTCCTCAGTGCAAGACACATGAAAGCCCGCATGGAGTTTGCTAAAAAAAACACCCGAAGGACTCCAAGATGGTTAGAAATAAGATTCTCTGGTCTGATGAGACCAAGATAGAACTTTTTGGCCTTAATTCTAAGTGGTATGTGTGGAGAAAACCAGGCACTGCTCATCACCTGTCCAATACAGTCCCAACAGTGAAGCATAGTGGTGGCAGCATCGTGCTGTGGGGGTGTTTTTCAGCTGCAGGGACAGGACGACTGGTTGTAATCAAGGAAAAGATGAATGCGGCCAAGTACAGGGATATCCTGGATGAAAACCTTCTCCAGAGTGCTCAGGACCTCAGACTGGTCCAAAGGTTTACCTTTCAACAAGACAATGACCCTAAGCACAAAACTCAAATAAGAAAGGAATGGCTTCACAACAACTCTGTGACTGTTCTTGAATTGCCCAGTCAGAGCCCTGACTTAAACCCAACTGAGCATCTCTGGAGAGACCTAAAAATGGCTGTCCACCAACATTTACCATCCAACCTGACAGAACTGGAAAGGATCTGCAAGGAGGAATGGCAGAGGATCCCCAAATCTAGGTGTGAAAAACTTGTTGCATCTTTGCCAAAAAGACTCATGGCTGTATAAGATCAAAAGGGTGCTTCTACTAAATACTGAGCAAAGGGTCTGAATACTTAGGACCATGTGATATTTCAGTTTTTCTTTTTTAATAAATCTGCAAAAATGTCAACAATTCCATGTTTTTCTGTCAATATGGGGTGCTGTGTGTAATGAAGAAAAAAAATGAACTTAAATGATTTTAGCAAATGGCTGCAATATAACAAAGTGAAAAATTCAAGGGGGTCCAAATACTTTCAGTCCCACTGTATGTATATGTGTGTGTGTGTGTGTATACACAGATGTTTTGCTTTGCATTTCTATTTTAAACTCAATGGGTTATTTAGGTATATGTGAAAGGTGGGCTTTCACATATACTTCACAGACCAACTCCAGTTCAACAAAAAAATACTATATTTTTTTTGTTGAACTGTAGTTGGTCTAAGTAATGTTAAAGTGCATGTAAATTTAGAGGCTGCCAATTAAAGAATATATGAGCAGTCACGTGATCACTATTTGTCCTCTGCACAAGTGTGTCAGATGTGAAGATTCTATATGTGCAGACATTGTGTGCCGCTGTCAGCACTCCTGAAACACAGCTGTGGAATACATACAGCAGCTGGAAAGCAGCAAAGTGGCAGTGGTTCAACACGCGAGCCTCCAGAATGGAAAGTATACTGCTTCTTCTCTTAACCACTTCAGATCCGCGCTATTGCCAAATGACGGCATTAGCGCGGACCTACATTTTCAGGACTACGTCTATTGACGTCGTCCTGGTTACGAGCGGCCTGCGCGCCCCCTGAGGGGCGCGCGCGGCGCGCTCTGTGATCGGCGAGTCCGTGAGACTCGCCTGATCACCGATCCGTGTAAGGGGTCGATCCCGACCCCTTATCACGTGATCAGCTGTCAGCCAATGACAGCTGATCATGTGATAGAACGGAGCCGGTAATCGGCTATTATTCCTCCTCGCGCTGACAGCGCGAGGAGAGAAAAAAAAAGCCGATCACCGGCGGCCGTGATCGGGACATCAGTCCCGATCACGGCCATCAATACAAGGGACCACCTGCCATCTGCCTGTGCCCACCTGCCTCCCGCAGTGCCATCCTGAAGTAAAATAAAAGAAAAAGTAAGTGCCCCCCGTCAGTGCCCCCTGTCAGTGCCCATAGTGCCCACAGTGCCACCCACAGTGCCACCCACAGTGCCACCCACAGTGCCACCCCACAGTGCCACCCACAGTGCCACCCAATCTGCCTCAAAGGTGCTGCACCCCAGTGCCGCCCATCAGTGCCCAGCAGTGCCGCCCATCAGTGCCCAGCAGTGCCGCCCATCAGTGCCCAGCAGTGCCACCTATCAGAGCCACCTATCAGTGCCACCTATCAGTGCCCATCAGTCCCATCTATCTGTGGTACCTATCAGTGCCCATCCGTGCCACCCATCCGTGCCACTTATCCGTGCCACCCATCCGTGCCATCTTATCTGTGCCCATCTTTGCCCATCAGTGCCGCCTTATCTGTGCCCATCGGTGCCGCCTTATCTGTGCCTATTAGTGCCGCCTTAACTATGCCTATCAGTGCCCACCAGTGCAGCCCATCAGTGCCCACCAATGCAGCCCATCAGTGCCCACCAATGCAGCCCATCAGTGCCCACCAATGCAGCCTATCAGTGCCGCCTAATCAGCGCACTTCAATGAAGGAGAAAAATGACCCGTTTGCAAAATGTTATAACAAACTATTAAAACATGATTTTTTTTTTTTTTTTTTTTGCATCTTTTTTTGTTTGTTTAGCAAAAAATAAAACTCCGAGCTGTAACTAAATACCACCAAAAGAAAGCTCTATTTGTGGGAAAAAAATGATAAAAATTTCATTTGGGTACAGTGTTGTATGCCCGCGCAATTGTCACTCAAAGTGCATCAGCGCTGAAAGCTGAAAATTGGTCTGGGACTGAGGGGGGTTTAAGTGCCCAGTAAGCAAGTGGTTAAGGGCTTGGTATTGTTTACAAGTGAACCTGTGGTGACAGAGTCACTATAAACATACCCAGATAAAAAAAAAAAAAAAAAAAGAGTAAATGCCGCTTGGGAGGAGAAGACTTAAAGAGCTATTAATCGCCCAGTTTTTAAGCATTTTCAGCAGCTGATTTATTCACCTAATGAGTATGCCACTTCATTATCTTTTATTCCTTGCCTATGTTCTAGTTTTAGTTTGAGCCATGACCAGTCACCAGTGTAGACTAAAGAGATCCTCTCCAATCTGCTGTTACCCATATACCCCTCAACACCTCCTTCCCACTTTTACCTAAATTACGACACCACACCTTCTTTGGAGTATAATGGCCATAACAGCCTTTATTACACAATAAACAATAAATTACTCCAACCAAAATATATATATATATAAATATCTATATACAACCAATTAACATTAAACATATAATAACATGACCCCAGTCTGGTGATCTCTGACGGTGACCCAATGTAATCCCCAAAATAACCAATTCACTGCGGTACCCATTTTAACATAACCAGGCCTCCAGCTGTGACCGCTCTGAGACAACTTCCGTCAGTGAAAAACACACCATTCCATCCACCGTTCAGGAATACACCGGAGGGGCCCATACCACCAATGAGCCCCCCACCCCCTTTAGATCACCACTGATTTACCGCCAACCATCAAAAACCACCAGACGAACCGCCTCCACTCCCTCTGATCCATTCCGCTGTTATGACCTCCACCGAACCTGAAAAAGAATAACAAACAAACAGACCACGACCAAACACCAGCAAGCAAAACAATAGGGAGGGCGGGTGGGAAAACTGCCTCCTCCGTTGATTTTCCCCACTCACTGTCCTCGTTCTTGGCTCTGCCCCCTTTTTATATGACTCCGCCCCTTCAGCTCCGTTCCCACTTTCTGCCACACCTCTCTCTCCTCACTCTCTTCCTTAACCCTTTCTATGATCTCTTATTCATCTCTGTCATGCCAGCCCCTCCTTTACCCCCCTTCCAGGCTTTCAATCCGGGGCTTCTCTTGACCGCTGGCCAGGCTTCCTGTTTCAGGGTGGCTCCTTTCTCCTGCAGTCTCTTCTGGAGTCACCCTTGCATGCACCAATAGAAACACAGCCCCATAGCTTACAATAGTAAGGCACTCCCCTTCCTCCTCCAAAGTAACAGTCTGGCTGGAGACTGCATTGTCCACTGTAAACTCTTTGCTCTGAAGACCAGAAGTTCAGAGAAGCAGCACTGCATGTGCAGGAGCAAGCAGCATTAAAATGAATTTTAACAAATAGTTTACTGGGGTTATGTTATTGTGCTCATTTTGTTAAAGTATTACTCAGGGCAAATCTTTTTTTTTTTTATAAAGTGAAAAGGGATTTTGTGTCCCAGTTAGGATGATTCACTCTCTATTTGTCCCTTTTACAGTACAAATAATCACAGAAAGTGAAAGTGAAAATCCAAAATGTTACAGTTTATTAGGAAAATTAAACCTCATTTGATCAAGCATTCTGCAGCTCTTCTCTCCCCTCACTTCCAGGCAGGGGCGGATCCAGGGGGGGGGGCAACAGGGCAATTGCCCCACCCCACCCCCCCCCCCGAAATAGTAGCAGTGACAGTGACATGTCATTGTCACATTCTCACTTGCTCTGTCTGCGCTGCCTCCTCTGCCCGAGTCTCTCTCACATAACCTGATCAGCGGCGCAGAGAGAGAGAGACTCGACTTATAGTTACGCCCAGCACTGACCAGGAGGAGGGACAGCGGTGGGTGGAGCATCTCTCCTGCACTCGTTGCTAACGCCTGGGCTGCCTGGCGTCTAGCAACGAGTGACGTCAGTCTGAGTGAGTCACATGGGAGGGAGTCTCACTCTCAGACTGAGCCAATGTTACGGAGGCGGAGCTGCTGGAGAACAGGTCAGGCAGCCAGGGATAGGATAGTCAATGTTATGTGCCAGCAGGGGCGGGCTGGGCCAGGGGGCAGGGATGAAATTGCCCCCTGGGCCTCTCTGATTCCCCAGAAAAAGGCTGATGTGCTATTGTGCTGCCAGTTGTGAACATCACATGTGCAGTTCCGCAATACAACCCCATCAGGTGGCAGCTTTAAAATCCATGTCTGGCCCCCATGCGGACATAGTACCAGCTGTCGCTGCCACAGGATCCACAGAGCAGTGGCGCTGACACTGACAGGCTAGGTGAAGGGATATAACCTTCAGCTGTGGGGGGATTTCCTCCCCCTCCCTTTCCTCTTCACACAGACACTGCCTTTCGTCTGCTCTCTTCCTTTGCTCATTGGCCCTGGCCAGAGCCAATGAGAGGGAGGTGTCAGAGCAGGAGAGGATCATGGGATATGTAGTCCCAAGTACCAATGGAAAAATGATGATTGCCTAGGAATTGATTGTTGCCCGCAGCGTGCACAGGGGGAGGGGAGAGAACACCAGGAGGCTGCAAAGGACATCGAGGGACATGAGAGGGGATCATGAGGCAGTGACTACGAGTTGGAGGGAGCCTGAAACGGAAGAATTATTTCCCCTTTCCCTGCTGGGAAGACACTGCAGCTGAGCAAGGTGATGACCCTTTTCTGGAAGCAGCAACATGGTCGCAGCATACTTGTCACAGACCTCCTGATCTGCTGTGTGGGGCAACAATACAAATGTAGCAGCCCATGTATTGTGGGAACCACCCCCCAAATCCCTGCTACCGCCATCCATCCATGCACATTATGAATGTCATGTGACAAATCGCAAAATACATGTGTGCCATTATGTATGATTATTTCTTGTGATACTGCGCTGCGTTACTTTGACTGGCTGATAATTGCATGGTTGTGCAACGCTGTACCGAAATAAAATTTATGTCCTTTTTTCCCACAAATAGAGCTTTCTTTTGGTGGCATTTGATAATCTCTGTGTTTTTAATTTTTTGCGATATAAACATAAAAAGAGCAAGAATTTTGGCAATGCCCCTCCCGAGACTTGACTCTGGATCCGCCTTTGCTTCCAGGTCTCACAGGCTTTGCTGGGGCACCAGGAACCATTGGCTCCCACTGCTGTCAATCAAAGCCAGTGATAAGGAAGCAGAGACAAGGCCTTGGGGCTCAGACGCCAGCAAGCACAAGTGCCCTCATGGCGGGCACTGGACAGAGAGAAGAGGCCAGTAATGCTGGCAGAGGACCCCAGAAGAGGAGGTTCACAGCCAATGTGTGCAATTACATTGCACAGAGCAGGAAAGTATAGACATGTTTTTGTTTTGTTTTTTATGTACCTTTACAATCTATTTAAGCTAAAACATGCTGAAGGTATAACCTTCCACCCTTTCCATTTTCCCTGCATGAACAACAGGAAAAAGTCACTTTAACTGTTTTCTTTTAATAGGTCCCTTTAAAACTGTGTCGGTTTTTCTCTTTACTAACACTTACTTATTGCTCTGCATCTTGTCATTTTCATGGGTTACACCAGTGTATCATGACTTGGAAAAGGTTAAGCACCACTGCCTTCTCATATTTAATTGTGACAAAGAGAGTTGCAAATTTCACGCATTTTTCAACAACTGTCATACTAGATACATGAAACATGTGTGTGTGTATGCAATGTAGACAGATATTGACAATACACAGGGATGATAAATGACTTCACACTTGTGACCTCTTTTGGCCTTTGAACCATTGCCATGTCTGTGTCCATTATATGGCTCTTTCATTGAACACAAGAGAGACGTGCCTTCATTCTATGGATTTTATAGGGCCTCGGGGAGCTGTACGCAAACAGTATTCAAGCTGTAAAACATCTTTGCCTGGATGTATGTAGAACATCAATCTTTGAATCTTTAAATACTTTAATGCCACTGCAAATCTATATTTCTAATGTCTCCATATTCCTAGTGCATCAAATGGCAAGCATTTCAGTCTATGTCAGTTATAATTATCCACCCATACGTTTCCAAGGTCTCTACAGAAACATATTTCTAACATGACTTCAGAAGAAATGCTTTATTTAACCACTTGCTTACTGGGCACTTAAACACCCTTCCTGACCAGACCAATTTTCAGCTTTTGGTGCTCTCACACTTTGAATGACAATTACTCAGTCATGCAACACTGTACCCAAATGAATTTTGTGTCTTTTTTTCCCACAAATAGAGCTTTCTTTTGGTGGTATTTGATCACCTCTGGGTTTTTTATTTTTTGCGCTATAAATGAAAAAAGACCGAAAATTTTGAAAAAAAACGCATATTTCTTTGTTTCTGTGATAAAATTTTGCAAATTATAATTTTTTTTTCATAAATTTTGGCCACAATTTATACTGCTACATATCTTTGGTAAAAATAACCCAAATTAGTGGATATTATTTGGTCTTTGTGAAAGTTAGAGAGTCTACAAGCTGTGGTACGAATCGCACAAAATTGATCACACCTGATGTACTGGTGGCCTATCTCATTTCTTGCGACCCGAACAAGTCAGGAAAGTATAACTACCCCCCAAATGACCCATTTTTTTTAAAGTAGACATTCCAAGGTATTTACTAAGATGCATGGTGAGGTTTTTGATGTTGTCATCTTTTTCCCACAATTCTTTGCAAAATTAAGATTGTTTTTTTTTTTTTTTCTCACAAAATTTTCAATGTAATAGGTTATTTCTCTCACATGGCATGTGTATACCACAAATGACACCCCAAAATACGTTCTGCTACTCCTTCTGAGTATTACGATACCAAATGTGTGAGACTTTTACACAGCCTGGCCACATACAGAGGCCCAATATTGAAATAGCACCATCAGGCGTTCTAGGAGCATAAATTACACATTTCATTTCTCAACCACCTATTACATTTTTGAAGGCCCTGGAGCACCAGAACAATGGAAATGCCCACAAAGTGACCCCATTTTGCAAAGCTAACACCCCAACGTATAATCTATGAGGCATAATGAGTCGTTTGAATGGTTCATTTTTTTTCCAGAAGTTTTGGGAAAATGTGGAAAAAAAAATGAAAACGCATTTTTTTTACGCAAAGTTGTCCATTTATAAGATATTTCCAACACATAGCATGTAAATAGCAAAAATTACACCCCAAAATACGTTCTACTACTCCTCCTGAGTATAACGATACCAAATGTGTGAGACTTTTACACAGCCTAGCCACATACAGAGGCCCAATATTGAAATAGCACCATCAGGCGTTCTAGGAGCATAAATTACACATCTTATTTCTCAACCACCTATTACAGTTTTGAAGGCCCTGGAGCACCAGGACAATGGAAATGCCCACAAAGTGACCCCACGTGGCACTGACAACACGTGGCACTGACGACACGTGGCACTGACAAATGGCACTGGAGGCAGATGGCACTGGAGGCAGATGGCACTGGAGGCAGATGGGGCTGACAGATGGGGCTGGCAGATAGGGCTGGCAGATGTCGCTGACAGATGGCACTGGGGCTGGCACTGGCAGATGGTGCTGGCTATTTGCTCTGGCTAATTGCTCTGGCAAATGGGGCTGGCAGATGGCACTGCGGCTGGCAGATGGCACTGGTGCTGGCAGGTGGTGCTGGCAGGTGGCACTGGCGCTGGCAGGTGGCACTGGCGCTGGCAGGTGGCACTGGCAGGTGGCACTGGCACTGGTGGCACTGGGGCTGACGGCACTGGGGCTGACGGATGGCACTGGCGCTGGCAGGTGGCACTGGTAGGTGGCACTGGCACGTGGCACTGGCACGTGGCACTGGCGACACTGGGGCTGGCGGCACTGGGGCTGACGGCACTGGGGCTGACGGATGGCACTGGCGCTGGCAGGTGGCACTGGCACTGGCAGGTGGCAGGTGGCACTGGCAGGTGGCACTGGCACTGGCGGCACTGGGGCTGATGGATGGCACTGGCGCTGGCAGGTGGCGCTGGCAGGTGGCACTGGCGCTGGCAGGTGGCACTGGCACTGGCGGCACTGTCGGCACTGGGGCTGACGGCACTGGGGCTGACGGATGGCACTGGCGCTGGCAGGTGGCACTGGTGCTGGCAGGTGGCACTGGCACTGGTGGCACTGGGGCTGATGGCACTGGCGGCACTGGGGCTGACGGCACTGGCGGCACTGGGGCTGACGGCACTGGTGGCACTGGCGGCACTGGGGCTGACGGCACTGGGGCTGACGAATGGCACTGGGGCTGACGGATGGCACTGGCGCTGGCAGGTGGCAGTGGTGCTGGCAGGTGGCACTGGCGCTGGCGGCACTGGCGCTAGCGGCACTGGGGCTGACGGCACTGGGGCTGACGGCAGGCACTGGCGCTGGCGCTGGCAGGTGGCACTGGCGGCACTGGCACTACTGGCAGATGGCACTGGGCTGACAGATGGCACTGGCACTGGGGCTGACAGATGGCACTGGGGCTGACAGATGGCACTGGGCTGACAGATGGCACTGGCACTGGGGCTGACAGATGGCACTGGGGCTGACACATGGCACTGGGGCTGACACATGGCACTGGGGCTGACTTACAGATCGCTCTCCCTCCTCACACGCTGTCTCTGTGTGAGGAGGGAGAGACACGGCAATGGGAGATGATCTCATATGTTTACATATGAGATCATCTCCCATTGGCAGCTGCGATCGCGCTGTGAACGGCCGCTTTGATTGGCCGTTCACGGCGATCTGTATTTGCCTGTCTCCGGGAGACACGGCGAATACAATACTTCCGCGATGCGCGCCCCCGGCGGTGCGCATTGCGGAAGTAAACACATGGCCGTCCAGGGACGGCCAGGCGAAGGAACCCGCCTGCTTTAAGGCCATCTATCGGCTATAGGGCGGCGGGAGGTGGTTAAAGGAGCAGTCCTGTTTATAAAAAAAATTATACTAATATTTAGAAGGAACCTGCTCAAGATCCAGTGTACTGGACAGGTCCTAGCAGTCTAAACTGATAGCTAGAGGTTCAATAACATTTTGCTTTTCTCAGGTACAATTCATTGTCTACAAGATTTAACTATGGCCTGCTAAAACAATAATTGTTCAATTTGTTTTTACAGTAAGTACGCACTCATTCACACTTGTCTATTGCCATGCATTACAGTAACTTGCGTGCTACTGCAACACACATTACCGCACACTATGTGTGTTAGCACATTGCGGTGCAAATCATTCTCAATAGCACCCCAAATCACTAAGGTAATCCGCCTCCATTGCACATAGATTGCAGCTTGCCACAACACACCATTATGCATTTTTGTAATCCACTGTACTCCAAACATCAATGAACCAGAACATCAGTGGGTGCAATGGTGAAATTCCAGGTGGCACCATCCGTATAAAGTTCTATAAAAAGACTGACATCAGCACACCAAGATTAAGAGTCAAACTGATACTAAAGACACTATTTAATTTACATTGTCCCTTCTATTTCTGTATGTGGATGATGGCACTATCATTATTTTACAAAAAAAAACAATCTAAGTACCTTTTTCCTAATTGATATACAGCTGTCACATGACCCAGCTCTCTCTCAGCCTGTCTGGAGGGAAACATAAGCAGGAGGAGCTTCTAGTCCTCTGCTGCTGGTCACATGTTCAAAATAAAATTTAGATTGTTATACAAATATTTATTTAAAATCAAATCTTTATTATTTTTTGGAAATAACATGATGTGGGCAGATTTCTGACAGTTACTGACTGTGTCACAACCCCCCCGGCCTGAGTCTTAGAACAACAGGGAAGCCTTCTTTAGTCTGGGTTCACACTGCAGTACTGAGCGGCTCACAGCAGGGGTCCAGTGCATACTTGTTCTTCATTTTAGGTCCGATTTTGGTCCAAATCTTTGGCTGAATTGCGACCTGAAACAGATCACAAGACGCACAGGACTCCTGTGCAAATCGCTTTGGTGCCTCTCTGGAGATGTGTGAACCAGCTCCATTGAGAACCAGTCACAATCTCCTGACATGCGAATTGGATGTGGGGGAAACCCGAATTTAATTTGCAATAATGTGAACCTAGCCTCAACATGCATGTAATATCCCACCCCCATTGTGTTTAGCTAGTTATTGGGCATGGAGGAGGGGGGAGGAAGTGGGCTGTCATTTACCATTGTGTATACGCCTGCATGTGTGACTCTATAGTCACATAGGTTGCTCACATGTGATAGGGAGGAAATGCTCAGCATAGAAACTCACTGAAAACTGAGCATGTGCAGAGCTGCCAACACTGATCTGCAAAATCCATAGCTGAATTGGGGACTTGGACAGAAGGACGAAATAGAGAACAGGATCAACCAGTTTTTTTTGCAGGCTAAAGCCTCATACACACTCTCAGTTTTTCTGCTGAGTTTTTCCTTCATGATAACCAAAACCATGTAGTGCAAGGGCCTGCCTGATTGCATACAAATTGAAACTCCTATTATTATTATTATTATTAAGGTTTGACCTCATATTATATGGTTTTGGTAAATCTGAAGGAAAATCTCAGCAGAAAAACTGGTAGTGTGTATGGGGCTTAAGACCTTTTATTCTGAACCAAATGCTGGAATGTTTCTGAGCCATTTTCATTTGAATTTCGCACCATTAGTGGGGTGCAGAAACAATGATTTTCGTGTGACCATCGAATTAGAGTGATCAAACATGCTGCAAATTTTTTAAAAAGCAAATGATTTTCTAATCAGTGATGGGAGAATCATGTGAGAAATATAATTGAAAAAGAAATGCGCATGAGCACAAGAAAAGAAAATTCCCAGGAAAAAAAATAAATTCCAGGAAAGAAAAGAAAATTCCTAGAAAAGAAAGAGGATTCCCTCCACAAAAATTATTTTCTGTAGCAACATGAGTTGAAATTGGCTGGTCAAATTTCAAAATCAATAGTGGCATCATCGGTCCAGTGCTTTAACTCATCCACTCCGCCATGCCACCATAAAATCCCGAAAAAAATCAATATAGTGTAGTATTTTTATTTTAAATAGATAAAAAAACTTACAAAGGCTGCTTACATAAAATTATGCCTACACTGGCACTGGAAATGCCTGCCTAAACCATGCTGGGAAATGCCGCTGCTCCGCTCATGCCCTGTAGCTGGCATGTTCTCCAACTGCCAGAAACTTGGGAGCAGAAGTTGAGGACCGGAAGTGACATGACTAGAATTACGTACGTTTCATCAAATGATGTGTGTCGAGGTGTAATTCTGCATATTGACCTTCTTTTTAATTTAAGAGGGTCATAGTGGTCTGGCGAGTGATATTTCATTAGCGCACATTGGGTTTGAATCTTGTATTTGGTGAAGGTGCACTAGTGTTTTAACACTGAAGAGTCAATAATATTGGAAATTATGGACACAATGAACTTTATATGAAGCACTTTATTATATGATGCACTTTATGTTATGATGCACTTTGATTACCGTTTACACTATCTTTGTATGTTACACACTTATTCACATTATCACTGCAGTTTGGGCACCACTGAGTGTTGGATACTCATTTTGAGTATAGCACCCCCTATTTATTGTTGAAATTAATCTTAGCCTGTTTGAATAAAGTGTGGTGCGATGTGAAGTAAATTGTATTGAAATGTACCAGTGTTCACTTTAAAGATGCAGTTATGTTCAATCTAACATCTTTTCCTTTTCTAGGCACATGGCTGGATGTGTGAAGCACAAACAAGTACACTTCTTTTCACACTTTAGTAAATAAAATACATGTTTACCTCATTTTAGGTTTCAAGAGACCCAGAGTATGCGCTAGAGGCGATCACACTAAAATAAAGAGGGTACATGTGATGGAGATGCTTCTTTAGGCCTGCTAGCCTGAAGTGGTCTGGAGTGATTAGGCCTGGAGCTGAGGCCTGATGCTGCTGATCTTCACTGGAGACAGGATGGAGCCCCATGAAGGTTGGTTGATTCTCCTGGAGAAAAGGCAGGAGAATCAACTAACCTGGAGAAAAGGCACGCTGTTGCTACTGATGATGATTGCTAAAGAGTTCTACAATAGGAGTGTCCATCTCGACTTAAAACCTCTTTTCTTGTGTTGTGTCAAGTGATGTGACTAGGGTTGCCACCTCATCCCTTTAAAATCAAACACATATTAATTACATAGGTTCTGGGGCTGATTAAGGTGGAATTTAAATTCAGTAGTTCCTTATCTGCATTAAATTACCCAGAACCTGTGTAATTAATATGTGTTCAGTTGTAAAGGAATAAGGTGTCAACCCTAGAAGTGACAGCGTTCTGCTGAAGCCCTGAGCATCTGCAATCCTAACTAGACATGTGCAATTAGTTTAGTTAAGAATTTGTTTCGTACGAAATTCGGCATATTCGTTCATTCGGAAGTATCTGAATGCATATGTAAACTAATTTTCTGAATGAATGAAAATCTGAAAGAACGTAAACCTGAAAGCATGAAAATCCAAAAAAGAATGAAAATATAAAAATATAAAAGTAAAAATGAATATAAAATGAACAAAAAACAATTCAACCAACAAGTTTAACTAATCGATTACATTCGGATAATTTTGTTTTTTCTTCGTTATTCTTTTTTGCTGAATATAAAGAAATAATGGGAGATCAAGTCCCGATAAGAAACAAGCTCACCAGATAATGTTGCAATTCACTCTTGTGTTTAGAAAACAAGCTCAAAGATTATATTGAACAGCTGCTGTAAACTGCCACACTCCATTCACATGCCCAGGTTTGACTCCACATGTAGAAAATAGAGGGAGAAATAGAGCACCCAATAGTGTAAAATAATTTGAGATATTGATTTATTTGAACTATATATTGCACATACATCAAATACAGTTAAAACCAGGTTTTGTAACATAGTACAAAACATGCCGAGCAGCTCTGTGTTGCGATCTCACCCCTGCTTCATTTGCTAGACATCAGAACACCATCAGTCACTGTGTAGCCACGCTCCAACGCATTTTTTTATGTTTTAATGTATTTTACACAGAGTAACTATGCCCACTAAGGCTAGTGAGCTTGTAGTTATAATGGAGTTATAATGGAGAATCCGCTCTGTGTGTGTTAGCTGCTCGACATACGCTTCGTTTCACGCCTCCTGAGGACATGAAAAGAAACGTACGTCGAGGAGTGCCTGGTTACGCAATCCTACCTCATTTCCAGTCCCTCTGGTGGTCGGCGGGAACCAGGGCTGGACTGGGACAAAAATTTGGCCCTGGACTTCATCCAGACTGGCCCACTTTAATTTTGCAAACACACACAAAAAAAGTATATAAACTATACGCAATTGCGCAAAAAAATAAGTAAAACATTCCAATTTAAGTATAAATGGCTTTTTTTTATTATTTAGAGAAAAAGATGCAATTACCGTGGACAGTGACAATAAATAATTAACCACTTGCCCACTGGGCACTTAAACACCCTTCCTGCCCAGACCAATTTTCAGCTTTCGGTGCTCTCACACTTTGAATGACAATTACTCAGTCATGCAACACTGTACCCAAATGAATTTTTTGTCCTTTTTTTCCCACAAATAGAGCTTTCTTTTGGTGGTATTTGATCACCTCTGGGGTTTTTATTTTTTGCGCTATAAATGAAAAAAGACCGAAAATTTTGAAAAAAAACCTGCATATTTCTTTATTTCTGTGACAAAATTATGCAAATTATTAATTTTTCTTCATAAATTTTGGCCACAATTTATACTGCTACATATCTTTGGTAAAAATAACCCAAATTAGTGGATATTATTTGGTGTTTGTGAAAGTTAGAGAGTCTACAAGCTGTGGTGCGAATCGCACAAAATTGATCACATCTGATGTACTGGTGGCCGATCTTACTTCTTGTGACCCGAACAAGTCAGGAAAGTACAAATACCCCTCAAATTACCCCTTTTTGGAAAGTAGACACTCCAAGGTTTTTAGTAAGAGGCATAGTGAGCTTTTTGATGTTGTCATTTTTTTCCCACAATTCTTTGCAAAATTAAGATTTTTAATTTTTTTCCACAAAATTGTCATTGTAATAGGTTATTTCTCTCACGTGGCATGTGTATACCACAAATTACACCCCCAAAAAAATTCTGCTACTACTCCTGAGTATTACAATACCACATGTGTGGGACTTTTCCACAGCCTGGCCACATAGAGAGGCCCAACATGCAGGGAGCGCCATCACGTGTTCTAGGAGCATAAATTACACATCTAACTTGTTGACTACTTATTACACTTTTGAAGGCCCTGGAGCACCAGGACAATGACACGTGACACTGATGACAGATGGCACTGATACGTGGCAATGATGACACTTATACGTGGCACTGATGACACATGGCACTGATGACAGATGGCACCAATATGTGGCACTGATGACAGATGACACTTATACGTGGCACTGATGACACGTGGCACTTATACGTGGCACTGATGACACGTGGCACTAATACGTGGCACTGACAGATGGCAATAATACGTGGCACTGATGACAGATGGCACTAATACGTGGCAATAATATGTGGCACCGATGACAGATGGCACTAATACGTGGCACCGATGACGCGTGACACTGATGACAGATGGCACTGATAAGTGGCATTGATGACACGTGACACTGACAACAGATGGCATGTGACACTGACAGGTGGCACTGATGACAAATGGCACTCATATGTGGCACTGATGGCAGATGGCACTAATATGTGACACTGATGACAGATGGCACTATGTGGCACTAATGACACGTGGCACTGATGACAGATGGCACTTATACGTGGCACTGATGACAGATGGCACTGGGGACAAATGGCACTGACAACAGGTGGCACTGGGGACAGATAGCACTAACAGGTGGCACTGGGGACAGATAGAACTAACAGGTGGCACTGGGGACAGATAGCACTAACAGGTGGCACTGGGGGCAGGTAGCACTGGGGCGGATGGCACTGGGGGGGCAGGATGGCACTGGGGGAGCATGGCACTGGGGCGGATGGCACTTTTTTTAATTTATTTTTTTATTTTCCCACTTACGGCCGCTGCAGCCGTTCATCTCTCCCCTCTCACACGCTGTCTGTGTGAGGAGGGAGAGCGGCGCTGAGAGATGATCTCATATGTTTACATATGAGATCATCTCACATTGGACACGCCAATCGCGCTGTAAACGGCCGCTGTGATTGGCCGTTTACAGCGATCTGTGTCTCCGGGGGACAGGGCAAACACAGAACTTCCCTGATGCGCGTCCGCGGCGGCGCGCATTGCGGAAGTAAACACCAGGATGTCCAGGGACGGCCTCCTGGACGAAAGCGTCATTCGGCTATAGGGCGGGCGGGAAGAGGTTAATCAGTTACCGTGGACAGTGGCAGTACATTTACTCCTACCCCCCCCCCCCCCCCCCACCATGCTGCATATTACAGATATCACAGACATGCCAGTTGATTTTCTTATTTAGTGCTTACTTGATGATACTGGTTAGGTTATGTATTACTTTGTCCCTGGACACTGACCCAGTCTGTGATGCTTTCTGGAGTGGAATCCTGCAGGCTGCAGCTGTGGAGTGTGGAGCAATGGTATGGTTCCTCGCTCCTCCTCGGCGGCGCTTTCCCTTCACTCCCAGGCCAGGCAGCTAAGCTTGAACTCCTCCCATATCCCCGGGCCGCCTCCGCCCTCCGGCCGTGACGTCACGGCGCTGGGACAAGTAAGATAAGGGGAGTGAGTGGCAGCGTCACCAGGGGGGTTGCACTTGTGCGCTGGCCCAGGTGCTGTGGCGGGGCCGCGGCCGCGGCCGCCGCCGCCGGCGAAAAAAAAAAAAGTAATAAAGCTCAAACTGACAACCGGCCCAGCGGCCCACTGAGCCAATCGGCCCACCGGGAATCTCCCGGTAGTCCCGATGGCCAGTACAGGCCTGGCGGGAACGCACGCCCAGCAGCTACTACACGCAAAGCGGATTCTTCATTATAACTACAAGCTCACTAACCCCAGTGCCGGGCATAGGCACTACAAAATGTAAGCGGCCACTTGGCTTTTTGTTTTTATTATATCTTTTTATTAAAAATGGGATTACACTATTGTGTTATTTGCATCTTCTTTGCATAATACTCTGTTGGAGAGGAGGTGAACATACCCCGCATGGTCTACTTTCTGGTTGTGATAGCAAGCAATTTCTTGCACAAGGCGCATTTGACCTTTTTTTTAACCATTAAGGTCAACATCTTCTGGTAAGGAGACATCCATTTTCTGAGCACATTTGGGTATCCGGTACAGTCGGTGGAGGTGGTTCACTCACACAGTGGAAATAATCCTTTTGCACATGTTCATTTACAATCTGGATTGGAATTTACACAGAGGACATATATATACATTTCTTTCCAGGATTGCACAAATTTGAGGTATAGGACTTTATTTATGATTGGACTTTAGTCCAATCAGCACCATTGTATGTTTGTTTTTTTGGAGTTATTGCGGGTGATTACAGTTTATTATTTTTATTATGAAAATCACTTTTTGGCACTTATAAATAGTTGTAGTCATTATTATTAGTGGCAACATATATTTGTTTCAGCGCCCCTCATCACATTTATCACATTCAATCTAGATTTTCTGTCTAGCACGAGGGTTAGCAGCTGTAATTTTTTATTTTTTTTTCACTTTATAGGTAATAATATTATTAAAAAATAAAAATAAATTTTTTTTGGTGCAAAGTTTTAAATAATTTTTCAGCAATTCCCCATTAACTGAAGCTATAGGAGACAGGCTGCTGGAGGATGGAATGTCAACAACATCTCCTTCGCTGCTAAAGGCCGTTCCACCTATTACAGGTACACGCAATAGAGAGGCTGCTGTAAAACTTCTGTTACCCTAGGTTACAACTTGTCTTCACACCGTTGTCGTCATACCCCAATGTGTTTCAGGCTGGGTTCACACTGCTGCGGGGGGAGATCCGGATGTGATTCGCACCGCAAATCACATCCGATCTCCGTAGCGATGCGAGTTCAGCCATACAGATAGTATGGCTGAATTCGCATTGCTCCCACAGCAAACTCGCACAGGACCCTTTTTTGGTCCGCAACAGAATCGGATCGCATGGGGGTTCACACCATGCGATCCGATTCCTGTGCGAGTCGGCAGATCGCACTGCGATATGCGGACGGATCTGGGGGTGTCATTAACATATCATTGACACTCCCAGCCGTCCGCATAGGGCAGTGTGAACTGCCGGCGGGAGTAATGCGATGCGGGAAAACGCCGCGGATTCGCGGCGTTCCCGCATCGCTGTGGTGTGAACCCAGCCTAAAACCCACTTGGTGAAATATGTGTGCACATTACTTGCATTACACCCCTTTTAGTAACTTCAAACCAGGCAGGGACAACGTTTCAAATGCTTTACTTAAAAAGTGCAAAGGCAATTACATAGTCTAAGCCCTTGCACACACAGTCTGAGATTCCGACGGAATGTGTCCTATCAGACCGTTTTGTCGGATATTCCGACTGTGTGTGGTCTCCATCGGACTGTTTCCGTCGGAGCATCCGACGGACCAAGTTTTCCAACTTGTCCGTAAAATTTTCCGACAAAATGCTCCGATCGGACATACTCCGATCATGTGTAGCCTACTCCGACGGACAAAGTGCCACGCATGCTCAGATCAAACTCCTAGACCAAAGCTATTGGCTACTAGCCTGAACGTAGTCCTGTCGTAACGAAATAACGTCATCACGTTATGTACAATTGGATTTTCCGACAACTTTGTCCGACCGTGTGTATGCAACAGTGTCGGACAAAATCCAACGGATTTGGTTGTCAGAATGTCCGACCGCGTGTACAAGGGCTAACATTCAAAGGCATAATTCATCCCTAATACCCTAACTACAGGCTCTACGCTGCCCCGACATACCTGCAAAGGTAGTATTTATACAGTACAAAGTCCAAAAGAGGCATACACGCCACCCTTTTCATATATTTATTTGTAAAAAAAATTGAAAACCATTTATCATTTTCCTTCCACTTCACAATTATGTGCCACTTTGTGTTGGTCTATCACATAAAATCCCAATAAAATACATTTACGTTTTTGGTTGAAATGTGGACAATTGCAAGGGGTATGAATACTTTTTCAAGTCACTGTATATCCAGGCAATGATGAGCAACATCCTTCTGCTCTTTGCGGGTACTGTTCTCTGTCTCATTCCCTTACGGTCATCAAGCCCATGGCTCTCTACTGCATCTCTCTCGGGAGCCAACTCTCAGAACCCAACTCTGGAAAAGGCAATAACTCCTACCCTTCCACTTGAGACAGTGCTTAACTGGGCATTTCAACCTGTTAATATGCATGCTGGGACAAGGGTCTTATATTCTGGGGGGGGGGGGGTCCAAGCTATTTTTTTCTGCATGGGATCCCCCTTAAAAATTCATACCAGGCCCCTATCTAAGATACAGTTTATTGGTATAGTTTTTGAGTGGGATCCCACACATTTTGTTGCGTTAGGTCCCTTTTAGTATGCACACCCAGGCAGCCTGGGTGTCCAGGAAAGAGGAACAGTGCACTCCCCTCTGAAATGTATCAGGAACTGAATTCAAGTAGCTGAGACTAGAAAAAAAGGCAAGCAGAGGACAAATGACCAGTCACCAGTATTAGCTGGGTTCTACATGCAGCTGATCGTCACAATTACTGATTTAAAGTGGATGAAAACCCACCACTCACCAAAGTCTCTTGCAAGTCTCCTGCATGTATCCCTACCTTGCAAATGGCACCCACTTCAGCAGTAGGAGCCCCGCAAAATTCTGGAATCGGTGGGTGGGTCTCTTTGCCGATGCTCGGTGGGCATACCGTCACAAGGCTCAAGACTCCCCACCCACCTCTACACTCGCCTATCCCTGAGTTTTAAATAACATCCAGTCAAAACTCAGGAAAGGCACCACATGACTTCAACATGCCCAATCATGCTGTGGTGTGGATTGGCCAATCCTGGGAGAGCTGGAGAAGAAAGGAGGGGGATGTAAAGCTGGAATCATAACTCTCTCTCTCTCTCTCTCTCATGCAGTTTATGAGATAAATAAATCAATCAGTCAGTCACAGCAGTGGGGGAAGTGGCAACACAAACGTATCTGTGTGTAATTTTTTTTCTTATTAAAAAAAGACAAGAGGATTGCTCAGAGCTGGATTAACTCTTTGTGGCAAGACTGGGCACAGATAGGGTGCCCACGTGTCCCGGATTGCCTGGGATTATCCCGTAATTTACATCTTTGTCCCTGGTCCCGGCCACCTTCATTCCGGGACAATACAGTGTCCCGGAATGAAACAGACAATCTGGGAACAGGGGCGGACCGAGCCGACATATCGCTGGCTCCGCCTCCACCTCCTCCACTGACCCCTGATCACTGGTTACTATAGCTGCCTTGTGTCTGGCAACCAGTGACGTCACTGCCCAGCATTAAAAGCGGAGGAGGATTTCACATCCTCCTCCTCCGCGCCAGTGCTGCTGGGAGTCACTGCTGGTTCTTTCACCTCCGCACTTGGCTCCAGTGACTGGCTTGCAGCTTGTGTGGGGTGTTTCTGTTCCCACACACTGCGATTACAGTGTGTACTGCATGGCATCTCTTCCTTCCTCCCCCCTCCTGCCCACCTCACACTAACAAACGGACTGAAGTCCCCTCCCCCCTTTCCTCGGCTCGGATGTCCCAGACAGGAGAAGGAGTGGGAGGAGAATGGACACAACAGGACGGGACGTGCTGATCTGAGGTTTGTACAGAATATTAATGCTTGGCACTTGCAGGAGAAGGAGACACAGAGAGACAGGGGGCAAGTTGTCAAAAAAAAATACTTGCAGTGATTTTGGGGGATAAGAGCATGCTGTATGTGCTAGGAGGCACTTTAGGAGGGGAGAGAAATTGTGCTGGGGGGGTCAGGTTTTTTATTCAACCCCCCCCCCCCCTTCCTGCACAATTTCTCTCCCCTCCCAAAGTGTGCCTCCTAGCAATTCCAGAATGTTCTTATACCCTAAAATCACTGCAAGTATTCTTCTTTGACAACTTGCCCTCTTCCCCATCTTCAAAGAAAAACTGGCTGCTATTGAGGGAACAATTGTACCGTCTGGAATCCTGGGAACTTTGCTAGAGATTCAGGGCAATTCTGGAGGAGGATGTAAGGGGGCACTCTGGAGGAGGATGTAAGGGGGCTCTGACTAAGTTAGTACCACCAGAGTGCCCCCTTACAACCTCCAGGGTGCCCCCTTAGTGCCTCCAGAGTGTCCCCTTACATCCTTTCAGAGTGCCCAGCCACCAAGGTGGTATAGCAGTGGCTGACAGACTATCAGGAGGTGGTATTGCACTCCTCTTCCTCCTCTCTCCACTAACTACCCCCCGCCATACACGCCGCACTCCTCTCCTGTACATATTACACCCCTGTCATACACTCCGCACTCCTCTCCTGTACATATTACCCCCCCACCATACACTCTGCACTCCTCTCCTGTACATATTAATCCCCTGTCATACACTCTGCACTCCTCTCCTGTACATATTACCCCCCACCATACACTCTGCACTCCTCTCCTACACATATTACCCCCCCGCCATACACTCCGCACTCCTCTCCTGTACATATTACCCCCCACCATACACTCCGCACTCCTCTCCTGTACATATTACCTCCCTGCCATACACTCTGCACTCCTCTCCTGTACATATTACCCTCCACCATACACTCCGCACACCTCTCCTACACATATTACCCCCCCGCCATACACTCCGCACTCCTCTCCTGTACATATTACCCCCGCCATACACTCCACACTCCTCTCCTGTACATATTACCCTCCACCATACACTCCTCACTCCTCTCCTGTACATATTACCCCCGCCATACATTCCGCACTCCTCTCCTGTACATATTACCCCCCACCATACACTCCGTATTCCTCTCCTGTACATATAACCCCCCACCATACACTCCACACTCCTCTCCTGTACATATTACTCCCCTACCATACACTCCACACTCCTCTCCTGTGCATATTACCTCCCACCACACACTCCACACTCCTCTCCTGTACATATTACTCCACGCCATACACTCCGCACTCCTCTCCTGTACATATTACTCCATGCTATACAATCCGCAATCCTCTTCAGTACATATTACCCCCCCCCCGCCATGCACTCTGCACTCCTCTCCTGTACATATTACCCCCCCGCCATACACTCCACACTCCTCTCCTGTACATACTACTCACAACCATACATTCTGCATTCCCTATTTAACATTACCATATTCTGCACTATATAAGCCATCTCAGACTCTCTTTAAGAACACCCCCTTTAAGCCAATATTTAGCGCAATTTAAGACATGTCCACTGTTCACCACGACACACTTTGCGCGCCATATTGTTGTTCTTCACGGGTGGGTCCACTGATTTCATACACCCCTGGGGGGGGGGGGTTGGTGTCCCTGAATGGCAGTTTGGAAATGTGGTCACCCTAGGCACAGATGACTTAACATCCCCTAGTGTATCAGGTAGAAGTCAATACATTTTGTATAAGTACAATTAACATTTCTAGATGTTCCCTATCGCATAGCAAATCTTCACTTTTTGAGTTCATTCCCACACTAAATCCTTGTATCCCCTTTCACTGCTGCTTCCTGTGTCACCATTTCCCTCCTTCTTGCAAATACCTAATACAAAATAACATAAATATGAAGATAAAGGTATGAAATCTTTTTTTCTTATTATTAACATGCATGTTTACTCTTGTAAAATGTGTCCAGCATAATAGCATTGAACAATTATTATAAGGAAAATGCAAAAAAATCATGTTTTAAGTGCTGTATAACATTTTGTAATTTGTTCCTGTGGTTTTATGAAAGTATGCGTGTTCTCTCTTTGCAGAAGATGTTTTTCTGGGCCTCATAAAACTGCAGTAATGCTGCCTGTAGGAGGGTACATCTTTAAGCAGAGGGGGGCCAGTCTTATATCTGATGCCCTTGTTATCCTTATGAAGCTGTCCTGGTTCATTAAAGCTGAAAACCAAAGGAACCTTTGTTGTGTGCTCCCCCTTATGTCTAGAGTAACTTAAAATGCAGTTTTACGTACGTTATCTTTTACTCCCTTAGCTGAGGGGTAAGGTTATAAAAAAAATGTTAATGGTACCCTGGACAAAAACTTGGGGGAGCCCCACTGCAAGCGTAGTTTTGAAGTTTCCTTAGAGTTCAGCTTTAGGTCAATGTTGCCTGTAGTTGGTGGGTCCCCCAGCCTGACCCCACTCACATATGCCCATTTACATTGATGGTAAAGCTATGCAAATGTCTCAGAACAAGCCTGACTACTCCTCCTCTGTGGCAAATGGTGCTGCGCTGCAACTATGGTGAGTTGACATTTTGAGGGTTAAAACAGGCAAAGCAAACCAACAGAACCTCCTCACCGATTGTCAAATGCCTCTGAAAAGCAATCCACCGTGGATCACTTTCCAGAAGAGCAGCAAGCTCTGCTTCTAGTGTAAACCCAGCCTTACAGTGCCTTGACATAAGGTAAAGCTGCTGAAAACTGTCAATCTACGAGGGCATATTAATACAAGCTGAACATCTGTTTTTCTTCATATCCCAGGATAAAAATATCTTTGTGAATATTAAAAATCCCTGCGCTGCTCTTGATGAAAACTTCACAAAGTAAACCCCAGGTACCCCAAGTGTGTGTAAAGTGCCTAACATAGCCCAAAAGAACCTGTGGGGCAGGCATTCCATGTGTAGCACTGCCCCCTTTAAAGCTGCTTTGATTTACCTGTTCAACTGCATCGCCGTGACCCTGTGAACACTCCAACCCACCTGAAACTCTGGATTCAGACATCTTCTTGTAGGCACCTTTAAATGACAGTCCAACACAAGTCAAATAGATATTATCTTTAGATTTTACTGGAGTAAGGATATAAGGGGCTATTGATCAACTGAGTTCTGGATAACAGCCAAAACTCAGGTGAGGAGTCTCCAAGAAACAGCTTAATTACAGTTCAACAGCATAAAGGCACAATATTTATATTCTTAAATCAGGTTAGGAAGACTCCAAACAAGTCATTCAGATGAGATAGTAGATCCGAATAGGTGCATTTTTAGTCACTGCAGTGGAGAAACACAATACACAGTTCTCAATAAAGCAAGTAAAGTGAAAGTGTTTCTGAGGTTACATCTACAGGCTATACAATTTTATACGTATGAATATGCATAAGTTCCAGGCGTATTATAGTTGTGACCGTATAGTTTAGTCCAATCAGCATTCAAATCTTCTTAACAGCAAGGGAACAGTTAAGTAGATGGTTATATCATGTGACTGATAGACGAGCTAGATAAGACATTTCTTGGAGCACCTCGTATGCATCCCTCAATTTCCCTCCCTCAGTTTCTTCACCTCGGGCTAGCCAGCCCTGAGATGTAAAATCGGGTGGATCCGCATCCCAGGCCATGGAAATCCTGGGGGCTGGTCAGGAGGACCAGGACCATGTAGTCAGAACATACTTCTGGACCGGAACCCAAAAACACGTGACATCTGCACCTTAAGTACCCTCTCCCAGAAGCACAGCAAGAGAAACAGTCCCATGCTCTTCAGGAGTCGGCGCTACATATATATTTATATGTATATATATATATATATATATATGTATATATATATATATATATATATATAATATATATATATATATATATATATATATATATATATATATATATATATATATATATATATATATATATATATATATAAAACTCAACATTATCAGACCCCTATAATTCTACTAATTTCCCTCCTTTTGACTACCTAGTATGACACCAGAGGGTCCACAGTAATACTTCACATCTAAGTGGAGTAAAGATCTTCTTAGGGTGTACTCATTCGTATTACCCATCTCGGCATCATACGAATCTGCTAATCTGACTACCTGATAACACTCTATCTCTTCTTTGGGGTCATCTTCCTTGGTTCTAACTATCATTGTATTAATCTTTTGTATTCCACATTTAGCACACCTAAAAAAAACAAATAAACAAGCAATCCTATAACGATGATTCCTATGAGGACAAAAAAAATACCTGTTGAATCCATGAAAATGTACCATTTCTAAACAAAGTGTAATCTGAGTTTGTCATATTTCCTATCATAATGCCACATTGTATACATTTTTTCCTTATTAAACAAGGGGATATTCCCAAGGGCCTTAGGTTATATTTAGCATAAAATGTATTTTCACAATAATAGAACATTTGTGGTATTTCTGGACATACTAGTTTTGGGGCAGCTTTGTATTGCCTAAACTCAGAATGAAAGTAAATGAGTCCTAGGTGTGTGCCTTTTTTAACTCTCTGGCCTATGTGAACAGATTTAGCAGCTACTCAAATGACCCCTTATGCCTGTTAGCATGTGTGATTTGTACAGGTGATTTTCCTCTATAGCCTTGACTGCTAAGATCAAGCTAAGGCATAACAGTAGCTTACTCATCTTTTGAAATTAGCTGTACTTTCTTGCAATAGCTGGCATGTATCCACATCACTTTACAGCTGTGGCAGTTGTCAGGAGCACTTGGTTGGGTCCTTCAAATTTTGGTCCCAAGATACTTTCACGTGTTCTTTTGCTAGGACCCAATCACCTGGCTGTAAATCATGTGATCCAGTTACTTGATCTGGATCTGGAGTTGAATCAAAAACAAGCATGTGCATCGCAGTTAGTTGCTTGTATTAGACAATTAAATAAAAAACAAAAACATTATACATTACATCAGTCTAATGTGGAAGATACAACCCTGCCTTAGGTGGACCCCCAAACAAAATCTTATAAGGGTTCAAGTTCTCTGACCTATGAGTAGAGGTAGTCCTGATGCTGTAAAGAACCAGAGGCAACAGTTCTGGCCATTGTTTTTTTACTGACCCGTCTTCCCTTTCCTGCATTCATTTAGCCAGCCTGTCTTTGATTTCACTATATTTTATATTCTACCCTTCCTGAGGATGATAGGGTCATGGAAGGCCTGCTCAATGCCCAAATCCTTGCATATAATTTGTATGATTCGTGCAGTGAAATGTGTTCCTCTGTCGCTCTCTATGGTTTCAGGGACTTCATAGCGGCATATTATTTTGTAAAGGAGCTTCTTTGCTGTTGTCTTGGCATTCGCTTTAGCCAGCGGGCAGGCTTCTATGCAGCTTGAAAACATGTCTAAGCACACCAAAACATATTGATATTGGCCTGATTTGGGCAATTGGATGTAATCAATCTGACGTCTTTGGAAAGGCAATAGTGGCTTGGCCAAATGTCTTTGTGTTACTCTGGTCTGTTTTCCTGGGTTATTTTTAGCACAGATTCAAGTCTTGACATGCATTTCTGGAGTATTGAATAAACCAACCAGCCTTGTTTATGTTTCTCTCGATTGCCTTAGGACCTACATGACCTGGGCCATGGGCTAGTTGCATGATAATTTTCTCTGTTTGAGGTGGGACACATTCTATTTTCCTTACACAAGAGTCCATCTTGATCCTTCTTTGCTCCATCCCTTTACATGATTTTATTCCAATCATCAAGTACAGATTCTTGTAATTTCTTAATCAGTTCTTTTACTTTCAGTATTTGTTCTCTTCTTTTCCTTCAATCTTTTATGGGTTTCTTCTTCTTCCTTTGCAAAATCAGTGATTAGGGTCATGATTGCTTCCATTGGTGTTTCAGCAGTCTTCCTGGTAGTATAATCAGCCAGCTGGTTTCCTTTTTCTTCCATGGGTTGTCCTCCAGCATGTGCCTTGACCTTTAGGATGTTTACTTGCTTTGGGAGGGTGACTGCTTCAAAAAGTTCTTGAACATATTTCCAGTTTTGAATTGGTTCTCCTGCAGCAGTTGTGAATCTTCTGTTTTTCCTTATGGGTCCATAATCATGGACTACTTCGAGAGCATACTTGCTATCAGTGTAGATGTTGGCTGTTTGATCCTTTGCGGTCTCACAGGCTCTTGTGAGTGCTGTGCTGAAAGTGAGAAGGGAGTAGTTGGGTCTCAATCACTTCCTCCAATGTTATCACCCCATATGCTATTCTTGGGACTCCATCTTTGTACAGGCTTGAACCCTCTTCAAACAGGATCAGATCAGAATTTTCAAGAGGAATGTCCTTTACTGGGGAGATTTGCTGCATTTCTTCTTCCGTAAGTTTTAAGCAGATGTGGTCACCCTCCTCTTCGAGGTCTTCTCTCTCTAGGAAAATGCTGGCAGGATTGATTGTAGTACATCCTCTCACTTCTATTTCTCCTAATTCAAGCAGGGTTGCTTCATACTTGTTCAGCCTTGCTGATGACTAATGTTTTGTCCTTACTCTTTTCAAGATTTAATTAGCATATTTCTTCATAACATCCATTCTAAAGCATATCTTCCCTTCTGTACAGCACCACTGGCACAGGTTGCAGCTGCAGTTTTCTTTATGTGTTCTTTCCACGACATGGATCTTGGTGCATCCACCAACCGGATCTATTATGCACGGTTTTGAACAGGGCAGGATGAGAAACGCAGGATATACAGAAAACGTGACAACAATCTTCTGGAAAGACAACCTCCAGGGAAAGACTGTTCAGACAAATTGGACAACTCTCAGTTGAAGCATCTGAAACTGATGTCATCAACACAAGCCCAAAGCGTAGGCCCTGATGGACACCGGTAGTGGAGCCTCACATAGAACAACAGCTTTCAATGCTCCAAATTTTACACAAACCATACAGTTTTATTTCCTGGAAAAAATCACAAAACAATGTGACATGTTGCTTTCAGCTACAATTCTTACTTTCCTTTACAAATTCTGCTTTATTTATTTCTGTCCTTCTTGCTTCATCATTCATAACAAGTTTTTGACTGCCGGGAGGATACAAGTTTAGAACACAAAACTTCATAAATCTGTATCTGCACAAACCAATGTCGAGGCATCTATCCCTCTCTAATGTTGCTGTTTGCTGCAAGCATCTGACAGCACAACCAAGTGTTTTTATAGGGAAATGCTTACATTTTTGTGTTCTTGGCAAATACTTCACTTTTTTTCTTTGGAAATTAATTCATGTTTTACCTGATATATTCAGCTGTCAAGACATACCAGGCAGATGAAGAAAGAGCTTGTAAAAGAAAATAAACAAACCAAATTAGTCTTGATAGTTGTTTCTTGAGGGACTCTTTGAAAAGTGCCGGTCACAAACATCTGCAAAGTCCACATGTGCATCATGAGTTCATGAAAGTGCATATCCTGTTGGCTAAAGTAGACATTCAAGACTACAAAAATATTTGAGATCAGGTACGTTCTGTTTTTGTAAGTTCCCCAAAAATGCAGACTTAAAGCATTTCTAATTAAAAGACCACCCACTAAACAAATATTCAGATAAAAAAAAAAAGGCTGGGGAATTTGTGTGTAAAGGATATGGTATCAGATTTATGACATGGACCAGTTTTAGAGTGATACTTTAATGATTTTCTTGGAGTGTAAGTGAGCTTAATTTTGTATTACAGTGATTTTTTAAGGCTGCAACGGTAGCCAATGAGGGCATCTTTTTTATTTTTATTTTACAGCAATATTGTGCTGCAGAAAAATTGTGACAAAAAACAAAAGTATCGCAGCTAGCGCACAGTACAGAATACTCTATACCAGTGGTCTCCAAACTACAGTCCTGGGGCAGGATGTGGCCCTTTGGTTGCCTTTATCTGGGCACTATAACTGACACTAACAATGGTGCATAATTCCTTCTACTGACACCAACAATGGGGCATAATTCCTTCAACTGAAACTAATAATGGTGCATAATTCCATCCACTGACACCAACAATGGGGCATAATTCCTTCAACTGAAACTAATAATGGTGCATAATTCCTTCCACTGACACCAACAATGGGGCATAATTCCTTCAACAGAAAATAATAATGGTGCATAATTCCTTCCACTGACACCATCAATGGGGCATAATTCCTTCCACTGACATCAAAAATGCGGCACTATTCCTCTCACTGCCAACAACTATATCTCCCCCTAATTCCAAAGGTCGGGAAATGTTTACTACTACTGATCACAGTCTGGCCCCTTTAAAGCCTAAAGGACAGTAAACTGGCCCTTTCTTTGGAAAGTTTGGAGACCCCTACTCTATACAATTAAGACTGTGATAAACAATCAGTCCAAACAAACATAAACAGGTGATTTGAAAGTCCATTACATCAACAGCATAATCCTTCATTGAAGGATCATGCCTTTTAAGACGTAATTTTTTTTACCAAACTCGTTAGGCGGAGCAGGAAGTTGTGATGTCACTATGCAGTTATGCAGTTTTCCAATGCCGAATTTAAGGCCCCTTTCACACGGGGCGGATCAGTAAAGATCCGCCCCGTGATGATCCGCTCGCTCAGCGGGGATCGCTCCGTTGTCCCCGCTGAGCCGGCTGCGGACAGGGCGGTCTCCGCACACTGTGAGGGGACCGCCCTGTCAGCTCTCCACTCTCCTCTATGGGGATCGGACGAGCACGGACCGTGTGTCCGTGTTCATCCGATCCGCTCTGCAGACGGACAGAAAAATAGGATTTTCCTCCGTCTGCAGAATCGGACATTTGCGGAGGCGGACAATAGCGGGTGTCTGCGGATGCTCATCCGCAGACACCCGCTATCCCATAGGGATGAATGGATGTCCGTATTTCATCCGCAAACGGATGGATGAAATACGGACATATCATCCGCATGTGTGAAAGGGGCCTAAGTGTGATGTTTTGTAAGTGTTTTTAAACTATTTACACTATTGGAAGTGTTATTTGGTATTTTTTTTTACATGATTAATGCCTGAGTTGGACAGTGTTGTAAGGAGGAACCGCCCTGAGGGGAGAGTTCATTCCATGAGCTGCTGAGCTGGGAAATATTCAATTTAACAAGTGCGGTGTTTGACTTCTCTTAAGAGGATCACAAGCGCTCTGGTAAGTCTCAGAGTGATTTGTGGTGGAGGACACATGGTGTTATCACAGCAATCTTAGTCCAACTGGAGATTATTCTTTGATTCACTGAAGGATCATGCTGTTGGTGTAACAAACTTTTACATCATCTGTTTATGTTTGTTTGGACTGACTGTTTATCACTCATATACCAATTTATGCACGTTACTGAAATGCTGCACTTATTTATCACAATATTGTGCTGCAGCTAGGGTTAAAATGCCCTGTGTTGGCAGCATGCTGAAGATTCAGAGCACTGCTCCACACAAAATGTATTCGCTTGGGTCTCCAGCAGTCCGACACTCCCCTTGCACAGTGCTTCAATCGACTGTGCTACTCAGGGAGTGTAAAAACTGTTAATTGGATTAAAATGCAGCTTATACCAGCAGGCAGCAAGAAAGGGGGCAGTGTATGATAGTGTGCATTATGTTGAGAGTATTATTACGAGTAGCGTCGGGTGCAGCACACAAAATATCACTTCTGAAAAATATTTGTTCAAGACTGAATCCTCATCACTGATTTTTTTGTTAAATTAGGTTGGAGAAATGGAGAGAATATATCTGTTGGCAGTATGTGCATAACAGTGGATAGTGCATAAACTGAACAAGGGGCAGTATGTGCAGGAGAAGGAAGCAGAAGTTTTGCAGCAATCTCATGAGAGGAGCTTGAAACTGTGGCCTATTGCAAGGGGAGGAATGTGAATGGAGTAAATTCTTGTTTTTGTTCATTTTTTGCACAGGGCATTTTTTTTTCTACATTATAGACAATATATACATAATATATGTTCAATGAAAATGACTGCATACATTGAGTCTGCCCTAGGTATTTCCCTTGGTGCCAGAATGCTCTAGCACCACCATCACTTCTTGCACACTCTCCACCACCCTAACTCAGAATGAAACCCACCCACCAGGCTACTTTGTCCATTGCCAGCCCTGTACATTGATTGTGACACATTTTATTTACAATATAGAGCAACATGTGACAAGCTATAATTGAATCCAGAGTCTCTGGGGCTGGGAGCTGACTACTAACTCACTTTCTTTCGTGACATGAAGGGGCAAGGCTGGAAATCACTGCTTAGACTCCTGATGGGGTTGGAGAACAGGAGAAAGGGACACAGCAAGGGCTCTTCTGTAGTGGAAACTTTCTTTATCCACCTTGTTCAGAAGTGGATGCAGGCTCCATTAGTTCCTTTTTCCACAATCCACAGTACTCTTGAATATGCCCAGGGGATATGCACTAATCAGCCATAACATTATAACCACACACCATAGCATTATGACTACCCATCTAATATTGACTGGGTCCCCTTTTGAGCCAAAACAACCCTGAATCGTCAAGTCATAAGCTCCAATGTAACATCCACATAAATGGCAAGACCCATGTTTTTTCGCAGCAGATGATTGCCGAAAGCATGACTCTGCTGGCTTATCTTTTTCCCTTAGTGCATCCTGGTGCCATCTCTTCCCCAGATGAACAATGCATATGCACCTAGGCATC
Organism: Lithobates pipiens; assembly: GCF_037356315.1. Taxonomy (NCBI): domain Eukaryota; kingdom Metazoa; phylum Chordata; class Amphibia; order Anura; family Ranidae; genus Lithobates; species Lithobates pipiens. Next base: position 438,712,012 of record NW_027507903.1, read on the forward strand.
CACATGATGTAAAAGAAGATGTGATTCATCAGACCAGGCCACCTTCTTCCATTGCTCTGTGGTCCAGTTCTGATTGTCACATGCCCATTGTAGGTACTTTTGGCTGTGGACAGGGTTATCATGGTTACCTTGACTGGTCTGCTGCTATGAGGCCCCCTGCACTGTAATTCAATCTGTTTTCTGACACCTTGGTGTCAGAACTGGCATTCATTTTTTCAACAATTTGAGCTACAGCAGTTCATTTATTGGATTGAACTACACCGGCCAGCTATATCCCCACATGCATCAATGAGACTGTCCATGACTTTGCTGGTTCACTAGTTTTCCTCCCCTGGACCATTTTTTGCAGGTCCTGACCACTGCAGACAGGGACCATCCCACAGCAGCAGCAGTTTTGGAGTTGCTCTGACCCAGCATCTAGTCATTACAATTTCCCCCTTGTCAAAGTCACTCAAATCCTTACACTTGCTTCCATTTTGCTTTAAACACATTGACTTCAGGGAAACCATGTTTACTCACACGCTGCCTACGTAGATCTCGCTCACTTTCTGATGACATTTTAACAAGATAATCAATGTTATTTACTTTACCTGTCAGTAATTATATTGTTATGGCTGATTGGTGTAAGTTCTATTATCCCCACTCTTAATTACTCAGAGAGGCCGCTTCTAGCAGGATAGAAGTGACTGGACAGGATATCATCACTAGGTGGGGGTCCTCCTTTGTTCCTGGCATGCAGACTGTCAAATGAGAGCTCAAGGCACCCAGCTTAATCTTAGTTTTACTAAACCCAGGACCGTGCATTTACTATATCTGGACTCTCAAAGTACACAGAACATGTAAATGCAATTATTTTTGTAAATATAAACTGCTAAATACCTTTTCCCATCAGCAGTATATAACAGTCTTAGCCCCTGTACACACGGTCGGACATTCTGCCAACCAAATCCGTCGGATTTTGTCCGTCGGATTTTGCCTGTCGGATCTTGTCCGAAACTGTTGCATACACACGGTCGGACTAAGTTGTCGAAAAATCCGATTATTCAGAACGCGATGACGTAATTTAGTTACGATGGGACTAGTAGCCAATAGCTTTGATGTAGGAATTTGATCTGAGCATGCGTGGCACTTGGTCCGATCAAAATTCTCTACACATGATCGGAGTATGTCCGATCGAACCAGTTGGTCGGAAAATATTTCCAACATGTTGGAAAATTTGGTCCGACGGATATTCCGACGGAATCAGTCCGATGCATACCACACACAGTCGGATTATCTGACAACACGGTCTGATAGGACACATTCTGACGGATTCCCCGACCGTGTGTACAAGGGCTTATGACTTCTATAAGATCCTGGTAAAGCTTGGAGTTTTCATACTGCAGTGAGCATTCATATGAGGCTGCAGGGCTCCCAACCCTCTGTCTGGACAGTGCTGATTGGTCCTGTGCTGATCACATGCTCCCTCCAAGAAAAAAAAAATCTCTCTAGAAATACACAACAAACTGAGCATGTGCAGCCTGACTCCAAAGGCTCTGTCTTATATGGATATGTTTTGGAGTCAGTGGAAGAAGAGGAGGATCTGTGCATACAAGATCAAGCAGCCTTTTTACACAGTGCAGAGGATTAACTACCCAGTTCCACAGTGAGTATAACAAGCATGCTTTACTGCATATATAGACTGATTTTACTGTTGTGGGTTTAGTAACACTTTAAGTGCCAGTTACTATTGAAGGCACTGTGCACTCTGGTCCCGGTATACTGCCTTTCCAGAGAGGTTGCCCTGTAACTTCAATCTCCTCCTTTTAGACCCATCCATGGGACATCCAGACCAGAGACTCGCCCTGCCTTCCCTATATGGAGCCTGTCCAGAGATCTCTGTGGTTGATCACCTGGGCTACAAGCTACAGCCAGCCTTCTTGTGTGAGAGGTGTTAACCTTCCTACCCATGGGAACTACAAATAACTGTGTCTGCACTGAAATGAAGTGTGCTATGCAGTTTATTACTAGTGATATTTTCTAATTCTCTATTCACTTATGTAGCGCGTGGTTGCTAGGTTGCCAGGACTTCCACCCTCCTGCACAAACTTCCACTGTAGATCATTACTCTTCCTGTCACATCATCCTCTCTTGTCAAAAGAGACCACTCTGAACAGTCTCAGTTCCTGGCTGGAATTGGTTTCACTGTTACTAGGCCAGAGGCCTGCAGTACCTCTCCACGGCTGCCTAAGAATTTAGTAGCATGTGTTGATTGGTGGACTACTGTTCCCAGATAGTCCAGCCTGCAAATCCTGTGCCCTCAGGCCACATTGATTTGACACTCTCCCCACAGTCTCTCCTCTGGCCTCGCACCCAGCTCCCCATGGCATGCCTCATCCGTAACTCCACTGTGGCCCACTCACCGACCTTCTCCTGACCCAAGTCCATGATGGAGAACTGTAACTGGACATACGTTCCAACAGCTTCTCCAGCCCCTCTGTTCCAGAACACTTCATCCATGACCGTGTAAAGATGATAAAGATGAAGCTCCTTCCCAGCTCTCCCGGGCCCCTCCGCTAGGCCTCTGACAACTCTTATGGTGCCTCCCCCTGTTTTCTGGAACTTTGAGAAGCTTCCAGATGTAGTGGGTGGCGGCTTGGGGGAGCTGTTTGCCATATTTATGAAGTCCATAACAAATCCCCAGGAGAAAGGGGCTGGAAGGTAGCCTGTTTACCTCATAAATAGCCATGAGTCATGCCAGCAGGGGAAGTCAGGTGGAACATGGGGTTCGAGTTCTGAGGAGGCTGTCGGAGGCCCTAGCAGGGAGGGGTGACCTAGGGCCTGGGGCTCGGTGCTGGAAGGATCTCCCAAAACACAAGAAGGAATCCCTTCCTGGGTGCACGGGAGCAAGGAGAGAGGACAACAGGAGCAGGTCAGCATATCTGGGAGATCTCCTGAGAAGTCAGCCCATGGGCTGGTGAATGATCAGTCTGGGAGGACTGTGGAGAGAGTGTCAGTCTAGGAGGACTGCTGAGAAGTTAGCTAGGAGGGGCTAGTGAAAGGCGGGTTGGCAGTGCTTAAAGAGGTAGTGCTGGGATCAGTAGCTACGGTGATTAATGCTGGACAGTGACACTGAACTCTGCTACACAACCAAGGGGCCTTGGGTTCCGGCCTATAACAGGCTTTGCTATAATCTGACTGAGTGCTGTGTCAGATCCATTATCAGTGTGCCTGTGGAGTTCTGCAAGCAAGCGAGTGCTGGAGGAAGCAGAGGAGTATAAAGACTGTATTTAGGAAGAGTTGACCCTGAAGTTGTTCTGAAGTCAAGTGGGCATCCCATAACTCCCAATCCCCATCCAAGTTGTAATCCCTCAATAAAAAAAAAAACTGCTGGACTGTTTTTTGACTCTGAAGGGACTATGAAAGTATGGTGTACCTGGCTGTGCAGGGTGGGGATCCCAATCTCATACCTCCCAAAAGTCCTGGATTGAGCGAGACTTTCCCGCATTTACAAGTTTGTCCCGCTGTCCCGCTGTGCAGGGAGTTTGTCCCACATTATTCTGTTGGTTAATATTGCCTACTAGCTCAATAGGACCTGCAGCAGTGTGCACATTCAGAACAGCCAGGGATTGGTGAGCAAGATGGCTGGGTGTGCACTGTGCAGCCCCCACAAGAGACTGCAGCTGTCAGATCCGAGCTGTGATGTCGGGTGTTGGCAGGACTGCTACCCAGACCCGCCCCTCTGTCAAGCAACCACTGTATATAGGGTTGCCACTTTTTCCTCAAGCCAAACCCGAACACTTTAGCGGCGCACAGCGAAAAAATTATTTTTAGCAAACACTATAAGATTGTAACAGACCTGGGACACCTTTTGGTGAGAATAGTAATGAGGTGTGCGTAGTGTTCCCACACCCTCCTATAAGGCCCTGTTCAGGGAGATATAGTCTGAAAATTTTACAGTCCTCCTGAAACCCGGACACATGATTCAAAATCCCGGACAGGTGGCAACCCTAACTGCATAGGGAGAGAGGCATTTTTACTTCAAGGTCCCTCAAAAATTCTTTAGGCACCCCCAAATTTATGTTAGTATTTGCAGATGTTACCGTGGTTTTATGTCATTGCCTGCATATCCTCTATTGCTGCCTGGAAACTGGGGACTATTTTTTTTTCTTGTGGATGGATACAGCAGCCTGGTCGCATAACCCGATGATCTTTACTTAGACCTGGCAAGAAGATTTCAGAGGCGGATTGATATACAATCTCTCTTCTGTCTCCTCAGCCAATGGGAGACAGACATTGTACCCAGCTGCCTTCTTTCACTTCTAAGAAGAGGAGATGTGGGCAGCTGCATTGAACGGGAGAGAGAGGAGAGAACAGCCTGCTATGGGGGACACATTGTGAGAAACAGACAGATTCCTCAGCCCCAGTACTTACAGACAGTGATTTGTATTACCTTGCACTGCGCCAGCATGGAGCTCCAGAGAAGTGCCCACCTGATCCCTCCACTGTGTACGTAGTGCCCTCCTGATCCCTACACTGTGTACGTAGAGAAAAGCCCGGCGCTGCAAGGGTTAACAACACATAGGCAGAGGGCTTGCATGACTGTGTTAACAGTGCAGTCATTGGCCGGTTGTTAGAGAGGGTAGGATTGGGCTCAGCAAGCAGGGGGGAGGGGTTTGGTACACAAGGTAAGGGTGGACCCCGCCCCCCTCTAGGCAGCAGAGCGGCCAAAGAGTTCACGCCCTCCCTCCCTAAGACTATGTGGTAGAAGGTGCAGATTTGTTTGGTGTGTTGTGTGTGTTTCTCTTTCTTTTTTTGCAGGACAAGAACAGTTAAAATGTCGTGGCAGTGGCCGGTGTTTGGTCTTTGTGGGTGAAGGAAGAGATTTTGGAACGAAGAGTCAGGATCTGTCAGTGGTATGGGTCCTGAGGGTGGTACCCCAGTTAACAGAGGTTATCTGGAAATTGGTTATGGGGCACTGCGATAGGTGGGTGTCTCTGAGTCAGCCTATCGGCTTGAGGCCTAATAACCCACGTCAGAGGGACCACAGTGTTGTATTTTGGATACAGATGAGTTGTTATTGGTGGACCAGCAAAGACCAACACTAGGAGGAGCTGATGTTTGTCGTAACTGATGTTTGTTATTGTTTGTTGATGTTTACGTTATTTAAAGAGATATCTATTTTATTGATATTTATACATTTTGGTTTAATAGATTAAGGCTGCTACGGCCTATTTTACTCCAGAAGTTGTATGTTTTTTATTAATAAATAAGGGGGAAGGTTGGAGTATAGGTTAGTAGCATATATGTGCTTTACATTAGTTATGCCCTCCTGATCCCTCCCCTGTGTACGTAGTGCCCTCCTGATCCCTCCCATGTGTACGTAGTGCCCTCCTGATCCCTCCCCTGTGTACGTAGTGTCCTCCTGATCCCTCCCTTGTGTACGTAGTGCCCTCCTGATTCCTCTCTTGTGTACGTAGTGCTCTCCTGATCCCTCCCATGTGTACGTAGTGCCCTCCTGATCCCTCCCCTGTGTACGTAGTGCCCTCCTGATCCCTCCCTTGTGTACGTAGTGCCCACCTGATCACTCCCCTGTGTACGTAGTGCCCACCTGATCCCTCCCCTGTGTACATAGTGCCCTCCTGATCCCTCCCCTGTGTATGTAGTGCCCGTCTGATCCCTCCCCCGTGTATGTAGTGTCCGCCTGATCCCTCCCCTGTGTACGTAGTGCGCGTCTGATCCCTCGCCTGTGTACGTAGTGCCCTCCTGATCCCTCCACTGTGTACATAGTGCCCGCTTGATCCCTCCCCTGTGTACGTAGTGCCCCCCTGATCCCTTTGCTGTGTACGTAGTGCGCGTCTGATCTCTCCCCTGTGTACGTAGTGCCCTTCCGATCCCTCCACTGTGTACATAGTGCACTCCTAATCTCTGCATTGTGTACCTAGTGCACAACTCATGATCTCTGCATTGTGTGCATAGTGTACTCCTGAAACTTCACTCTGTACATAGCGCATTACTGAGCCCTTCACTCTGCACGTAACACATTCCTAAACTCTGTGCGTAATGGACTCCTGAATCCTTCTGCACTTTGTGTAATGCACGCTTTCATAGTTCATGCAAAACCATTTGTAATGGAAGCTCTTCATTCTTTTTTAGTGTCCCTCATTCCAAAGTTCAAAAGTTGGGAGGTATGCAATATACTTGCAGCTCCTAAGGGGGTGCGCTACACATATAATGTGCAAAAAAAAAATGCTTTTGTATTTATATAAAAAGTGTATCTGTGTTTAAATAGTGCTTCAAACTGTTTTTTTCAAATTCACCAAAATGAAATGCTTTAATAAACAACCATATGATTGTTTATCAAAGAATTGCTTATAAAATAAGCATGTTTTCTTGCACACTATAAGCAGAGTCACTTTCAATGTTGATGAAATTTAAGGTTTTTTATTAAGACTGCAGAGTCATTTTATTATTTGTAAGCAAGTTGTGAAGCAGCAGCTTTTTTACACTGTATTTTATATATTGATTTAATTCTGTGGTTTTAGCAGTGGTGGCTGGGGTTTTCTTTTCTTTAGGGGGGGGAAACAATGCACCCACAGCCACCCCCTCCGGTCAGTCAGGCCACCTGTACCCCCACACAGGAGTGTTTTAGCAGCTTTCAGCAGATCAATGTATTACTAGTGCCATATCTATTGGTAATAGCGCAGGTGTTTCTAATTAGAGATAATATTGTAAATAGGGTGATTGTTTATTTGACATGAATTCAAAATATCAAAAAATATATATTTATTTTAAAGGTATTATTAGCATACAAAAATAAATATAAGTGGATTTTCTCCATGTTAGTCCACATCTAGGAACATATATTCTTTGTTAAAGATGAGGCGCCATCTTGTGACTAATTTGAGTACTTCAGTATATTTTAAGAGTAGGTAACTTTGTTTTTTTATTTTTTGAATAGAAAGGTAGGATTTTAGACAGTATAGTATAGTGGTCAGTGTAGTGTAGTGGACAGTATAGTGTAGTGAACAGTATAGTGGTCAGTATAGTGTAGTGGTCAGCAGGGCTGGACTGGGACAAAAATTTGGCCCTGGACTTCATCCAGACCAGCCCACTTTAATTTTGCAAACAAGCACAAAAACAGTATAAAAACTATACGTAATTGTGCAAAGAAACATAAGTAGCATAACATAACATAAGGAGTCCTCACTAACCTCTTTTATTATTTCACTTATTTTCCTCTGTATTTTTCTTATCATTCTCACATCACTGTGTGAAGTTGAGGGCAAGCCGCGCAGCCATTACTTTGTCACTGAAACCGGCCCACTGAGCCATCGGCCCACCGGGAAACTCCCTGTAGTCCCAATGGCCAGTACATGCCTGGTGGTCAGTGTAGTGGACAGTATGGTATAGTGGTCAGTGTAGTAATTTAGCCCATATAACAGGGTCTGGAAGCTTAAAAAAATTTGATAAGTTAGGATTATTCATAGGGAAGTATTCAGGGAGACAGCAGTCTGAGGGTAATTTTCCCAAGCTAGCCCCACTTTCCAGGCCCTAAAGGGTGGTAAGCATGAAGGGGGTCAGGTCGTAAGGAGCTTTGAGACCCCAGAAAGGGGAAGTTCAACAATGCCTCCACAGACCTTAACACCACAGGGTGGTTAACTTAAACCGGGGGGAAGGGGGGGCGCCAGAGGAAGGAGGAGAACATTTTGTCTCATTGGGAGAAAAATAGTTTGGGAATCCATTGAGGGGAGCTGCGAAACAGATAAGTAAATTTGGGTAAATCTTCATTTTATTGATATTAATACAACCCAACAGGGACAGAGGAAGGTTCTCCCCATGCTTTTAGCTTGGTTTTAATAGAATTGACCACCGGGCATAAATTTAATGGAATAAAGTCATCCACATCTCTCAAGATGCGCACCCCTAAATAGGTAAACGTTTCCACCCATTGCAATTGAAGAGCAGCCGAGCCCCCCCCCTTTTTGCATCAGCCACAATAGCAAGCAATTGCGCTTTGGACCAACTAACCCTAAGCCCCATCACTTTTGAGAAATCATTTAGGACCAACAATGCTCCTTGCAGAGAGGAGTGAGCATCATTTGGGAAAAGGAGGAGGTCATCCGCATACAGAGTTACCCTCCCCTCCAGCCAGGCCATTCTTAATCCTTTAATATGTGGTGAGAAATGATGTGCCACAGCCATGGGTTCCATCGCAATGGCAAAAACAGCCCTGCTGCGTACCCCTGGAGAGCGTAAAAATGGGAGACAGTTGACCCCCCAATTGAATTGCATCTGTTGGTGAACCGTATATAGTTTTCAACCATTGGATGAATACTAGAGAAACCCCATCCTACGAAGCATCTCCCACATGAAAAGGCCACTCAATCGAGTCAAAAGCCTTCTCAATATCGAGAGAGGGAAACTCTAGTACCTTGATTATCATGTTTTGCACGAAGATTGTTGAACAGTCTATGAAGATTAATATCAGTAGATTTGTGAGTCATGAAACAAGTCTGATCTGGATCTATGACGGAAGGAAGTAGGGGATTAAGTCTAGAAGTGAGGAGCTTAGTTAAAATTTTGAGGTCATTGTTAAGAAGTGCAATGGGTCTATAGGAGGCACATAATTTTGGATCCTTGGTGGCTTTAGGAATAAGTATGACATGCACATTTGCCATAGAAGGGGGAGAGCGCCCTGCTTGGAGCAATGGGTATATATACGGTGGTCAACCGGGGATCCAATATGTCTGCATGTGCTCTATAAAAGTCCACCGGCAGTCCACCAAAATCTGGAGCCTTGCTAGTGGAAAGGGAGTTAATCACCGAAGAACTTCCTCCGTGGTGACTGGACGAACTAAAGGAGACCTTTCTGAGTTGGATAGCCAACCAAGGGCTAGCCTATCCAGAAGAGATGCCAACACACCTTCGTCCAAACACAAGGGCAATGTGGTGGTGTATAAGGAATGATAAAAGCTGTGGAATGCTTGTAACATGGCCTCCAGAGAGGAGGTGGCTTTACCTGTGGGAGAGGTAAGTTCAGGGATCAAGGTGAAAGGGGTGTCATGGTGAGACATCATCACCAACAGCCTGCCATTCCTGTCACCCTGCTCAAAGAACTTTTGTTTCGTATTGTAAATTTCCAGTTTAGTGACCTCTGTTAAGTGAAGGTGCAAATTGCACTTGGTTGCCTGTACTGTATCAAAATTTGAAGCAGAGGGATCCGACCCATATTGGTCGGAGACCAACCCCACCTCTCTCTCCAATTTTGTAGTGATGACAGCTTGTTGTACCTTGACCACTTTAATTACCGAGATGTAATGGCCTCTCATATACTGTAAGCCTTGAAGGCATCCCAGACTACTTCAGGAGAGCATAACCCCGCATTTGATTCCCAGTAATCTCGTAAAACTTGTGGAGTCTGCTCTGCAATATCAGGTTGGGAAATCCATTGGGCGCCGAGATGCCACATAGAGCTGCTGCGGGAAGAGGAAGTACGCAATGTGACCACCAGGGGGCTATGATCAGAAAGACCACTAGGTAAATAAGCTGCAATTAGAACATCGGCCAGCATAGAGGGGTTTGCAAAGGCATAATGAATTCTGGAGGAGGTTTTATAGGAGGTAGAAAAGCCTGAAAAGGTTTTCGTGGAAGGATACTTCCACCTCCAGACCTCCGTTACACCAGCTGATAGCGGCCAATTTAAGTCCCCAGTAAAGGACTTAGGTGGCATAGGTTTATCCAAGCCTGGGGAAAGGATGGCATTTAAATCACCTAACATTAGTATTTTGCAGGACAGTAGGGGGTGATCCTCTCCAGCACAGTGTATAACAATTCAGACTTAAAAGGCGGGGGGACATATTGTGATGGTATGCGAGGTGAGATACACGACAATAGACACATTTCACCTCGAATTTGTTCCATTGTAAGGGACTGAACCAGAATCCGACCCGGTTTTTCCAGCATCTGTGGCAGGCTAGGTTCCGGTCCGGATGTTTGGGTCCACTGGAGTCCATAGTCAGCTGGACTTTAAATATCCAGGAAGAGAGCACAGCAGGGTTCTGCTTTTGAGACTCAGGAAGGAACCTGAGTGAGAGGAGCTCTGGATGTTGGATTAAAAGGTTTGCTTTTCTACATGTTTTGTGGATGACGGGGACCAGCCCCGCACTGTATAGAGAGGAGACTAGTTGTGTAGTTAGCGCCGGACGGCAAGGTTTTCATTTACTGATTGTTTGTTTTTATTTGGCAAACCTCCTGCAAATAAACCTGGCATCTGCCAGATTTTTAACAAAGTGTCCGTTTGCTGACTGTCCTTCAGAAAAAGGTTATCCCCATGAGCTAATTCTCTCACAATATATACCAGCGAAGACCTATCTCTACTGCCATAATGTGAGCACCAAAACCACATATCTGGCCTGAGGATCAGTGTACACCATCCCCATAACACATGGGAGAGATTTATGTACCAGTCAGGGCAGGACTTAGAGTCGTGGGGGCCCCTGGGCTTGAGTCACTTTCGGGCCCTACCTGCTATACATTACCCTATATATTGGCGTATAACACGCGCCGGCGTATAACACGCACCCCAAGTTTAGGAGGGAATTTTAAGGAAAAAAATTACATTTAAATGCCCATCAATGCAGCCTTATCAGTGTCCATCTGCAGCCTTGCCCATCCATCTGCAGGTTTGTCCAGTGTCATTGCAGCCTTGTGAGTGTCATGTGCAGTCTTGTCATTTGCAGCCTTGCCCCAGTGTTATTTGCAGCCTTGTCTTTGCAGTCTTGAAGTTTAAAAATGGTGCTGATGAGATACGGAGTTCTCTTTATCTCGGCGGCTCTCGGGTCCTCTCGACGGCTCTCGGGTCCTCTCGGTGGCTCTTGGGTCCTCTCGCAGTCCCGAGCGGAGCCGAAACTAGCCAAGTGTACTCGGCTCACAGTCATGCCCAGTCCCTGTGTTATGTCCATCATAGGGTGGGACTGGGCTTGACTTTGAGAGGAGCCAAGCCAAGTGCACTCGGCTGTGTATCTCGGTGGGGCCTCCTATTGGGCGGGCCCATGGGCTTGAGTCCAGTCAAGCCCAATGGTATGTCCGGTCCTGCAGAGATGGTATGGTGATAATTAGCCAAAAGGGTCCAAAATGCATGGCCCTATACTCACCAAAGGCTGGATCAGACTACCACATGCTGAATACCCAGAGGTGGCAGTAATGGAAAACCCAACCTAACAGAGCACAAACGGGGGGCAGACATGGCCAGGATGGGGGGGTGTGTGTCACCAAAGATCTCCCAGTATCCATTAATAATGTCAACTGAAACATAAATGCATATGTATCAATAGAAATAAAGTAGTATATGATATAAGTATCTACAGTATATGCATGAACCAATCTGGTTCAATAATGGTATGGGATTAGAATCTAGGGGACAATAAAAAAAAAAATAATAAATAAATATGTAGATAAAAATAAATGACAAACAGTGTGATAGAGTATGTGTCCCACATAGCATGTATCCAAGTCCATTGTATATGTCAGCTAAAATAAGAATATATGTATATCAGTTGGTACTATATCAACAGAGTAACCATTAAGTATACAATGTAATCAAAAAAAAAAAAAAATATATATATATATATATATATATATATATATATATATATATATATATATAAATATGAACCAATGTTGTTCAAGGTTAGATGGACTTGGAAACTCGGAGACAGTGAAATAAATGAGATGACTGTGTAATGGTGTGTGCATGAATGAACCATGTGAGTAAACATAATAATGTGTGAGACAATGTATATGGCAGATGATGCTAAAGTTAGTGCTCAAATGGGAGGGGTGTGAATGGATGATTAGCATCCATCAAGGAGTGTGGCCTCACCTTGAATTAGAGCTGAACGATTCTGGCCAAAATGAGAATCACAATTTTTTTGCTTAGAATAAAAAGATCACGATTCTCGCAACGTAAAATCTTTCACATTCGATACAAAAAAATTGGGCTAACAATACAGTGTGACATAAAATATTGCAACAACCACCATCTTATTCTCTAGGGTCTCTACTAAAAAATATATGTACCGTATATACTCGAGTATAGGCCGACCCGAATATAAGCCGAGGCCCCCAATTTACCCCCAAAAAAACTGGCAAACTTATTGACTCGTGTATAAGCCGAGGGTGAGACATGCCTGTCCATCCCTGTGTGTGTGTCCGTCCATCCCTGTGTGTCCGTCCATCCCTGTGTGTCCGTCCATCCCTGTGTGTCCGTCCATCCATCCCTGTGTGTGTGTGTGTCCATCCATCCATCCATCCCTGTGTGTGTGTGTCTCCATCCATCCATCCATCCCTGTGTGTGTGTGTCTCCATCCATCCATCCATCCATCCCTGTGTGTGTGTGTCTCCATCCATCCATCCATCCATCCCTGTGTGTGTGTGTCTCCATCCATCCATCCATCCCTGTGTGTGTGTGTATCCATCCATCCATCCATCCATCCCTGTGTGTGTGTGTGTCTCCATCCATCCATCCATCCGTGTGTGTGTGTCTCCATCCGTGTGTGTGTGTGTGTGTGTGTGTGTGTGTGTGTGTGTGTGTGTGTGTGTCCAGCCTACCTGTGTCCCGAGCCTTTGTCCCGAGCCTCCGTCCCGTGTCGTGCCTTGCCTTGCCTTCGTCCCGTCCCGTCCCGTCCCGTCCTGTCCCGTGCCGTGCGTTGCCTTGCCTCCGTCCCGTGCCCTCTTCGTCGGCGGCCATTGTAAAATTCAAAAGCCGCGCCTCCTCCTTCGCCTGTGATAGGCGGAACACTGAATTTCCCAGCAGCCTGTGTTCCGCCTATCACGGACGTCGTATCATCCTCGTCCGTAGTACGAGGATGAGCGGATGCCCGTGATAGGCGGAACACAGGCTGCTGGGAAATTCAGTGTTCCGCCTATCACAGGCGAAGGCGGAGCCGGAGGCGCGGCTTTTGAATCAGAATGGCCGCTGTCTGTCTGCTCGACACGCTGATCGAGCGGGCAGACAGCGATGACTCGAGTATAAGCCGAGGGGGGCACTTTCAGCCTCAAAAAAGAGGCTGAAAATCTCGGCTTATACTCGAGTATATACGGTATATATAATGTTTGGGGTTCTAAGTAATTTTCTAGCAAAAAAAATTGATTTTAACTTGAAACCAACAAATGTCAGAAAAAGGTTTAGTGTTTAAGTGGTTAAACTTTCCTCATTTACACACAAGTCTATTCCTTTGACAAATTGTTACAATGTTTACAATGTTACAATGTTTATACTTAAGTTCCACTGCTAAAAAATTTTGTGATTCTTGGCAGACTGCCCAGTTTTTCTCCTCCCTTCTTTTGATGGCTGTAGCTTCAGAAGAGCAGAGAGAATTCTTTGCATAGACAGACACCTGAAACACTTTAGTCAATATCACAACCAGGAAAAAAACGCAATAAAGTTTCTTGATGATTAATTGTGCAGCTCTACCTTGAATGAAGTGAAACTGCTGCGTGTGAGTGAAACAGGAAGTGACAAACAGATCCCAGCCATGACTAATCCCCAATCTATATCACCAGAGGGCCCAGTGACAAGGAACGCAAACGTGAATGACGCTCGCCGCCAAATGGGGCACCCCCAGCCACACATGCTGACTAGGGATGGGCTTTATGTTCGGGTCAAACATGAGTTCAACTCGAACATTGGCTGTTTGCCCGTTCGCTGAATAGCGAACAATTTGGGGTGTTCGTGGCAAATTTGAAAGCCGTGGGACACCCTTTAAAAGTCTATGGGAGAAAACAAAAGTGCTAATTTTAAAACCTTATATGCAAGTTATTGTCATAAAATGTGTCCCAGGAGACATGTATCAATGCAAAAAAAAGTTTTAAAAAACAGTGAGCAGTGATTTTAATAATGCGCTAAGTGAAACAATAAAAGTGTAATATTTAAATCTCGTACCTGGGGGGTGTCTATAGTAGACTTTGAAAATCGATTTGACGGAGTTTTCGCCTGTAGAAAGTGCATCTGCTGTAGGACCGTTCAAATAAGTAATAGGGGGAGGACGGAATTGTGCAACAGGGATGGCGAATCCTTTCAGATCAAAGAATTCATCACCTGTAACTCATTACACATTGTATATCTGATATGGTGCCCATGTTGATTACTTTACGTGGGAAGGACTAAGCCCTTGTACACACGGTCGGAGATTCCGACAACCAAATCCGTCGGATTTTGTCTGTCGGACTTTGTCCGAAACTGTTGCATACACACGGTCGGACAAAGTTGTCGGAAAATCCGACGTAATTACGTTATTTCGTTACGACGGGACTACGTTCACGCTAGTAGCCAATAGCTTTGGTGTAGGAATTTGATCTGAGCATGCGTGGCACTTTGTTCGATCGGAATTCTCTACACATGATCGGAGTATGTCTGATCGGAGCATTTTGTCGGAAAATTTTACCGGAAAGTTGGAAAAGTTTGTCCGTCGGATACTCCGACGGAAACAGTCCGATGCAGACCACACACAGTCGGAATATCCGACAAAGCGGTCTGATCGGACACATTCCGTCGGAATCTCCGACCGTGTGTACAAGGGCTATGAGATTACTAAAAGTCCGGATAGCAGAACATTTGGCTAATATAAAGAAAGGATTCCAGTACCATAGTGTATCATTACACTTTAAAGAGAAACACAGTAGGGATCCCTCTTTGCTACAATTTTGCGGGATAGATGTTATCCACCCCTCTTGGAGGGGTTCCAATAGGGTTAGAGACCTATCCCAAAGGGAAACTCGCTGGATTTTCCTGATGAAGAGTTTGGCACTTAGGGGGTTAAGCATAGAACTAGATTTAAATTGTTTCATTAATAATTTTTCATTTTCTATTTAGTGAGGTGGTCTGATATTATAAGATATATCCTGGCTGGGTAATATATTTCACGTTTCTAATGTGATATGGGGCACTGATTGGGAGTGACGGCTCTTGCCTTTTAAGTCTAATAGGTTATTTCATCACTTCTCGATTGTGGTTTTCATGGGTTTTATAGGAAGTTTGTCGCAAAGTAAGATCTGCGATTTCATGCAGTTTTCTACAAGTGATGCTGAGATATATTAATTCTTATAAGTTCCTTTAAAAAGCTAGCAGTTTAATTTTACTTACAGTACTTTAGCACTGGGGGGAGCATTTTTTAATGAGATTGGTCAGACATTGGGGTAGGTAGGGGTAAATTAATTCTCTCACGTGAAAGGCACCTACCAGTGGTCCTGTGTTCGCTTGATAAGAGAAAGAAATTTAAATGAATGTTTGACACCAATATATCAATTCATTATTGTGGTCCTATAGAAGTTAAACACATATATCATATTGCTATATTTGTTGCTATTTTCATATATTCTTATTTTAATAGAAATGTAACTCATCCTTTTAGTCTTATTTTTATATATGTGCTGTACAACGTTTTGGTGTGGTGAATTACTATACAGTAACGTCAAGTTTGTACTAAATTAGATATAGATTAATATATATTCTCTCCTTCATAGTGCTTAATTCTTTTCATTTAAGAATGTTTTATTTACTTTTATGCTAATGCTATTGCACATACCACCTCTTTAACTAGTTGTCGACCGCGGGCCGTCAAATGACGGCCAGACGGCGCAGCTCTTGTGGTGGGAGGGCATCATATGACGTCCTCCCATTTAAACAGGGATCATGTGCGCGCATCCCTGTTCCTTCGGTGGCGGCGCATCACGGATGACATCGGAGACACCGCTTGCCACCGAGGGGGGTGAGCAGCCATTGGGTATGGCTGTTTACCACGTGATCACAGATAGTTCCACCCCCACTGTGCACGGTGCATGTGCACGATCGCGAGCACGCTGCACGTGCACGTCGGTGGCGACGTGTTCCTGGGAACACTGCTCGTCACCGACAGTGGTAAACAGCCATTGGCCGGCTGTTTACCTACATGATCGGCTGTGATCTTTTCACAGCCGATCACTAAATGTAAACAAACCGCGGTAACGAGATGTTACCGGGTTCTCCTCACACACCGATCGTGTGTGAGAAGGAGATTGCGGTAGCATCTCGTTACCACCTACAGTGTACACCAACACACACTGATTGTCCCCCCCCCAATAGAGAGGACCTGTCACCACCCATCATAGTACCTGTCACTCACAGCCCATCAGAGTACCCGAGTACCTGTCACAGTCCATCAGAGTACCCGAGTACCTGTCACAGTCCATCAGAGTACCCGAGTACCTGTCACAGTCCATCAGAGTACCCAAGTACCAGTCACAGTCCATCAGAGTACCCAAGTACCTGTCACAGTCCATCTGAGTACCCGAGTACCCGTCACAGTCCATCAGAGTACCCGAGTACCTGTCACAGTCCATCAGAGTACCTGTCACAATCCATCAGAGTACCTGAGTACCTGTCACAGTCCATCAGAGTACCCGAGTACCTGTCACAGTCCATCAGAGCACATGTCACAGTCCATAAGAGTACCCAAGTACCTGTCACAGTCCATTAGAGTACCCGAGTTCCTGTCCCAGTCCATCTGAGTACCCTAGTACCTGTCCCAGTCTATCTGAGTACCTGAGTACCTGTCCCAGTCCATCTGAGTACCTGTCACAATCCATATGAGTACCTGCGTACCTGTCACAGTCCATATGAGTACCTGAGTACCTATCACCGCCCTTCAGAGTACCAAATACCAGTCACCAGGCCATCAGAGTACTTGTCACCAGGCCATCAGAGTACCCGAGTACCTGTCACAGTCCATCAGAGTACCCGAGTACCTGTCACTAGCTCATCAGAGTACCCGAGTACCTGTCACCAGGTCATCAGAGTACCTGTCACCAGTCCATCAGAGTACCCGAGTACCTTTCACCAGGCCATCAGAGTACCCGAGTACCTGTCACCAGCCCATCAAAGTACCTGAGCACCTGTCACCAGCCCATCCGAGTACCCGAGTACCTATTTGCAGCCCATGTCTCATAGAATATACGTTGGGGTGTTTGCTTTGCAAAATTGGGTAATTTTGTGGGTAAAATCCATTGTCCTGGTGCTGCTGGACCTTCAAAAGTGTGATGGGCAGGAATGAAATGAGATGTGTAATTTATGCTCCTAGCTCGCCTGAAGGTACTACTTCAATGTTCGGCCTCTCTATGTGGCCAGGCTGTGTAAAAGTATCACACGTGTGGTATTGCCATACTCGGGAAGAGAAGCAGAATGTATTTTGGTGTGTAATTTTTGCTATATACATGCTATGTGTTAGAAATATCTTATAAATGGACAACTTTGTGTAAAAAAAAATGCGTTTTCATTTTTTTTTCCACATTTTCCAAAAACGTCTGGGAAAAAATGAACCGTTCAAAAGACTCATTCTGCCTCACAGATTATACGTTGGGGTGTTTGCTTTCTAAAATGGGGTAATTTTGTGGGCAATTCCATTGTCCTGGTGCTCCAGGGCCTTCAAAAATGTAATTGGTGCTTGAGAAATGAGATGTGTCATTTTTGCTCGTAGAACGCCTGAAGGTGCTACTTCAATTTTGGTCCTCTGTATGTAGCCATGCTGTGTAAAAGTCTCACAAATGTGGTATCGCCATACTCGAGAAGAGTAGCAGAATGTATTTTGGGGTGTAATTTGATGTATGCATATGCTGTGTGTGAGAAATAACCTGATAATATGACAATTTTGTAAAAAAATAAAAATAAAATAAACAAAAACTTAATTTTGCAAAGAATTGTGGGAAAAAATTACAACTTAAAAAAACTCTCCATGCTACTTACTTAATACCTTGGAATGTCTACCTTCTGAAAAGAGGTCATTTGGGGGGTATTTGTAGTTTTCTGACTTGTTAGTGTCTCAAGAAATGAGATACACCTAATGTACTGAAGGCCTGATCAGATGTGATCAATTTTCAGTATTTGGCACCATAGTTTGTAGACTCTATAACTTTCACAAAAACCAAATAATATACACTAATCTGGGTTATTTTTTACTAAAGATATGTAGCAGTATAAATTTTGGCCAAAATTTATGAAGAAAAATTGCTAATTAGCAAAATTTTATGACAGAAACAAAGAAAAAGGCATTTAAAAAAAAAATATGTTTTTTTTTTTATTTATAGCACAAAAAATAAAAAACCCACTAGTGATTAACCACCTCAATACAGTGCAGTTACACCCCCTTCCTGACCAGACCAATTTTCAGCTTTCAGCGCTCTCACAGTTTGAATGACAATTACTCAGTCATCCAACACTGTATCCATATGAAACTTGCGTCCTTTTTTCCACACAAATAGAGCTTTCTTTTAGTGGTATTTAATCACTAGTGGGTTTTTTATTTTTTGTGCTATAAATAAAATAAAACGTAAATTTTGTGAAAAAAATGCCTTTTTCTTAGTTTCTGTCATAAATTATTGCTAATTAGTAATTTTTCTTCATAAATTTTGGCCAAAATGTATACTGCTACATATCTTTGGTAAAAATAACCCACATTAGTATATATTATTTGGTCTTTGTGAAAGTTATAGAGTCTACAAACTATGATGCCAATCACTGAAAATTGATCACTTCTGATCAGGCCTTCAGTACATCAGGTGTATCTCATTTCTTGAGACACTAACAAATCAGGAAAGTACAAATACCCCCCAAATGACCCCTTTTTACAAAGTAGACATCCCAAGGTATTACATTTTTTCCCACAATTCTTTGCAAAATGAAGATTTTTTTTTTTTTTTTTTTTTTACTAAATTGTCATATTATCAGGTTATTTCTCACACACAGCATATGCATACAACAAATTACACCCCAAAATACATTCCGCTACTCTTCCCGAGTACGGCGATACCACATGTGTGAGACTTTTACACAGCCTGGCCACATACAGAGGCCCAACATTGATGTAGTACCTTCAGACGTTCTACGAGCAAAAATGACGCATCTCATTTCTCAACCACCTATTACACTTTTGAAGTCCCCGGAGTACCAGGACAATGGAATTTCCCATAAAATGACCCCATTTTGGAAAGCAAACACCCCAACGTATAATCTGTGAGGCATAATGAGTCTTTTGAATGGTTAATTTTTTTCCAGAAGTTTTTGGAATATGTGGAAAAAAATTAAAACGCATTTTTTTGTACAAAAAATTGTCAATTTATAAGATATTTCTAACACATAGCATGTATATAGCAAAAATTACATCCCAAAATACATTCTGCTACTCTTCCCGAGTACGGCGATACCACATGTGTGAGACTTTTACACAGCCTGGCCACATACAGAGCACTAACATTGATGTAGTACCTTCAGACGTTCTATGAGCAAAAATGACGCATCTCATTTCTCAACCACCTATTACACTTTTGAAGTCCCTGGAGTACCAGGACAATGGAATTTCCCATAAAATGACCCCATTTTGGAAAGCAAACACCCCAACGTATAATCTGTGAGGCATAATGAGTCTTTTGAATGGTTATTTATTTTCCAGAAGTTTTTGGAATATGTGGAAAAAAATTAAAACGCATTTATTTTTACACAAAGTTGTCAATTTATAAGATATTTCTAACACATAGCATGTATATAGCAAAAATTACACCCCAAAATACATTCTGCTACTCCTCCCGAGTATGGCAATACCACATGTGTGTGACTTTTACACAGCCTGGCCACATAGAGAGGCCGAACATTGAAGTAGTACATTCAGGCGTTCTCGGAGCATAAATGACACATCTTATTTCATTCCTACCCATCACATTTTTGAAGGTCCTGGACCACCAGGACAGTGCAATTACCCACAAAATGACCCCATTTTGGAAAGCAAACACCCCAACGTATATTCTATGAGACATGGGCTGCAAATAGGTACTCGGGTACTCTGATGGGCTGGAGATAGGTACTCGGGTACTCTGATGGCCTGGTGACAGGTACTCGGGTACTCTGATGGCCTGGTGACAGGTACTCGGGTACTCTGATGGCCTGGTGACAGGTACTCGGGTACTCTGATGGCCTGGTGATAGGTACTCAGGTACTCTGATGGCCTGGTGACAGGTACTCGGGTACTCTGATGGCCTGGTGACAAGTACTCAGGTACTCTGATGGCCTGGTGACAGGTACTCGGGTACTCTGATGGCCTGGTGACAGGTACTCGGGTACTCTGATGGCCTGGTGACAGGTACTCGGGTACTCTGATGGCCTGGTGACAGGTACTCGGGTACTCTGATGGCCTGGTGACAGGTACTCGGGTACTCTGATGGCCTGGTGACCGGTACTCGGGTACTCCAATGGCCTGGTGACAGGTACTCGCGTACTCCGATGGCCTGGTGACAGGTACTCGGGTACTCTGATGGCCTGGTGACAGGTACTCGAGTACTCTGATGGTCTGGTGACAGGTACTCGGGTACTCTGATGGCCTGGTGATAGGTACTCAGGTACTCTGATGGCCTGGTGACAGGTACTCGGGTACTCTGATGGCCTGGTGACAAGTACTCGGGTACTCTAATGGCCTGGTGACAAGTACTCGGGTACTCTGATGGCCTGGTGACAAGTACTCGGGTACTCTGATGGCCTGGTGACAAGTACTCGGGTACTCTGATGGCCTGGTGACAAGTACTCAGGTACTCTGATGGCCTGGTGACAAGTACTCAGGTACTCTGATGGCCTGGTGACAAGTACTCTGATGGTTTGGTGACTGGTATTTGGGTACTCTGAAGGGCGGTGACAGGTACTCATATGGGCTGTGACAGGTACTCGGGTACTCAGATGAACTCTGACAGGTACTCGGGTACTCAGATGAACTGTGACAGGTACTCGGGTACTCAGATGGGCCGGGACAGGTACTCGGGTACTCAGATGGGCCGGGACAGGTACTCGGGTACTCTGATGGGCCGGGACAGGTACTCCGGTACTCTGATGGGCCGGGACAGGTACTCCGGTACTCTGATGAGCCGGGACAGGTACTCGGGTACCCTGATGTGCCGTGACAGGTACTCGGGTACCCTTATGTGCCGTGACAGGTACTCGGGTACCCTGATGTGCCGTGACAGGTACTCGGGTACCCTGATGTGCCGTGACAGGTACTCGGGTACCCTGATGTGCAGTGACAGGTACTCGGGTACCCTGATGTGCCGTGACAGGTACTCGGGTACCCTGATGTGCTGTGACAGGTACTCGGGTACCCTGATGTGCCGGGACAGGTACTCGGGTACCCTGATGGGCCGGGACAGGTACTCGGGTACTCTGATGGGCCGGGACAGGTACTCGGGTACTCTGATGGGCCGGGACAGGTACTCGGGTACTCTGATGGGCCGTGACAGGTACTCGGGTACTCTGATGGGCCGGGACAGGTACTCGGGTACTCTGATGGGCCGTGACAGGTACTCGGGTACTCTGATGGGCCGTGATAGGTACTCGGGTACTCTGATGGGCCGGGACAGGTACTCGGGTACTCTGATGGGCCGGGACAGGTACTCGGGTACTCTGATGGGCTGGGACAGGTACTCAAATACTCTGATGGGCTGTGACAGGTACTCTGATGGACTGTGATTGACAGGTACTATGAGGGGTGGTGACAGGTCCTCTTTATTGGGGGGGGGGGCAATCAGTATGTTTGGTGTACACTGTATGCGGTAACAAGATGTTACCGCAATCTCCTCCTCAGACACGATCGGTGTGTGAGGAGGAGAACCCGGTAACATCCCGTTACCGCGGTTTGTTTACATTTGAGTGATCGGCTGTGAAAGGATCACAGCCGATCACGTGGGTAAACAGCCGGCCAATGGCTGTTTACCAGCGTCGGTGACGAGCAGTGTTCCCGGGGAACACGCCGCCATCGACGTGCACGCGCAGCGCGCTCGCGATCGCGCGCATGCGCCGTGCACGTTCGGGGTGTTACCATCTGTGATCGGCCGTGACTTCATCACGGCCGATCACGTGGTAAACAGCCATAACGAATGGCTGTTCACCCCCTTCGGTGGCGAGTGGTGTCTCCGTGACACGCCGCCACCGAAGAAACAGGGATGCGCGTGCACGATCGCGCGCATTCCCTGTTTAAACGGGAGGCCGTCATATGACGGCCTCCCGCCACAATAGGTGCGCCGCCTGGCCGTCATTTGACGGTCGGCGGTCAGCAACTAGTTAAATACCACAAAAAAAGCTCTATTTGTGTGGAAAAAAGGACGCAAGTTTCATATGGGTACAGTGTTGCATGACTGAGTAATTGTCATTCAAACTGTGAGAGTGCTGAAAGCTGAAAATTGGTCTGGTCAGGAAGGGGGTGTAAGTGCACTGTATTGAGGTGGTTAAAGTATACATATTATGGCTGAATTATTATTTGCGTTGAAATCATGTTGTGATCACTCATTAAAATGTTACTATTTCCGCTTTGAGTAATGTGGCCATGGGGACACGGAGTGTTCACGTGCATGCTTTTATGTAGTTTAAAGTGGTTGTAAACCCTTACAAACCACATAGAACCTACAGGTAAGCCTAGATTAAGGCTTACCTGTAGGTCCAAGAAATATCCAAGAAATATCTCTTATATGCATACTAGCTCATTATGCCTTTGCCTTGCAGGGTGTGTTTTTTATTTTTTATTTTTTTTCCCTTTACTTCCTCTTTAATGCACACTCACGTGCGCAGGTGGCGGTTTGGCACACATTTGTGCGCATATGGTGTATTGATCATTGGCGTAGACGACGTTGTGACACACATTTGTGCGCATATGCTGTGTTGCGCATGTGCTGACTAATGTCAACATATGTGCACGCGGAAGGATCTATGAGCAATATGCGTGTGCGATTGGTATGTTGCATGGCGGCGGCTTTGTAGCTACAGATGTGTGCGGATTGATATCCACCTAATATACACGTGCTGGTGCGTGCGTGCGCAAGGTGTTACCAACAGGCGTGCGCGAATTATGGTTACTATATAATAACTTATTGATGAGTTGTGTAGCCAATCCCATGAGGAAGTCTTAATGACGAAACATGTCAGGGGCGTGGCTACAGGACAATCAATTGTACTGATGTGAGACGCCGATCAACTGAGAAGCTACACTGCCGCCGAAAGCAGCGACCTAGGAGTGGGTGAGAGATTACGCTTGAGCGCACACTTCTGGTCCGCCGAGGCCGCAGTACACCACTGAACCATTGGCTTTTGTTTGCTGTGTGTTACACTTAAGGCTTTTTTCTACTATGTGAAATGTGAGGGCAATCATTGGAGTGTTGGTGTGATTTAATAAACTGGTTGTAACGTTATCACGATATGTAGAGCACTTATTTACTTTCTTTACATATGGAGTCCCCTTGTTGCGTTAACACGTGGATCAAGTGGATGGTCGCCTTTTACCCCAGGTGTGGATTTAATAGCGTAGAAGCCGAACATGAGAGTGGGAGGCATTGCAAGTCGATGAGTGTGCTCTTCAGAGACAGAGGTGTCACAAGCACGTGGTGTGGTGGAACATTCAAGAATTCATGAAGATATTTTTTGGATCATGCTATCAATTTAGGACTATTTTGATTAATATATTTTTTTGCATTTTGTCACTTTTCACTGGGTGTTTATGCTTTTTTATCACATTAATTTTGTGATTTACTACACTAGCGCTACTAGTTTTACTTATTGATATTTAATCTATAGGTTCAATTACAGGTGTCTATAGTATGCCTGTAAAGGGGCACATGCTTCTTGTGTTTAGAACAGTCTGACAGTAAAATTACATTTCTAAAGAAAAAAAAACAGCATGGGATTTCCCCACAGGAGAACCCCGAACCAAAATGTAAAAAAAAAAAATAAATGCGTGGGTGTCCCCCTAAATTCCATACCATGGATATTAAGGGGAACCCCTCGCCAAAATTGTTTTAAAAAATGGCGTGGGGGTCCCCCTTAAAATCCATACCAGACCTGAAGGGTGCCAAATTGTTTTTAAAAAATGGCATGAGGTCCCCCAAAAATCCATACCAGACCCTTATCCGAGCATGCAACCTGGCAGGCCACAGGAAAAGAGGGGGGATGAGAGCAGCCCCCCTCCTGAACCGTACCACGCTACATGCGGTCCACATTGGGAGGGTGCTTTGGGGTAGCAGCCCCCCAAAAGCACCATGTCACCATGTTAATGGGGAGAAGGGCCTTATCCCCACAACCCTTGCATGGTGGTTGTGGGGGTCTGCGGGTGGGGGGCTTATCGGAATCTGAAAGCCCCCTTTAACAAGGGGACCCCCAGATCCTGCCCCCCCATGTGAATTGGTAATGGGGTAGAACTGAAGACCTGAAGGGCCTGGTATGGAATTTAGGGGGACCCCCACCCATTTTTTATTTTTTTTTATTTTGGTTCAGGGTTTCCCTGTGGGGAAATCCCATGCCGTTTTTATCAATGAACTTTTATGTGTATTGTCGGACCGACAATTCATGATAGACGCAAGTCGTTTTAAATTACTTTTCACGGAAACATGCGCCCCTTTACAGGCATGCTATAGACACCCCCCAGGTACGATATTTATAGGAATGTTACACTTTTATTGTTTCACTTTAAGCATTATTAAAATCACTGCTCCCAAAAAAGTTTTTAAAACTTTTTTTTGCATTGATACATGTCCCCTGGGGCAGGACCCAGGTCCTCAAACACTTTTTATGACAATACCATGCATATATAAGCCTTTAAAATTAGCACTTTAGATTTTTCATGTTCGTGCCCCATAGACTTTAATGGTGTTCGTGTGTTCCAACAAAGTTTTTGCCTGTTTGCACGTTCTGGTTGCAAACCGAACGGGGGGTGTTCGGCTCATCCCTAGTGCTGACATACCATGCAATAGCGAGCCGACGCTGCATCCTCATGCGTCGCACGGTGGTTGCATGGTGCGGATGTGTAGGTGGCCCTGTCTGCCCAAGGGCATGGGAGGACAGCAGGAGATATGAAAACCTCCCTTGTACACATTGCAGCTCCCAAGCCAGATGATAACCAAAGGCACCAACAGGGAAAAGCACCAAGAACCTAGATAAGCCCATGGGAGATGTGGTACCTTAGTGTTGGATGAAATGGCTGAAAGGGCTACGGAATAGAATAACTGTATATAATGAATAATTGGCTAATGGTGGCAGCAGACCAGGTTTAGGCTAAATGGGTGTCTTCCACCCGGGTTCAATAGACAAAAAGGAAAAGGTCTGGTGTCACCCACAAACTACCTCCATCCCAATATATGCAACAAAATACAGGAAATCGCCCCGGGACTTTAAATTAGATGAATGCGGTTAGCCAACAATTGACAGAGTAAATGCAAAGTTTATTAAAATTGTCATGCAAACATAAACAACATGAATCATAACCAAGCATCTGAAATGATACATACAGTAAAAAACTTTAATTGTACGTATCACGGTATAAAATGTAAATTGCAAAGTACACAGGCATGAAAAGTATTCAAACGTGTTTCGCAAGGCCATGCTCGCTTAATCGGGGTAGATGCGTGTGTATTACATCTGTAGATGATATAATGAACCAGATAAGTAAAAAAACAGAGATGGTATTGTGACAATTAGTCAAGAGGGTCCAAAATACATGGCCCTGTACTCACCAAAGGCTGCATCAGACTACCAAATGCTGAATACCCCCAGAGGCGGCATATCCTCCAGACCCTTTATTAGCTATGTTGCCCTTCTTTGTACTCACTCCATTTCCAGTACATCCTTCCTGGATGACCACTAGCTCCCTCAAACTCAACGAATCGAAAACAGAGCTTCTTCTCCTGCATGTAAACCAAAATTCCAAAACTAAAACCCCTTGGACACCACCCACCATCAAATAGGATCAGCAGTCAGCAGATCTTACCATCTCCTGCCCCTACTACGTAGACTCATCCCCTTCATTCCAAAAGAGGACAAAGCAGCGGTAGTTGGAACAGTCATTAATTCCCGACTCGACTACGCAAACTCTACATAGGACTACCCCAATATCAACTTGCGCTCTTACAACTCATCCAAAACACGGCGGCAAGACTGATAACAGGAAAAAAAACCCTGGGAATCCATCTCCCCTTCCCTGAAGAGCCTACATTGGATAACCGTAAAGAATCGGATCACATTCAAGACCCTCTGCCTCACTCACAAATGCATACAAGGAAACGCTCCTCAATACCTACTAGAGAAAATAAAGCACTACACATCCAATCACAGTCTTCGATCATCTAACCAAAACCTCCTCCTCATTCCCAAATCCCGCTACAAATCAAAGGGAGAACGAAGATTTGCAGTCCAAGGACCACAGCTATGGAATGCTCTACCGACTTACATCCGCATGGAAGAAAACCATCAGGCCTTCAGGAAGAAACTCAAGACCTACCTCTTCTAAGAAGCTGGATAACACAGGACGAATCCAGCGCCTTGAGGCGATTCAGTTCGCATTGCAGTGCTATATAAATTATTCATTCATTCATTCCTGAGGACTGGTGACCAGAACTGGACAGCATGCTCCAGGTGAGGCCGGACAAAGTCTTGTAGAGTGGGAGAATTATCGATTTATCCCCTTTTTAATGCATGGCAATATTCTGTTTGCTTTGTTAGCAGCAGCTTGGCATTTCATGCCATTACTGAGCCTATCATCTGCTAGGGCCCCCAGGTCCTTTTCCATCCTAGATTCCCCCAGAAGTTCACCCCCTAGTGAGTAGATTGCATTCATATTTTTGACACCCAGATGCATTATTTTACATTTTTCTATATTAAACCTCATTTGCCATTTAGTTGCCCCATCCTCCAGGTGGTTTATGAACAAATTAAATAGGATTGGTCCCAGCCCAGAACCCTGGGGGGGACCCCACTACCCACCCCTGACCATTAGGATTATTCCCCATTTATCACCACCCTCTGAACTCGTACTTGTAGCCAGTTTTCAATCCATGTACTCACCCCATGGTCCATGCCAACAGACCTTACTTTGTACAGTAAATGTTTATGGGGAGCTGTGTCAAATGCTTTTGCAAATCCAGTTACACCGCATCTACGGGCCTTCCTTTATCTAGATGGCAGCTCATAGAAGGTTAATAGATTGGTTTGGCAAGAATGATTCTTCATGAATCCATACTGATTACTGCTAATAATACAGTTTTCCTTACTAAAATCTTGAATATAATCCCTTATCATCCCCTCCAAGAGCTTGCATGCTATTGGTGTTAGGCTAACTGGTCTGTAATTCCCAGGGATGTATTTGGCCCTTTTTTAACCACTTAAGGACCAGGCCTCTTTTTCAGATTTGGCGCTTACATGTTTAAAAAAAATTTTTTTGCTATAAAATTACTTTCCAAACCCCCATACATTATATTTTGCTTTTTTTTTTTCTAACACCCTAGAGAATAAAATGGTGGTCATTGCAATACTTTTTTTCACACCGTATTTGCACAGCGGTCTTACAAGTGCACTTATTTTGGAAAAAAAATCACTTTTTTGAATAAAAAAATAAGACAAGAGTAAAATTAGCCCAATTTTTTTTTTAAATTGTGAAAGATAATGTTACGCCGAGTTACGCTTCAAAATTGCGCCCGCTCGTGGAATGGCATCAAACTTTTACCCTAAAAAATCTCCATAAGCGACATTTAAAAAATTCTACAGGTTGCATGTTTTGCGTTATAGAGGAAGTCTAGGGCTAGAATTATTGCTCTCGCTCTACCAATCGTGGTGATATCTCACATGTGTGGTTTGACCGCCGTTTTCATACACGGGCGCTACTCAAGTATGCGTTCGCTTCTGTGCGCGAGCTCGTCGGGACGGGGTGTTTTTTTTTTAAAAAATATTCTTATTTATTTTACTTGATTTTATTTATTTTTACACTTTTAAAAAAATAAAAATAAATGGATCACTTTTATTCCTATTACAAGGAATGTAAACATCCCTTGTAATAGAAAAAAGCATGACAGGTCCTCTTAAATATGAGATCTGGGGTCAAAAAGTCCTCAGATCTCATATTTGGACTGCAATGAAAAAAAAATGTAATTTGAAAAAATGACATTGAAAAATATATACCTTTAAGAGGTATGGGCGGAAGTGGCGTTTTGACGTCGCTTCCTCCCTCCTATGGTATAGAGACGAATGGGGGCCATCTTAGCCTCACTCGTCTCTATACCCAGCAATGGAAATGACCCGATCGCCTCCGCCGCTCCCGGTGCCGATAACGGTGATCTCGCGGCGAACCCGCCGTGGAGACCACCGTTATCGCATACAGGACCGCCTCCTGTAAAGAGGGACAGCTCGGTTGTGGTAGCAGCTGCTGCCATTACCGAGATATCCCTCTTCAAAATAACGATGTATATATACAGGAGGCGGTCCTTAAGTGGTTACATATCGGTGCTACATTGGCTTTTCTCCAATCAGCTGGTACCATTCCAATCAGTAGACTCTCAGTAAAAATTAGGAACAATGGTCTGGCAATTACTCATCCTGGTGATCTACTAATGTTAGGTTTCCCAAGCCTATTTCTAATTCTGTACTCTGTTCGCCATGAGGGTGTTTCCTGTGATGTGTCATGAGGACAAACACTGCAGTTTTGATTACTGAAGCCCCCCGATTCGCTCGTGAAGACTGAGTAGAAGAATAAATTCAATACTGTCGCCATTGCCGAATCCTTTGTAACCAGATGTCCTTCCTCATTCTTTATGGGGCTAATATGGTCTGTCCTCCTTTTTTACTATTTATATACTTAAAGAATTTCTTGGGATTTTTTTGCTCTCCTCCGCTATGTGTCTTTCATGTTCCATCTTAGCTGCCCTAGTTGCACCCTTACATATCTTGTTGCATTCTTTGTAAAGTCTGAATGCTGATGATGATCCCTCAGCCTTATATGTTTTACTAGGCTCTCTTAGACAGTGAAATAAATGAGATGAATGTGCAATGGTGTGTGCATGAATGAACCATGTGAGTAAACATAATAATGTGTGAGACAATGTATATGGCAGACCATGCTAAAGTTAAGTGCTCAAATGGGAAGGGACTGAATGGATTATTAGCATCCACCAAGGAGTGTGGACTCACCTTGAATGAAGTGAAGCTGCTGAGTGAAACAGGAAATAGGAAGTGAAAAACAGATGCCAGCATGACTAGCCCCCAATTTATATCCACAGAGGGCCCAGTGAGCTCTGCCTCCAATGCCATGTGTGCATGACAAGGCACATCCAATCACTCCCTTCACATTTGAGCACTTAACTTTAGCATGGTTTATTTCACTGTCTCCGAGTTTCTAAGTCATTCTAGCTTTGAACATATAATTTTATTTTTATACATTGTATACTTTGTGGTTACTCTGTTGGTATAGTATCAACTGATATACATATATCTTATTTTAGCTGACATATACAATGGACTTGGATACATGCTATGCGGCACACACACTCTATGACACTGTTTTTGTCATTTTTGTTTATCTACACATTTTATTTTATTTATTTTTTCTATTGTCCCCTAGATTCTAATCCCATACCATTATTGAACCAGATTGGGTCATGCATTTAGATTCTTATATCATATACTAATTTACACACAGGGTGCAGACATGACCATTCCAGTCATGTCTGCCCCCTGTTTGTGCTCTGTTGGGTTGGTTTTTCCTTTGCCTCCTCAACTCCTGAGCTGGAAGCTCATTACTGCTGCCTCTGGGTATTCAGCCTTTGGAAATCCGATCTAGCCTTTGGTGAGTATAGGGCCAAGTGTTTTGGACCCTCCTGACTAATTGTCACGATACCATCTCTGTGTTGATATTTATTTGGTTCATTATACCCCCCTACAGATGTACTACACATTTAATTAACCCTTGATGAAGTGAGCATGGTCTTGCAAAACACGTCGGGATACTTTTCATGCCTGTGTACTTTGCAATTTACATTTTATACAGTGATACGTGTAATTATTTTTTTTACTGTATGTATCATTTCAGTGACTTGGCTATGATTCATTCTGTCTATGTTTGCATGACAATTTTAATACATTTTGAGACTGCATTTACTCTTGCAATTGTTGGCTAACCGTACTCACCTCATTTAAAGTTCCGGGGCGATTTCCTGTATTTTGTTACTAACCAATAACACCAAAAGCTTTTAATTTACTGTCTGGTCATCTCTCACCTCGACTACTGCAACTCCCTCCTCATTGGATTGCCTTTCAATAGGCTATCCCCCCTTCAGTCCATCATGAATGCAGCTGCCAGGCTCATCCACCTTAGCATTCATTCAGTGTCTGCAGCCCCTCTCTAAAATCCCTCCACTAGCTTCCGCTCTACCACCAGATTAAATTCAAAATTTTAACAACAACTTACAAAGCCATCCACACCTCTGCCCACAGTTACATAACTAACCTAGTCTCAATATACCAACAATATTGTTCTTTGTTCCTCCCAAGATGTCCTGCTCTCTTGCTTCCTTTGTCACCTCCTCCCATGCTCACCTCCAGGACTTCTACCGAACGTCTCCCATCCTCTGTAACTCTCTACCCCAATCTATCCCACTATCTCCTACTCTGTCCACCTTTAGGCAATACCTGAAAACCCTTCTCTTCAGAGAAGCCTATTCTGCCTCCACTTAATAATTGTTCATATATTTTCTCCATCAGCTCATCCCCCACAGTTATTATCTTTTGTATCACTTGACCCTGACCCTGCCTTTTAGATTGTAAGCTCTAATGAGTAGGGCCCTCCGATTACTCCTGTATTGAATTGTATTCTAACTGTACTGTCTGCCTTCATGTTGTAAAGTGCTTTGCAAACTGTTAACACTATATATTTACCAAGGACTGGATCTGCTGGATTTGCCACCTCCTCACGGTAAACCCACAAACTCAAATATATTGACTACTGTTTAAACTCCTCATACTTTCTCTCCCCTTTCATCACACTGTATACTGAAATGGAGATCTGCTAAACCTAAGCTTTGACTATTGGTTAAATCCTAAAACTCCAGTTACGAAATCCTGTAATGCCACAATAAAGTTTAGACTCACTACCTCGTACAACCCTCGTACCATAAACATGTATTACAGACAATCCTATACATGGTTACTGTACTGTTTGTTCAATTTATTCTGATATCTTTGGAAATTCTGTTTGAGATTGCCACCTTTTTTTGATTGTATCATTCCTTCTCAACCAAGGTGCCATCAGAGGTTTCTAGGGGTTCCTTAAGCAGTGAGCAATGGGTGATTGCCCTCTTGACTTAGGATGCCTGCATACATCCAGAGTCAACATCACTTGGCTAAGCCATCAGTTTGGTACCAGTGGAGCCCTTTTCTTTCTCTCAATAACCACGGACATCAGTGAACTTTCTAGCTCTATTTTCCTCTGACCTTCAATGTATCTAATCAGTCTTCCCACAAAAAAAAAAAATGTAAAAAAAAAATGTATCAGGACTTTCTTCTTACCGCCCAACAATGTAACTGGGCAATTTCTCCACTGAATTCCAAATGTAGTCTTCCCAATGACCCCAAATGTAAGAGGCATTATTTTCACAGACCCCAGTTGATCAGGACATTCTTCTCACTGACTACCAATACCAATGCAAGGAGGCTACAATTTCACAGTTTTGTTTTTTGCCATTTTTATTCTTTGTTTCATTTTATTATTATGATTATTACTGAAAATACTTTGTCGTACAAATCAGGAGGAGGTCAAAGTATTATTGGCCCTGGGTCTCAAATATCACAGATATACCACATACTTTATACTTTCATTTGTAATATCTACAACTTACTGATCAAATTGATGCACTGTAAGATGTTGATAATTATAATATTTAACAGGGTTGTCTGAGACCTGAAAATTATTTTTAAGGTTCCTCTGGCGTAGATGGGGTCAGAAAAACTGATCCAAAAGCCTAGATATAGATAAGGGATGGCTATTGTGAATAATTTTGTTATTTATGTAATGCAATGTCAACAAAATTGTCTCTTGATTTGCTTAGTAAGTACAGCAGAAAATGTCAAAGCACAAACAATATGTATAGTGAAATAATCATTTCTAGCAACTTTCATAACACTGGAAAGTAAACCTATGATTTTTAACCACTTAAGGACCTCCTCACGCCAATGAAGAATGGCACGGCTGGGCACAAGCACGTACCTGTACGTTGCTTTTTAAGTGCCCATAGCTGCGGGACCAGCGGACCCGATCGCGGGACACCAGCGGCTGAAGAACGAGGAGAGGTCTGTGTAAAAAAAACTCTCCCCGTGCTTCCTACCGTGGCTGTCACCGATCGTCTGTTCCCTGATATAGGGAAAGATGATCAGTGATGTCACATGCCAGACCATGCCCCCCTACAATAAAAAAAACACATAACGTCATACATAACCCCTACACTGCCCCCTAGTGGTTAACTACTTCACTGCCAGTGTCATTTACACAGGAATCGGTGCATTTAAATAGCACTGATTGCTGTATAAATGACAATGGTCCCAAAAATGTGTCAAAAATGTCCGATCTGTCCACCATAATGTCGCAGTCACAATAAAAGTCGCTGATCGCCGCCATTACTAGTAAAAAAATAAATATTAATAAAAATGCTATAAAACGATCCCCTATTTTGTAAACGCTATAACTTTTTGCGCAAACCAATCAATAATTGTGTTTTTTTTTTACCAAAAGTATGTAGAAGAATATGTATCGGCCTAAACTGAGGAAAAAAAATGTTTTTTTATATATTTTTTGGGGATATTTATTATAGTAAAAAGTAAAAAATTTTGAATTTTTTTCACAATTGTCACTTTATTTTTGTTTATAGCGCAAAAAATAAAAACCACAGAGGTGATCAAATGCCACCAAAAGAAAGCTCTATTTGTGGGGAAAAAAGGACGGCAATATTGTTTGGGAGCCACGTTGCGTGACCGCGCAATTGTCAGTTAAAATCACGCAGTGCCGAATCGCAAAAAGGGGCTTGGTCCTTTGGCTGCAAATTGGTTTGGGGCTTAAGTGGTTAACGCAGAGGAGTGCCTAGACACACAAAGTGCATTTTTTTTTTCAAAATTAATTAAAGTGTATCTAAACCCAAAAGCAAAAAAGTTATATATTGCAGCTTACCAGTCCTTAGATGTGGAGGCTGCATTCGTTTTATCTTTTTAGGCTTTTATGTTTTTTCCAACTGGGTGATCTGGCAAGTAACAAATTTCCTGTCCTACGGTGGCTATGCTCACCTACTCCACTGTATCTATGGAGGAAGACATGGTTGTCAGTAGACTTCTCTACTGATTTGGACTACAAACATGTCTTCCTTTCTTCATCTTAAATACATGGAGGGGCTGTGCATTTGTAGTTTAGAGAAAATACTTGGAGGGAAGATATGGTTGTTTGTGCTTTCTGCTCAATTCACAGAATATGACAACGACACTGCATTTCTAGGAAGATCAATGGGAATTTTCTGTTTTTTCTGAAAATGTTCTGAACCTGAAAAATAAAACGAATGAAGCCACTATAAATCTGAGTACTAGTAAGTAAGCTGCAATATATTTCATTTTTGGTTTGGGTGCAGATATTCTTATGCCGCGTACACACGATCAGACTATCCGGTGGACTTAGTCTGGCGGACAAACCGCTGGACTGTCCGAACGAGCGGACCTGCCCACACATGGGACTTTTTCCGCCAGACTATCCACCGTACTTTTGAAATGAATGGACTTGCCCACACGGAGGAAAGTCCACTCATTTTGAGCGTGGCTCCAGGTAGCCACCTGGTATGGACTTAAAGGGGAATCCCTACGCCGAAAAAACGGTGTGAGGGTCCCCCCCTAAGTCCATATCAGACCCTTATCTGAGCACGCTAGCCGACCAGGAAAGGGGGTGGGGACGAGCGAACCGTACCAGGCCGTGTGACCTCAACAACCCCAAAGCACCTTGTCCCCATGTTGATGAGGACAAGGGCCTCTTCCCGACAACCCAGGCCGTTGGTTGTCGGGGTCTGCGGGCGGGGAGCTTATCGGAATTCGGAAGCCCCCTTTAATAAGGGGGCCCCCAGATACCTGCCCCCCACCCTATGTGAATGAGTATGGGGTACAATGTACCCCTACCCATTCACCTGTGAAAATTAAAAAAAAAAAAAACACAACACACAAGGGTTAAAATAGTTTATTGCACAGCTCCGGGGGTCTTCTTCCATCTTCGGGGGTCTTCTCGCTGGCTTTCTTCTTCGCCGCCGCCGCCCTCTTCTTCTGACTTTGGGACACGCGGCCTGGTATGGCTCAGGAGGGGGGGGGCGCACGCTCGTCCCCACCCCCTTTCCTGGCCGGTCGGGTAGCGTGCTCGGATAAGGGTCTGATATGGACCTGGGGGGGCCCCCACGCCATTTTTTCGGCGTAGGGCTTCCCCTTTAAGTCCATACCAGGTGACGGGGCCAGCGGCACCTCCTTCGCTGGTCTCCGCTACTTGGAGCCGCGCTCAAAATGAGTGGACTTTTCTCTGGGCGGGAGAAATCTGTTCATTTCAAAAGTACGGCGGACTAGCACTCACGCGCCCGTATTGTCTGCCGAAATGCATAAATCTCCGTGGGGACACTGGATAAAGAGGAGGAGCCAGGAGTGCCGCTGGGGGACCCCAGAAAAGGAAGATCAGCAAAACCCTTGCACAGAGGAGGTAAGTATGACATGTTTGTTATATTAAAAAATAAATAAAATAACGACAAACCTTTACAATCACTTCACAGCAGACTGGTCAAACCATATTCTGATGGACCCGGCATTGTCCACCTAAACTCATTGATATGGAGGGCTGTCAAGCTATGTTTGGCCAATGGCCATATACTGTATAACTGTTGTTATGGCTTTGCAAGCCATGCATTGGCCACTGCTATATAACCCATATACAAGATAAACAAGCTCATGTCCATTCCATTTAGGCTGCAGCTGAGGCACCCTTGAGCCACGTTCTGGCCTTGAAGCAATGTCCCTGGGACCACAGCATTGTTCCTGGATCCCATTTAGAATTTGGAGTTCAGGAATAGCAGTGTCCTCTAGTTTTCTGCCTTGTTTTTTAATGTACTTTGCCAAGTATGTATTACTGTGCGTTAATTTGTCCCACAGATTTACTGTCCAGTAATAAACATTCATCATTACCCAGTCATTTTTTCATATTTACTTAAGGCTGAGCTCAGTCTGGCCAAATCCTGCATTTATAAACAGTTTATGAGTTGGCCACACTTACTCAATGTCCTGTAGTTATCATCTATTTATATACTGCAATGACCGTGCATAACTCCAGTGGACACTAAGTTATAGAAATCTGAACCACATACAGTATCACGTACTGCTGGCTGCTATATTGGGCCACACATTCCTGAAGCAGTCCGACTTTTTATTTTTCTCCTGCACTCAGTATTACTAAATTAGATACATGTATATTTAGATATATTAACCCATTCATGCACAGATAGTTTCAGGGAAGATAGTTGAAAAAAATTGTTAAATGTATTCAAGGTAGATGTAAACCATAATGGAATGGCACTTTGCTAAAGCACAGTACCATAAACAACTGCTATTTTTATCAAATAAAATACTGTTTGGAACTTCTGGTTTATCCTTTGGCCTCAATTACATGGGCCTACTTAAGCATAGACCCATGCAAGGGTGTCATGTTTGCCCATACGGGATGCAGGAGTGTTCCATGCATCTGCGTGTAGGCAGTCCAATACATTTCAATTGGGACACAGTGGCTGCCTGGACACAGCCACTGCTCCCAAAATGACATCTGTGTGGGTACAGGTGGGTGCATGTTCCTGAATGTACTGCAAGTTTGGGGCATGCATCCGCACCACATGGATGTCAATTTGGCAGCAGAGGCTGTGTTCATGCAGCTGCTTGCGAAGTTGAGCCCCAATTAACATGAATGAGACTGCCTGCATACGGATGCATGAAACACCTGGACCTCCTGTGAGGTCAAACACAGCACTGGAATACACTTAAGTGAGTCTGTGTGAATGAACCCTTTATTGCAATTTCACTGCTGCTGATGATTTTTTTGCAGTCTCTTTGCAGAAACAACAGTAAAACAGCAGAAATCTCCTATTAGCCCTTGTACATACAGTCGGACATTCTGACGGAAAATCTCCGATCGGACCATGTTGTCGGATAATCCGACCGTGTGTGGGCTTCATCTGACTTTTTCCGTCAGAATGTCCGACCAACAAAGTTTGAGAGCTGGATATAAAAGTTTTCCACCAACATGATCCGATCTGACTTTTTCCGTTCGTTTGTAAAGAATTCCGATCGGACAAAGTGCCACGCATGCTCAGATCAAATTCCTAGACCAAAGCTATTGGCTACTAGCCTGAACGTAGTCCCGTTGTAACTAAATAACGTCATCACGTTGCGACCGATCGGATTTTCCGACAACTATGCAACACCAGTTTCGGACAAAATCTGTCGGAAAAAATCAGACGGATTTTGTTGTCGGAACGTCCGACCGTTTAGAAAGGGTTTAGACAGTTGACACTGGAGCAAGGTTCCCCGCTGGGTGAGATCTATTTCTCTTCTGATGACAACTCAAATTGTTACGTTTGCTTTACTTTGAGTCTCAGTGGCAGTAGTCATCGGGGACAAATAGAGAGATAGATCTCCCTAGTGATACAGACAGTTAAAAAAAAACTGACAGGGGTTCTAATACTTCATCATTCTATCCAAATCTCTACAAATATCTAGAAAAAACAAGTTTGGCATGTTAAAGCAAACTTTTACTTTGGTCATTTAACTTTGTTTTGAAAGGATATTAACATGCAATGCCAAGCTGCTGTTTCCAAAGCGAGCAAAGTCCTTTCTTGTATTAAGAGAGGTATGGACTCCAGAGAGAGAGATATAATTTTGCCCCTGTACAAATCATTAGTAAGACCTCACCTGGAATATGCAGTTCAGTTTTGGGCACCAGTTCTCAAAAAGGATATCGGGGAACTGGAGAAAGTGCAGAGAAGGGCAACCAAACTGATAAGAGGCATGGAGGAGCTCAGCTATGAGGAGAGATAAGAGGAACTAAATTTATTCACTCTTGAGAAGAGGAGAATAAGGGGGCATATGATCAACATGTTTAAATATATTAGGGGTCCATATAGTGAACTTGGTGTTGAGTTA
The DNA here is from genome assembly GCF_037356315.1 of Lithobates pipiens. Lineage (NCBI taxonomy): Eukaryota > Metazoa > Chordata > Amphibia > Anura > Ranidae > Lithobates > Lithobates pipiens. The sequence continues at coordinate 438,749,045 of NW_027507903.1, forward strand.
TTCTCTATACGGTCAACCCAGAGGACACGGGGGCACTCTTTACATCTAGAGGAAAAGATTTCATCTTCAAGTACGGAAAGGTTTCTTCACAATTAGAGCTGTGAAAATGTGGAATAGACTCCCGCCAGAGGTGGTTCTGGCCAGCTCAGTAGATTGCTTTAAGGCTGCTTTCACACTGGGGCGGTATTCAGGCGTTACAGCGCTAAATATAGCGCCTGTGTAACGCCTGAAAAAAACCGGCCCCTTTAACTCCAGTGTGAAAGCCGGAGGGCTTTCACACTGGAGCGATGCGCTGGCAGGACGGTGAAAAAAGTCCTGCTAGCCGCATCTTTGCAGCGGTGAAGGAGCGGTGTATTCACCGCTCCTAAACCGCTCCTACCCATTGAAATCAATGGGACACCGCGGCAATACCGCCGGCAAAGCGCCGCTGCAGCGGCGCTTTGCGGGCGGGCTTAACCCCTTTTCGGCCGCTAGCGGGGGTTAAAACCACCCCGCTAGCGCCCGCACACCGCCGCTAAAACGACGGTAAAGCGCCGCTAAAAATAGCGGCACTTTACCGCCGACGCCGCTCCCGCTGCAGTGTGAAAGCAGCCTAAGAAAGGCCTGGATACTTTCCTGAATGTACATAATATAACTGAGTACTAACATAGGTAAAGTTGATCCAGGGAAAATCCGATTGCCTCTTGGGGGATCAGGAAGGAATTTTTTTTCCCCTGCTGTAGCAAATTGGAGCATGCTCTGCTGGGGTTTATTTCACCTTCCTCTGGATCAATTGTGGGCATAAAATTGGGTATATTGGATTGTATGATTATTTTTTATTTTATTTGTTTTTAACCACCTTCAGACCGGACCATTTTGCTGGTAAATGACCAGAGGTCTTTTTACAATTTGGCACTGCGCTGCTTTAACTGGTAATTGCGCGGTCATGCAATGTTGTACCCAAACAAAATTTGCGTCCTTTTCTTCCCACAAATAGAGCTTTCTTTTGATGGTATTTGATTGCCTCTGCGATTTTTTTTTTTTGCGATATAAACGTAAAAAGACCGCAAATTTTGAAAAAAAATGATATTTTCTACTTTTTGTTATTAGAAAAATCCAATAAACTCAATTTTAGTCATACATTTAGGCCAAAATGTATTCAGCCACATGTCTTTGGTAAAAAAAAAGTCAATAATTGTATATTTATTGGTTTGCGCAAAAGTTGTCACATCTACAAACTAAGGTACGTTTTCTGGAATTTACGCAGCTTTTAGTTTACGACTGCCTATCTCATTTCTTGAGGTGCTAAAATGACAGGGCAGTACAAAACCCCCCCAAATGACCCCATTTTGGAAAGTAGACACCCTAAGGAAATTGATAAGTGGCATGTTGAGCCCATTGAATATTTTATTTTTTTGCCTCAAGCGATTGAATAATGACAAAAAATAATTTTTTTTTTTTTTTTTACACAAAGTTGTCACTAAATGATATATTGCTCACACATGCTATGGGCATATGTGAAATGACACCCCAAAATAAATTCTGCTGCTTCTCCTGAGTACAGGGATACCACATATGTGGGACTTTTTGGGAGCCTAGCCGCGTACGGGGCCCCGAAAACCAAGCACCGCCTTCAGGCTTTCTAAGGGCGTAAATTTTTGATTTCACTTCTCACTACCTATTACAGTTTTGAAGGCCATAAAATGCCAAGATGGCACAAAACCCCCACAAATGACCCCATTTTAGAAAGCAGACACCCCAAGCTATTTGCTGAGAGGCATTTTGAGTCCATGGAATATTTTATATTTTGCCACAAGTTGCGGGAAAATTACAAACTTTAATTTTTTTTTATTTTTTTTTCACAAAGTTGTCACTAAATGATATATTGCTCACACATGCTATGGGCATATGTGAAATGACACCCCAAAATAAATTCTGCTGCTTCTCCTGAGTACGGGGATACCACATATGTGGGACTTTTTGGGAGCCTAGCCACGTACGGGGCCCCGAAACCCAAGAACCGCCTTCAGGTTTTCTAAGGGCGTAAATATTTGACTTCACTCCTCACTACCTATTACAGTTTTGAAGGCCATAAAATGCCAAGATGGCACAAAACCCCCACAAATGACCCCATTTTAGAAAGTAGACACCCCAAGCTATTTGCTGAGAGGCATGTTGAGTCCATGGAATATTTTATATTTTGCCACAAGTTGCGGGAAAATTACAAACTTTTTTTTTTTTTCACAAAGTTGTCACTAAATGATATATTGCTCACGCATGCCATGGGCATATGTGAAATGACACCCCAAAATAAATTCTGCTGCTTCTCCTGAGTACGGGGATACCACATATGTGGGACTTTTTGGGAGCCTAGCCGCGTACGGGGCCCCGAAAACCAAGCACCGCCTTCAGGCTTTCTAAGGGTGTTACAGTTTTGAAGGCCATAAAATGCCAAGATGGCACAAACCCCCCCCAAATGACCCCATTTTGGAAAGTAGACACCCCTAAATTTAGGGGTACACTAGTGAGACTAGGTAATAAATGGCGGGTGCCCTGAAACTATAAAAAAAATAACTAACCAACCAGCGTCACCTGTAACAGTTATATGGTGATCACTGGTGAAAGGGTTAACTAGGGGGCAATCAGGGGGCTTTATGCGGTAGTATATGGGGGTCCCTGGCGCTATAAAAAGCTGCGGCGAACCTAAATACCTACCTGCCTAACTAGCATCACGTGTGACACTAATACAGTGATCAGAAAAATGATCGCTTATTAGGCTGGGTTCACACTGGAGCGATGTGGGAACGCCACGAATGCGCGGCGGGTTCCCGCATCACATGCCTCCCGGCGGCAGTTCACACTGCCCTATGCGAACTGCTGGGAGTGTCAGTGAAATGTTAATGACCCCCCCAGATCAGTTCGCATATCGCAGTGCGATCTGCAAACTCGGATCGCATGGTGTGAACACCCATGCGATCCGATTATGCTGCTGACCAAAAAAAGGGTCCCGTGCGAGTTTGCGGCGGGTGCGACACGAATTCAGCCATACTATCTGTATGGCTGAACTCGAATCGCACAGAGATCGGATGTGATTTGCACTGTAGTGCGGTGCGAATCACATCCGTTCTCATAAACCGCTGCAATGTGAACCCAGCCTTAGTGACACTGGCGACAGGGGTGATCACGGGGTTAAACCTTTATTGGGGGGGTTAGGGGGGTACCTTAGAACTAAAGGGGGCTAACCCTAACCGCCCTAACAGTTATTACAGTCACAAATGACACCTGCCGGGTGATCAGGGGGTTAAACCTTTATTAGGTCATAAATGGCGGGTGCCCTGAAACTATAAAAAAATAACTAACCAACCAGCGTCACCTGTAACAGTTATATGGTGATCACTGGTGAAAGGGTTAACTAGGGGGAAATCAGGGGGCTTTATGCGGTAGTATATGGGGGTCCCTGGCGCTATAAAAAGCTGCGGCGAACCTAAATACCTACCTGCCTAACTAGCGTCACCTGTGACACTAATACAGCGATCAGAAAAATGATCGCTTATTAGGCTGGGTTCACACTGGAGCGATGCGGGAACGCCATGAATCCGCGGCGGGTTCCCGCATCGCATGCCTCCCGGCGGCAGTTCACACTGCCCTATGCGAACTGCTGGGAGTGTCAGTGAAATGTTAATGACACCCCCAGATCAGTTCGCATATCGCAGTGCGATCTGCAAACTCGGATCGCATGGTGTGAACACCCATGCGATCCGATTCTGCTGCGGGCCAAAAAAAGGGTCCCGTGCGAATTTGCGGCGGGTGCGACACGAATTCAGCCATACTATCTGTATGGCTGAACTCGAATCGCACAGAGATCGGATGTGATTTGCACTGCAGTGCGGTGCGAATCACATTCGTTCTCATAAACCGCTGCAATGTGAACCCAGCCTTAGTGACACTGGCGAGGGGGGGTGATCACGGGGTTAAACCTTTATTGGGGGGGTTAGGGGGGCCCATTAGAACTAAAGGGGGCTAACCCTAACTGCCCTAACAGTTATTACAGTCACAAATGACACCAATGCAAAAAAAATAAATAAATAAATAAAAAAAGCAATTGGTGTCACTGTGACTGGGGGGGCAGGGGTAATTGGGGGGTGATCGGGGGGTAAAGGGGGGGTGTGAGTGTGCCTGGCATGTTCTACTGTGTAGTGTAGTGCTTGTGCAACTCACCGATGCTCTCTCCTCGGTGCCGGAACGAAAAATACCGACACGGAGGAGAGAATACATCACTTCATCTCCTGTGTTTACATTACAGGAGAGGAAGTGATGTCACCGGACATTTTCATTCGTCGGGGAGCGATCGCGAGGGGGTGGCCATGAATGAATGGCCGTCCCCTCGTCCGGGATCGCTCCCGAACGAATACCGACCGCCGCAGGCACCGGGCGGGGGCCCGATCGGGCCCCCGACCCGCGGGCAGGCAAGGACGTACATGTAAGCCCTTATGCCTGCCCGTGCCATTCTGTCGACGTACATCCTCGTGCGGCGGTCGGCAAGTGGTTAAGGTTGAACTGGATGGACTTGTGTCTTTTTTCAACCTGACTAACTATGTAACTATGTAAAAGGAGTCCACTCGCTCTAATCTGCCATTGTATTTGAGGTCTGGAAAACTGAGACTGCGGTATGGTGTACTCCTTAAAAAAAAAAAAACATGGTATACCTACCTGTTCAATGGTTTTGCAAAAACCTTGAGTCTTCAGAAACCAATTTATTGTGAAATGTTGTGTACTGGGGGAGGGCTGAGATATGTAGGGGGTTTGGAGTAAGGAGAGATGAGTATTGGAGGGGAAAGAGATAATTGAAGGGGGTAGATGTGTACTAGAGGCCTGGAGGTGAGAGATGCGTACTGGACGAGGAAGGATGTTCACTGTGTGGTTGGAGGGGAAAAATGTGCACTTGGGGGGGAGTGGTGAGAAATGTGTACTGGAGGAAAGAGCTGTGCACTTGGGGGGAGGGGGGTGGAGGGGAGAGATGTGCACTGGGGGGTTGGAGGGGACAGGTGTGTATTGGGGAGGGGGGGGCTGAAGGTGTCGGAAATGAGTACTGGGGACGGGTGGTTATGGGTTCAGAGATGTGTACTGGAGGGAGGAGAGATGTGCACTGGGAGGTTGAATGGGAAAGGTGTGCACCAGGAGAGTTTCATGGGATAGAGATGTGTAATGGAATGGGTTCAGGTGGGAGGGATGTGCACTAAGGGGGTTGAAGGAATTAAAGATGTGTACTGGAGTGGGTTGGAGAGAAAAGATGTGCACTGGAAACAAATAGAGGGGTAAATATATACTGGGAGATGGGGGTTTGGAGAGGGCAGAGATGTGTACTGGAGTGGGCTGGAGGAGAGGAAGATGTGTACTGGGGATGGATGGAGGGGAGAGATGTGTACTGTGGGGTAGGGGCAGTTGGATAGGGCAGAAATTTGTACTGGGAGGGTTAGAGAAGACAGAGATGTGTACTGAAATGGGGGTAGATGTGCAATGGGGTGTTGGAGAGAACAGACATGTATACTGGAAGGGAAAAAGTGTAGTGTGTGGGTTGGAGGGGGAGAGATGCGTACTAGAGATGGAAAGATGTGTGTTGGGGTGGTTGGAGGGGGGAGAGATGTGTATTAGAGGGGGAGAGATGTGAAGTGCAGGGGCGGAGGAAGAAAGGGGGAGACCCCCACTCTGCATTACATACTCCTGGATCCTGCACTTTGAGTGTTAGGCCGCGTACACACGGGCGGACTTTATGGCCTACTTAGTCCGTCGAAACACATTTCAGCGGACAGTCCGCTCATGTGTGGGCTTCAGCTGACTTTTTCAGCGTGCAGTCTGGCGTACTAAGTATTTCGGAATTTCCGTAATTCTGTCCGTCATACTTTGGTTTCAGCGGACAATCCGCTCGTGAGTAGGCTAGTTCGACGGACTAAGAATGGCGCATGCTCAGAAAGGATTTACACCGCGGAAGGGTGCATTGCTGTGTATTGGACTTCCTATTTCTAGTCCCGTCGTACGTGCTGTACACGTCATCGCGCAAGCTTTCGACGGACTGTTTGTGCATCCGTGTGTGGTCAAGTCCGTTCATTCGAAAGTATGACGGACTGTCCGTCGGATTGTATGACGGACTAAGTAGGCCATACAGTCCGCCCGTGTGTACGCGGCTTTACACACCCCTGACTCCTGTACTCTGTACACAACCAACTTCTGAGCTCTGCATTCTGTATTTTACCTACCCGTGAGCCCTGCATTATGTGCATTACCTACTCCTAGCCCCCCCCCCCCTGCTTTCTTTGTGTTACCGAGTCCTGACTCCTGCACTCTTTGTGTTACTTGCTCCTGACCATTGCACTTGGCATGCTATACACTGAAGCCTGTAACATATATATTATGTTGTACATTTTTACTCCTGTCTCTTATACTCGCTGCATTACATACGCATCCAGTATGCTCAAGTTTAATTTAACCCTACCCTCTTAAGCCCCTATTACTCGTGCCGTTTATGCGACTTGTTTTGAGTACCCGAGGTCTTTCACAATCCTAGCTATGCTGCTGGTGATTGGGCTGATTTATTAACTGCTTGCCGACCAGTGCATGATGATATATGTCAGCACAATGGCATGGCTGCGCAAATGGGCATACAGGTACATCCCCTCGATGTCTGCCGGTGTCCAGCGATCGTGTCACGGAGCGGCGGAACGGGGAGATACCTGTGTAAGTGTCAGAAACCATGAACCAGACCGAGACAGAAGTACAATTAGATCACACTTGTTTATTAATAAAAAATAAAAAGATAAACAGAGTAAGCGTAGTCAAAACATAGCCAGAGTCCAGTAACCGAATCGAGTAGTCAGCCAGGCCAGAGTTCAATAACCAGATCGGGTAATCAGCCAGGCCAGAAGTCAGGGATCCAAGTGGAGGAACAGCAAGCAGGATAAGGAGCCAGAAGGGATGTCAGCAAGCCAGTCTTTAAACACAACCGCAGGAGATGGTTTCTTGCAATGTGACCAAGGCGAAGGCAGAGATGAAATGAGCTGGACAGCTTTAAGTAGGCAGGTCAGATGAGCATGATCAGGAACAGATGGGTAACTGTGGAGAGAGATGAGAGCTGGCAATTAGCCAACAGCTGAGCAGCCAGCCCAGAGAAGGAAGGGCTAAGCCAGCCCTGACAGTAAGCAAGGCATTTCCCCATTCTGCCTAGTGACATGACAGAGATCTACTGCTCCCTGTCATCAGAAGCAGTGATCATTGTCATGTTAGTGGTAGCCCCCCCCCCCCCCCCCCCCACAGTTAGAATCACTCCCTAGGACACACTTAACCCCTTGATCGCCCCCTAGTGTTTAACTCCTTCCCTGCCAGTGTAATTTATACAGTAATCAGTGCATTTTTTTTAGCACTGATCACTGTATAAATGACAATGGTCCCAAATTAGTGTCAAAAGTGTCTGATTTGTCTGCCATAATGTCGCAATCACGATAAAAATCGCAGATCACCGCCATTACTAATAAAAATGCCATAAATCCATCCCCTATTTTGTACACGCTATAACTTTTGTGCAAAACAATCAATATAAGCTTATTGCGATTTTTTTATTTTTTTTTACCAAAAATATGTAGAGGAATACATATAGGCCTAAACTGAGAAAGACATTTTTTATATATATATTTTTTGGGGATATTTATTATATATAGTTATTATAGCAAAAAGTAAAAAATATTGCTGGTTTTTCAAAATTGTCGCTGTTTTTTTGTGTATAGTGCAAAAAATAAAAACCGCAAAGGTGATCAAATACCACCAAAAGAAAGCTCTATTTGTGGGAAAAAAGGATGTGAATTTTGTTTGGGTACAAAGTTGCACGACTGCACAATTGTCAGTTAAAGTGACGCAGTGCCGTATCGCAAAAAGTGCTCTGGTCAGGAAGGGGGTAAATTCTTCCAGGGCTGAAGTGGTTAAAAGAATGTATTCATTTTGCAAAGAAAGTGTACACTTTGCTTAGTGAATGTGGTTAAGCTAAGTAAAAAAATAAAACTGTGCAGAATACCCAATCTCATTTTTCTTTTTTTTCTTTTGGCTGCACTTTGGCTGAATGAGCCAGATTAATTACACTAGAACTCTAGGCTAAACTTTTGTGTCCAATTAGGGAGATTTCACTTCCTGTCCCATAGTTAAAAAAGGAAGTGAGAAGAAGGCCCTGCAAATTAGGGGACTCCATTGGGCTCCCCCAGGTCACCAGAACTAGTGTCCCCATTGGAAGATTTCCCCTGTATTACTTTTCTGGGGACAGCCCAAACTTTGGGATTTTCATTTACTTTTTTTTTCAAATCTTTTATTTTACTTGAAAGACAGAATCCATGGTATCAAAACAATGGTACATTGAGCATAGATAATGGAACACTAAAACAGCATGTAGGATACCAAATAAACAAATCCAATTTTCAATGTAGGTGGCATATGTCCTTCAACGTAATTGCAAAATATTGCATTCCATCGTCTTAAGGGAGGCGGAATGCAGGCGTATAATGGGCACCAGAAGCTGTCTAAACATTTTTATCACCCATTCAAGAAAGATTAAATCATATAAACAAAGAGGGAAACAGAGAATAGGTCGGAAGAAAGATGAGTAGAAGAATTGGGGAAAATAGCGATGGCCTTGCGGTTCGCCCGGTGGACAGTTCGCGGCGAACTTTGCTCGTTCGCGATTCGCCAAACCGGCAGACTTCTGGCGCTGTTCGCCGCGGACATATTCGTTTACATTGTGAAGAAATTTGACCCATGACACATCCATCATGGGGTACAGAACAGCAGATTGAGATATTTCAGCACATGCATATACCCCCTACCTTTTAAATAGACCTGATCTGGCGGCCATTTTACATTCTGTCTTTTGTCAGTGTAGGGAAAGGACGCTGTGTGGAGCAGGGACAGTCTGTCTGTAATCACTAGCTATTACTATTAGGTCCACAAAAGTCCTTTAAAGGACTGGTATAGGTGTACAGTATATAGGGTTGTAATACACTTATAATATACTTTCTTTCAAATATACAAAGCATATTATAGTGCACTGCAGTGCTGACCATTTCTGCAGCTGTCTTTTCTCAGTGTAGGGAGAGTTTGGTGTTTGGAGCAGGGACAGTCTGTAATTCACTAGCTACTAGCTAGCTACTATTAGGTCCACAAACGTCCTTTTAAGGACTGGTATAGGTGTGCAGTATATAGGGTTGTAATACACTTATAATATACTTTCTCTCAAATATAGAAAGAATATTATAGTGCACTGCAGTGCTGACCGGTTCTCAGTGTAGGGATAGAGTTTGCTGTTTGGAGCAGGGGCAGTCTGTAATTCACTAGCTAGCTACTATTAGGTCCACAAACGTCCTTTTAAGGACTGGTATAGGTGTACTATTTGGTGTGGGGGTATATAGGGGTGTAATACACGTATAAAATACTTTCAAATATAGAAAGCATAGTATAGTGCATTTCCACTGTGCAGAATTGGGACTGCTGAGCGGTTCTGCAGCGATACTACAAAGAGTGAAAAACGCAATTAGAAAAAAGTATTATAACTGGTGTGATAGACCAGTGCCCCCCCCCCAAAACGACAGCGGGGTGTTATATACCTTCTTCCACATATACTGCACTTCTCTAGAGACTTTTGTCACAGGGTCATTTAAAAAATGACAGGCAGAGGAAGAGGCAAGCCCTTCCGCAGGGGTGGTAGGGGTAGGGCAGGAGCAACAGGATTGAGCTAAAGTGGGAAATTGCAGAAGGTGCGTTCGATTACGTCAAAGGACGCACCAGACTTGGTTGAGTGGCTCACTCAGCCTTACTCTTCTGCACCCTCCTCATCCTCTCGATCTGCACCCTCTTCACTCTCTGCTGTGTGCACCTCCAAAGACACTACCACCAACACCACCACCACCATATACCCTCCGCTTGAGTCACAGGAATTATTTTCCGAATCCATCACAAGACATTTCCGATGCGCAGCCATTCTTAGCATTGGATCAGGAAGAGGAGGTAGCAACAACCTCCACTCAGCAGTCTGTCGACCGTACCCAGATCAGCCCAAGGAGGTTGGTCCCCGCTTTTGCTACCTACTCCGAGATCTCTAATTATAGCGGTGGGGAAGGTGACGTTGATGATGACGTGTCTAGTGATGTCACGTGGGTCCCCACAAGAGAGGAAGAGGAGGAGTTCAGAGGGAGATATGGACCAGCACATAGGGAGGAGACGCAGGCAGAACTTACATTGCACAGGAGGGACAAACCAGACTGCTAATGTATCAGGAGCGAGGCATCAACCATGTACGGTCACATCTGGCGCTCCCAGGACACCGACACATGGCTCCGAAGTGTGGGCTTTTTTTAACGTGTCCGCTGCTGACAATAGTGTTGCCATCTGCAGCCTTTGTAGTCAATGTATAAGTCGCAGAAAGCCCAACACTCACCTAGGGACGACCGCCTAAAGAAGGCACATGAGCTGCTATCACCGAGCCCAGTGGGAGCAACGGAACCCACAAATCCACACTCCAGGCTCTTACCGTCCAGCCTCTTCTACTTCTCCTTCTCTCTCCTCAGAATTGTCCTCCACTTCACCTTCCATCATGCCGTCCTCACGTTTTTCTGGAAAAAGGCAGGCTTCCGTGGGCCAAATGTTCGAGCGTAAAAAAATGATGACGCCGGATAACCCTCTTGCCCAACGGTTGACGGCTGGCTTCTCAGAACTCATAGCCCGCCAACTACTGCCATATAAACTGGTGGACTCGGAGGCCTTTCGAAAATTTGTGGCCATTGGAATGGAAGGTCCCAGGAAGGAAGTATTTCTCACAGAAGGGCATCCAGAGCTATCTGGCCATGTTCAGCGGCAAATGAATGTATCTCTGGCACACAGTGTCGGTGCCAAGATACATCTGACCACAGACACATGGTCTAGCAAACACGGGCAGGGAAGGTATATAACTTTTACTGCCCACTGGGTGAACCTTCTGATGGCCGTCAAGCATGTAACCCGTGGCACCCGTGTAGATTTGGTTTTACCGCCACGGATTGCATGCAGGCCTGCCTCTTCTTCTCCTCCTCCTACTCCATCCTCCCTCTCCTCCTTGGCTGACTCCTCCTTTTCCGCTGCTAGCGTCTCTTCCGCTGCGCTGCCCAAGATCCCCAGAACCTATTCCACATGCCAGGTGAGATGTTGCCATGCTGTGCTGCGTCTGTTGTGCCTGGAAGCCAAGAGCCACACTGGCCCTGCACTCCTTTCAGCTTTGCGTTCACAGGCAGATCAGTGGCTAACACCACTCAATTTGACAGTTGGTAAAGTGGTGTGTGACAATGGTGCCAATCTGCTTAGCGCATTGAAATAGGGCAAAATTACACACGTGCCATGCATGGCACACGTCTTAAACTTGGTAGTGCGGCGATTCGTTGTCAAATACCCTGGGGTCCAGGACATCTTGCAGCAGGCAAGGAAAATCTCAGCCCATTTCAGAAGATCTTACATGACCATGGCTCTCCTTGCTGACATTCAGCAGTGACACAATCTGCCGGTCAGACGTCTTATTTGAGATTGCCCGACGCGATGGAACTCAACCTTCTATATGCTTGATAGGCTGCTCCAGCAGAAATGTGCAGTTAACGACTACCTGTACGAACACTGCGCCAGAACGGGTTCTGGGGAGCTTGGTTTTTTTCACCGCGCCAGTGGCTGCTCATGCGTGATGCATGCAGACTTCTGCGGCCATTTGATGAGATCACCAAACTGGTCAGTCGCAGCCATGGCGCCATCAGTGACATCGTACCTTATGCCTTCTTTATGGAGTGTGCATTACGTCGTGTCATTGATCAAGCTGTGGAGGAGCAGGAAGATGAGGAAGTCGCAATGCTGGATGAATTCCCAGGGGGGCTACTCTATCTGAGACAAGTCAACAACAGGAGTCTGAAGAGGAGTCAGAGAAGGATGGTGCCGGGGCAGATGAGGAGGAGCAAGAAGAGCATGCTTTAAACATTTCTGGCATCCCTGTTGTTATCCGTGGATGGGGAGAGGAGAATGAGGAGGATGAAATTATCCTGGATGATGAGCAAGAGCCAGGCCACCACACCGCTTCCAGTTTAGTGCAAATGGGGGCCTTCATGCTCCAGTGTTTTAACAGGGACCCCTGTATAAAAAGCATAAAGGTCAAGGACAAGTACTGGCTGGCAACGTACTTAGACCACCGGTACAAACACAAAATGGCGAAAATGTTACCACCATCACAGAGGGCTGTCAGAATGGAGCACTTACAGGCCTTGCTTCGAGAAATGCTGCATTCTGCTTTTGCGTGCGCTGGCAGAGGAATTCCCACTCCCAGAGAAAGAGTTGCGGGTACCAATCCAACAGCGCCTGCAAGAAGAGGGCGGTTTGAAGATGTGTTGGTGACTTTTGATATGAGATCATTCTTTCAGCCGACCCATCGACAGGTCTCATTCGGATCCAACATCAGGGAACGCCTAGACCGTCAGGTGTCCGACTACATTGGGTTAACGGCCGATGTGGACGCTCTGAGAAGTGATGAACCCCTGGACTACTGGGTGGGCAGGCTTGACCTCTGGCCAGAGCTTGCCCAATTTGCAATGGAACTGTTGGCTTGCCCCTCATCCAGTGTCCTGTCCGAAAGGACGTTCAGCGCAGCAGGGGGTATCGTGACCGATAAGCGCACTCGCATAACTCACGACAGTGTTGACTGCCTCACATTTATAAAAATGAATGAGGCATGGATCTCAGGGGGAATTCAACACATGTGACCAGTAGACCATGTATATGCATAACTCTATAAACAATTTATTTAATCTAGCACACGGACCTTTTTTCTACCTTTGGCTCATTTCCTTGTACAAAAAAAGCACACCGTACTATATGCCCGTACCCTCTTGTTTGAAGAGGTTGAGCGGTGTCATATTTTTGGGTCCCGCAGCGAGTTGCTGGTATCAGTGCTGGTGTCAGTGCTCTCTATCTCGGTGCTGGTGTGGTGTCAGTGCTCTCTATCACGATGCTGGTGTGGTGTCAGTGCTCTCTATCACGGTGCTGGTGTGGTGTCAGTGCTCTCTCTCTCTCGGTGCTGGTGTCAGTGCTCTCTATCTCAGTGCTGGTGTCAGTGCTCTCTATCTCGGTGCTGGTGTCAGTGCTCTCTATATCGGTGCTGGTGCCAGTGCTCTCTATCACGGTGCTGGTGTCAGTGCTCTCTATCACGGTGCTGGTGTGGTCTCAGTGCTCTTTATCACGGTGCTGGTGTGAGTGCTCTCACGGTGCTGGTGTCAGTGCTCTCGCGTGCTGGTGTCAGTGCTCTTTATCTCGGTGCTAGTGTGGTTTCAGTGCTCTCTATCATGGTGCTGGTATCAGTGCTCTCATGGTGCTGGTGTCAGTGCTCTCTATCATGGTGCTGGTGTCAGTGCTCTCTATCAAGGTGCTGGTGTCAGTGCTCTCTATCTCGGTGCTGATGTCAGTGCTCAGTCTCTATCGCGGTGCTTGTTTCAGACAGTGAGGGGGATAGCAGCGGAGAAGCCAATCAGCACGCAGTGCCAGCACCATGGCTGAGGATCAGCACTGGACTGGCACCTCCAGACCACCGCAGTGGAGCCCTGCATAGGTGGGGGTAAGGGCCGGGCAGATGGAGGGGCTCAAGCACAGGTTGGCACACTGGGACACTGGCACAGGACTGCTCTGCCCTGACTGTGGCACTGATCATCTCCTGCACCCCCTTCATAGCCTGCCCTGACCTTGCCTCTCCTCCATGGCCTTCATGCGCTCCTGAATTGTCAAAATTTCATAGATAAAAAAAGAATGCTTGTCGTTGTCGATCCCAGATTCACTTAATACTTTTGTTATGTCAGTGTCCATGTTGTGAGACTATGTGTGCATAGCTAGTAAGTATTTTGTGGCTGAAAATATGACCTGGAGGTTTTTAAGATTCGCCTGTCATTAAAGTCAATGGGGTCCACCGTGAACCTTGCGGTTTGTGACTTTTGGTCACGTTCGCAGTTCGCGTTCACGAAACGTCCCGTCAGAAGTTTGTCCATCACTAATCGCCGCGATCATCAGAGCGAGAGCAATAATTCTAGCACCAGACCTCCTCTGTAAGTCTAACCTGGTAACCGTAAAAAATTTAAAGCATCGCCTATGGAGATTTTTAGGTACTGTAGTTTGTCGCCATTCCACGAGTGCGTGCAATTATAAAGCGTGACATCTTTCACATTATACAAAAACATTGGGCTAACTTTACTGTTTTTTTTTTTTTAATTCATGAAAGTGTCCCTTTTCCCAAAAAGTTGCGTTTAAAACACCACTGCACAAATAACGTGTGACATAAAATATTGCAACAATCACCATTTCATTCTCTAGATTCTCTGCTAAAAAAATATATATAACGTTTAGGAGTTCTAAGTGATTTCCGAGCAAAAAATTCGGATTTTAACTTGCAAACACCAAATGTCAGAAATAGGCTTAGTCATGAAAGGATTGTATTGAGAGTACTGAAGGGTCAGGTGTGACTATATGGCAATGGCAAATGGTTTACACAGCTTATGGCTTCACGAGTCAGGTAGAGGGCCCCTTAGCAGAATTTTGCTTAGGGCCCCAGGGAGGTCAGGATCGGCACTGCTTCCAAGTCTTTGGTCCCCTATGAGAATGAAACATATACGTATACTTCAACACACAGATATTTAGGCATGACCAAATGTATTTAACCTGTATCTGCCCAAAACCACGTATTTAATGAGCGAACAATGTTTACTACAACCAATTACTGTGCCCACTAACCTAAAACTTTCCATTTTAAAATGTCCTACAGTAAAGAAAATCACATGGCACAGCATGCAAGTAATAATAAAGAATCACAACACACGATAACTACTTACTTTTTCTAAGCACTTTCTTGATCCTTCTATACTGATCCAGCTCCCTCAATTTCAGGTCTGACCAACGTTTCCTTATTTTCTCCTTTGATCGTCGTACCCCAAAATTTGTGTGCAGAATCTTCACAACTTTCATCATGATTTTGTCCATTCTCACATTTGGGTTTTGCCATCATAGTCGTTACTCCTCAAGATGTCCACCATCTCCACCAACTCATGAAATGCCATATTTGTAGCCTGAAATTGTCGCCTCCAGGATTGGGACGTTTTGGCCTCCGGGCTTTCCTCCTCCTCGCTACTCCAATCACACACCTGCTGTGTCTCCGCCATGTCATTCCTACTGCACACCGAAGAGAAGAGGCGGGGAGTAGACTAGAAGGAACGTCAGGGGGGGGGGCCACATATGCACAGTGTATATTAAGTACCACGCGTGTGTCGTACGTACGTTCGGTGTGCTGAGGAAGGAGAGTGAACCTTCTAACAAAGGTAAAATCTTAAAGTGGTTGTAAACCCTTACAGACCACTTTGACCTACAGGTAAGCCTAGATTAAGGCTTACCTGTAGTTGCAATAAATATTTCCTAAACCTACACGGTTTAGGGGATATTTGCAAAAGACAGGCACTGCTGTTTATGACGCATGCGCCGTAGACAGTGGCGCGAAGGTGCACTGAGCGCGCCATTGCTAACAGCGATCATGCCATTAGCAGCGGCTCCCGCGCGCAGGCCAATCACAGCGCCGGAGCTGTGATACCTGGAAGGAAGATGAACGTGGAAGAGGGGCCAGAGGTGACATCGCTGGCTCCTGTGTCAGGTAAGTGGCGATGCATAGTAGCCCATTATGCTTTACCTTTGCCGGGAAACAAAGAGGAAGTAAAACCCATCACTTCCTCTTTAACTTTAGTACATCAGTGGTCTATACTGCTTCAAGATTGAGGCCTATATTGGGGTAAGGTTATGAGAGTTTAGGCTTACATTGGTGTTTTTGTCTTGTGTACTCACTTTAAGGACCCAGAATTTATGGCCAGTTTCATTGACTAGGAATTTGTGGGAGATGAAACACAGCTTATATTATAATAAACAAGCTAGGAGGTCAGTGCTGGAGAAACTTATGGAATTTGTGAATACTCGGGCCCCGATGCAACCATCGTGTTCTTGGAAAAGAAAATTGTGATCTTGAAGAACATGTATAAGAAGGAGCATAATAAGATCCAGAAATCACTCCGATCAGGAGCATCAGCAGAGCAAGTGTATGTCCCCAGGCTGTGGTACTTCAACAAACTGCGAAAAAGAGAGCGGTCTGGGTACTACCTCTCAATATAACACAACTCCATCCCTGTAATACATATAATACAAAACGAGTTAGCCCATGGGACTTTAAATTCGTTTTTTTTATAGCGGTCATAACAAGTAAGTACCGTATATACTCGAGTATGGGTCGATCCGAATATAAGCCGAGGCCCCTAATTTACCACAAAAAAATGGGAAAACTTATTGACTCAAGTATAAGCCAGGGGTTGGGAAATGCAGCAGCTACTGTAAGTGGCAAAGAGGGTCAACAATGCTCATCTGCAGCTGCATGTCTCACTGTGTCTATTGCATGCCTCCCTGTGTCCTGTGCAGATCTGCCTACCTCACTGTGTCCTGTGTATACCTCCCTGTGTCCTGTGCAGATCTGCCTACCTCACTGTGTCCTGTGTATGCCTCCCTGTGTCCTGTGCAGATCTGCCTACCTCACTGTGTCCTGTGTATACCTCCCTGTGTCCTGTGCAGATCTGCCTACCTCACTGTGTCCTGTGTATATCTCCCTGTGTCCATTGCAGCCTACCTGTGCTAATCTTCATCCTTTGTGTCCTGTGCATGCCTCCTTGTGACCATCTGCAGCCACCGATCAGCGTGTCATAAAAACATACGGCGGCCATTCCAGTATTCAAAAGCCGCGCCTCCTCTTCGTCTGTGATAGGCAGAACACTCAATTTCCCAGCAGTCAGTTTTCAGCCTATCACGGACATCCCCTCATCCTCGTCTGAGGTATGAGGATGAGGGGATGTCCGTGACAGGCTGAAAACTGACTGCTGGGAAATTGAGTGTTCTGCCTATCAGACGAGGAGGAGGCACGGCTTTTAAATACTGGAATGGCTGCTGTATGTTTTTATGACACGCTGGCCACCGTCTGTCTACATGACATGCCTGATCAGGTAGGCAGACGGCGGTGACTCGAGTATAAGCCGAGGGGGGCACTTTCAGCCTAAAAAAAAGAGCTGAAAATCTCGGCTTATAGTCGAGTATATACGGTATAGTAAATTAATAAGGATTTATTGAAATTCCAAGAACATGATCATAAATGAGCATAAAAACATCATGAAGCATGGCTTGACCATTGACATGTTGGTTACAGTAATGAAAATACATGGTATACATGTACAACTTTTGTACTTGACATGTTTCGCGAGCTCTGCTCGCTTCCTCAGGAGTTGATGTAAAAGCAGGATATCTAAAAAATAGTAGGTATCAGTAAGATACAACATTCAATGATTATTATGGTTAGAAGAGAAGCATGTGGCCTCTAAGAGGCACCCCATGCTTACATTATGGTCAGTTGGTCCATAGGACAGTGAGGCCCGGAACGGAAAAGACAGAAAAGAAAAAGTAGTGCAGGGCCGGGCATGACCATGTGTTTAGGGGAGACAATGCATGGGTTAATATAAAGAGATTAGAGGGGAGGGGACAGTGGGAAAAGTCCAAGGGGGAGTGGTAATATATAAGGAGGAGGCGGGGCTGGGCTGGGAAACAGAAAGTTTTGGAGAAAGAAATGAGGAGGCAGTTTTTTTGCTCTGCTCCTCCAACATGGCTGAGATGTCACTCGGATGAGGGCCTTTATGGATGACCAGGTAAGCTGATCATGGCTGGGAGGTGAGGGTTGCTGTGCATGCAGAGATTGCAGCCTCTGGCACTCTGTTTTCACCAGGGCCCTCACCTGGGACCATGCGCCAGGCAAGGTGCCTTCTGGGGGGAACAATCCGGTCCCCCAGCAAAGAATAGCCAGCCGTCTGCCTGAGCAGGGTCTGGGTGGACTCCACGCCACCAGCCCAGCTCGGTGGGCGGGGCCACGGGCCGTTATGGTGCCGCTTCCCCGCCCATGAATCGCAGGACTACTACCTCCTCTGCATGCATCGCTGCGCGGGGAGGAAGGCTTGGCGAGGGAGACTTATTAGTATGGCCACCAGGCTGCTTATACAAAAAAAAAAAAAAGAAGTTTTTTAAAGGGGGCGGGGCTCCGTGGGTGGGCGTGGCCTATACCAGCGGCTCGAGATGGCACAAGATGGCGGTGGAAAGACGAGGTTGACCTTCCAAGTCATAGTATGTGAGGGCATGTGTGGAACTGTGGCAGGAGGCGGAGCTTCAGGGGTGAGACAGGCAGTACAACGGAGGGACTCCACGGCCCCCAGGACCTCTTTGCCTGGGGGGCTGATGACACCACCGGTCCTGGTCTGGGACCACAGGTCGGAAGGCGAGCTGACAGTGTGCGAGGAGGAGGAGCCGCAGGAATGCAAGCCAGCGATGGAGGCAAGCGAGGCGGCTGTTGGGGTTCCAGTCAGCATGGTAAGTCAAATAATGTCTAAATGTTTTTCATTTAAGTTGCATTGCAGGATTTGTTGTGGGATTGGAAAGGGGGGTGCAATGTCGGCAGTAGTTGCTCCTCCTTGAACAGAGTTGGTGGATGCTGGCCCACAAGTTGCGGGCGGTGCACCTGCCAGTTTGGGGACAGTGGTGCAGTGGTGAGGTTGTCAGGTAATGGTAAGATGCAGATGGTAAGGATTGCAGATGCAAAATAAATAAATAAATAAATAAATAATAAAATAAATAAAAATAAATAAATAAATAAATAACAATGTGAGATGTACGGGTGCTTTGAGGGTCCCCTGGGAACACAATTAAATAGGGGGTCCGGGATACGATTTGAAAAGGCAAGTGTGTGGAGATCTTCTCGTTATGGCCACCTTTAAAAAAAAAGGGGGGAATTTACATTTTAAGTGTATAGGGTCAAGCAGGAAGATCAAGGGAAAAAGGATGAAGGTAAGAGGAGGTACCGATCGCTTTTGCCGAAGGCATTTGCCATTATGCGATTGTCATGGGGGGAAGAACCCGAACATGGTTCGGCGTTGTTCTGTTATATGTAGGCCATTGGTAGGTGCACATGTTACAAAGGGGGATCTGATTGGCTACGGGATGATGAGCAGTTTAGACCGCGCAGGTCGGTATGGCCGTTTCTTAATGGGGATCAAAGGATAGCGGCTTCTGGATGCGATTTCTGTAGTAGTAGAGGCAACTATACCCCCCTCGGCTAAAAAGAAAGGGGGATGGGTTGGCAGTGCAATGTGAGCTCCTGTCAGTTCAGTTGAACACGAGTGTTGAAAGGGTGGGGTGACCCATCCATTGTATTGTGGCTTCATGTGAGGACAATGTACAGGCGAGCCTAGTCACACAAGGGATGACTTTTGGAAGGGGGTGAAAAGGTTGCAGCCTTTCATAAGTAGATACGGAAATAGTGAGGCTGCTTGCCTCCGGGGTTTTTAATGGGGTCTACAGTGGGGGTGGTGCCTGAGAAGGAACCAGACAAGTTTCGCCTCATTTCCCCACTTATCTGGCAAAAAAAAAAAAAAAGAGTTCTGTCATAATCCGATGCGGTGCACTGTGTCCGATACTTCACGTACACAGCTATAAGGTGGGTTAGGTGTGACGGAAAAGGGGCACCTATGGCAAACTAGGAATCCGTGTTTCACTTGCTTCCAGTTTATTCGGAGAGCTTTGGCTGCTGGATAGATGCTGGCAAGAGGAGGTTTTTACTTGGAACGATGCCTGCCCATGGGTTTCTCAATTTAGTGGGCCATGGTTAGATGTTTATTTCTTTACCGGAGTGGGGGGGTAGAGACGTGTCGGTCCCTGATTCAATCATACATGGCTTGGACGTTTGTGTGTTGGGCCGCCTTCCTCCGATGTGTGTGCGATTATACTTTATACATTGCAGCACATTGCAGGTAGGTTCATTAGTGCCATTGGCTGCAAAACACAGGGGGCCGACGAGGGATATTGTACTATTTTGTTCTGGCATTGTGCTTGTTTCGGGGGTTACGGAGGGTCATCTGTCAGTGACCAATTTGGAGGTACTATAGAAGGGGGTGTGTGAGGCCCAGGGACGGCGTGAGGTACAGTTGAGGACTTTGCATTCATTGCTGGGTAAGTTCAATTTCACCTGCTGGTTTTATTCCAATGAGCGGGTTTTGGCCGACGGCTGCCGTCTGCTACAGTGGGGGTTTCAGGCCCTGGATAATTTAAACAGTTAAATGCGGAACATAGGGAGGGTTAGAAGGTTTGGTACGAGTTCTTGGCCACATATAACGGACGATGGGTGGATGCCAGGTCGATGGGAAAAGAGGTCACGAACACGGCGGGGTAAACAGGTTTGGGGGAAATTTCTCTTTCAGGGGCAATAGAGTGAGGAAATTTGGCCCCAAGTTTGTTGGGTGGAAGTGGGGTGTTCATTTGTAAACTTGTGCTATTGGAATTTTTCCAGTGGTTCCGGCTATGGAGCTGGGGTAAGGGTCATGCAGGAACCTGACACGGAGTTGAATTGTGATTATGTGGGTGTGGTTACGTGGTCAACCACATGTCCGCATTGTCACAACTGGTCATACGGTGGCTATGCCATTTTGTGTTGCGTTAGGTGCAGTTGAACATTTTCTATATGCTATTCATCTTGCAGGCTTCGGAAACATGGGGGGCTTACTCGTGCATCTATTTTCGGTTGGAATGGGTTCAGAGAGTTAGCCGGACACAGAGGGGGAGGAGTTCCCTACTCGGGCTGGATAGGGGAGATGGCATTGGAGTCACCACGGGAGGAGACAGGGCAGTCAGCCAGTGAGTCCACATGGGCGGCTTATGTGAAGGTATGAAAAGAAGGGTGGGTTGTTCTGTGCAGGAGTCTGAGGTCGAACATGGCTGTGTGGGGGGTAAGGTTGTTGGTGGTACTGTGGTTCCAGGAACTTGGTAAACAGGGTTGGTATCTGCCATCGAGTGGAAACTGGTGGGTTTTTGGCTTTTGTTTAACCTGCTGTGCAGGGTGGATTGAAAAAAGGAGTTTGGGTTGGACAATAAAAAAAAAAAAAAATATGATCACAGGGTTAGAGGGGTGGAGGTGCTGCTGTTTGTGTTACCAGGATTCAGAGTAATAAAAAATAAATAAAAATAAAATAAATAAATCATAAAATAATAATAAAAAAAAAAAGGGATAAAACGGTTAGGGAGTTTCTAGGGTTTGGAACAGATGGCATGGGGGGCAGTTCATGTGGCACAAGGCTGGGAATTATTGGTCGAGGTTCCAGTTTGGGTGGGTGTTCTGAAAATGCCACTGGGACGCAAGGTTGGATGGTGCAGAATACGCTTCACACTCCTTCCACATCGGGGCAGCTTTAGAAGCTGCCAGATATGGGTTGGATGAGGCGGCGGTAAGGAGGAATGGTAGGTGGGAAGCAAAGCGATTACGCACTTACCTATGCCTTCATGTGGTGGTGGAATAAATAATAATAATTAAAAAAAAAACCCACGAGTGGGGGAGTAGTCTGTACATACGAGCTGTGTTGTTTGTGCTATGGGGTTACATTGGTTTACTTTAAAGTTGGTGCTGCCTTTGTTTGCCGTTTTTTTTTTTTTTGTCCAGATGGAGGACTTATACGCCTTGTCTGGATTTTCTTTGTTATCTGTATGTTTGTTGGGGGGGCCAGGAGAGCAGATGGGAGATCGGTTTGCAGACAGTTGGGTAGTTAGAGGGAGGCATGTGTTCACTGGCTAGGTGTATGGGGGGTTGAGGTGCAGCAAGGTGATATGGGAAGTGGAACGTTAGGCGCAGCGGGATAAACCGCCGGCCATTTGGGTTATGCATGCAAGGGGTAATGCTTTTAGGTTCGAATGATCAGGGAGCTGATCTCGGACGTTAAGTCAGATATTTTACAACTTCGTACAGTTGTCTAACACTCAGGTGGTGGGGAGGTTGTGGCTCAGAATGGGGGGCCTAGTGATCAGGAAAGTAGAGGTGGAAACTAATGTGGGCCTGTAATTGAGGGTGTTAGAATACACCTCTAGGTAGTGAGGATAGTTTTCTGGGCTCTGGGACTCAAAGATGGGATCCAGCGGGCCCCGGGGTGTGGGGGAGCCCTTAAGGGTAAGGTGTCATCCTTGCGGGCTGTGGCGGTGTTTTGTTGGTCTTTGACGGTGGCAGTAAACATATGTGATGGAAAGGGGTGGGGGGCTCATCGGTAGTATGTGCCCCTCCGGTGTATTCCAGAGAAAGGTTAGCTGGAATACTGTAATGGTTGCACTGCGGGAAGGGGGTTGTCTCCGAGCTGATTATCCGCTGGAGGCCTATCGTGTGGAAAAAGGTCCCGCAGTGTATTGGTGGAATATGTGTTGGAGTTCCGGGGTGCCGTCAAAGACCAACAGACTGGAGTTGAACAAGTTGTTACGGAGGTGATATTTTGGTATATATTTGATATTGGAGTTATTTATATGGTGTGAATAATAAATAGGCTGCTATGGCCATTTATACTCCAAAATTAAGGTGTGGTCTCATCATTTTAGAAGGGTAAGAAATGGGGATGGTGGAGTACAAGTGGTATAGTAGTAAGAGGCAAGTTGGGTACCTCTGAACTACACTGGTCATGAATGATCTACGCAGCCGGGAGCGGAACACACTCCAACTCAAGCTGAAGAGGCATAAGCCGCAGCAACCGAACAGGGGCCTGGCAGAGGGCGGACATGGCGAAAAAGGAGGATGAAAATGTGGTGTGTCCTGAAGTGTCTCGTTAGCCACATATGTCCCGACAGCTGTAATAAAATTGTATATGTATCTAAATCAATTAACAATAAACTTGATAAAAACTTGGGAGTATAAATAGTGTAGTATCACTGTTGTATAATGAAATCCATTACATTGTGGGCATGGATGCAAACAGGAAAGAAAAGAAGTAAAAAGGAAAGTGTAAAAAGTGTGAGAATGTGAAGAAGGAAATAAAAATAAAAGACAGGAAAATAACTGAAAGAGAAGAAAAAAAGAATATGTTCTTTAGTGTGCCTCATTAACCATATACAGCGTAGCAACAGTATTGGAAGTAAAATGTATATAGGTCTAAAAATGATCACCATGATGGTGGAATAAAGGTAAAAAAATGTAAATATCTTTATAGTGTCCATGTTGTAAACTGAAATGAAGCGAGGGCACAGACAAGGGTAGACATAAGAAAAATAAGAAGAGTGAAAGAAACAAACCAGGATAAAGGACCTTGTTATCGAACCATTGTGGCATGTTTATGCTTATAATAATGTACTTTGTGTATCCAAGGTTGTGGGCTTGTTGCTGGATGTCTGGGCACCTAGGCTGGTTTAAGTGACTTGTTGTTAAATAGCTTAATGTTTAGTAGTGGTGCAACGGATCGTCACCGATCCGTGACCTGAACGGGTCAACCTGTTCGGATTGGCACACCACGCGATCCGTGGAGTGGTCCACTGCCTCAGCCTTAGGAAAGGCCGCGGCTTTGGCCTAACCCTGGAGCGGCAGCCATCTTGGTACACACGGCGGCGGTGTAACGACATATTCGGCGACCCATCACAGAATGCTCCGGAAGTGAGGTTCCACTGTAAAATTTCATACTGCGCATGCATTAATCCTCTTTATGCGTTCCTCAAGTTTCTCAACTATACCGACCAGTGAAATCATCACATAATGTCACGGAAGTTACATTAGACACAATAGAAACACCGACGCTGGAGCACGCTTGCTCAGCTACAGCACAATCAATGCTAATTTATACGGCCACAATACACACACTACAAAGACTGCAGTGGGAGCGCACACATGGGGAGTGCACGCACAGCTACAGCCTTCAGCAGAATGAATGCTAATTTTGAATTCTCATTTATACCTTGACATTACACACAATACAAACACTGCAGATTGAATGCTCATTTATACCTTCGCATTACACACAATGCTAATTTAGACATTCATGTTAAGGGGGGGGGGGGGGGGGGGTGTAATTATTCCTGCTAAACACACACAATCGATTACAAATAAACATCTGATCGATGTCTAGCTGCAGTGCCTGTCTCGCTCTGCAGTGCCTGTCTCGCAGCGAGCGAGACAGCTGAGACGGGCACTACAGCAAACGTATAATTTTGCATTCATTCTGATGTATGCTGTAGCTGTACGGGCTCCCGCCATGTGCGAAGCGAGCGAGACAGGCACTGCAGCAAGCGAGACAGGCACTGGGTATTACAGTGGGGGAGATGATGTGGATATTACAGTGGAGAGATTGTGGATATTACAGTGGGGACTCAGTGATCCGATCCGTGACTCTGATCCGAGGAACGATCCGAACTGTGAGTTTTTTGATCCCTTGCACCCCTACTGTTTGGCTAGCTTAATGTTTATGTTGGCTGTGCCTTATTATATTATTAATTATATTCCTGTTTATAGTTTGCATTGTTAGGGTAATGTAATCAGGCTCTACCTGATCTTGTGTGCTATATATTCTGTGTGAATTTTCAATAAAGAGTTCCAGTTTGCACTTAAGTTAGTGTCATCTAGATCTTGGGTGCTCAGCTATAATAACCGATTCCTGGTTGAAGACTGGAGGAAGCCATATCTTGACAGAGGCACCAAAGCTGGTTCCATCACACATGCATGTACACAAAGTATATTAACACTTCTTTTCTCTTCCTTTGGTTTCATGGTTGGCATGGTAGAAGAGACAGCGCCCCCTTTATCCTATCCTGATTGTATTGGTGTCCACTGTAGGGCAAGTGGCTCAGACTTTATCTGAAATTTCATAAGGTAGGAGCTGATTATGAATGTTTAGTTATCAGTTTTTCACAAGTTCACCTGGTCAAGGCTAAATTAATCTTTTGTAAATCAACCCCACTGTATAAGAAGCCAGGCTCTACCCATTGCCAGATTTATAAGGAGGCAAATGGGGCAACTGCCCTGGGCCCCCCGACAGAAAGGGGACCCCCTTATATACAAAAATAATATAAAACAATATAAGAAAATTATATAGAATAGTAAAATTATAATAATAAAATATTATAAAAAATATAATAATAAAATACCCTTTCTTTTATTAAATGTATCTTGTAATATTATTCAGATTTTGCCTGCCACCTTCTCTAAAAGGTTTTACTCTGGACTGGTATATTGTATAATTTGTAAAACTGAATTTTGGCAGCTCAGGTGAACCACACATAGAGCACTAGTAAATGTAAAGAGGAAAGGATCGCCACTACTCCTGACAAGCCCAGGCGAACAAATGATATGAAGGGGTCTCAGGCTACATGTCTGCACCACACCATGCACCCTGGTGCATTTTACCCTACACACCAGGGCTTAGTCATAGCCCTAGCCCTCTGGATTGGTATCAGGATAAGCCTGCACCCTATGATCTGGGACACAGGGATATACTTACACCTCTACTTTGAGCAGTGAGAAAAGCAATATAACAGCATAGAGCTCTTACGCTCTTAAAGCGGAGGTCCACCCTAAAATGGACCTCCGCTCATCGGAATCCTCCCCCCCTCCGGCGCCACAATCGGCACCTTTCAGGGGGGAGGGGGGTGCAGTTACCTGGATAATCCAGGTAACTGCACCCACTTCCGGGCTAGCTGTCTGCGGAACGAGCGTAGGTTACGCCCCCGTTCCGCAATGCCCCGCCCCCTTCAGCAAGTGCCCCGCTGCCTGCTGGGAAACACACAGCTCCCAGAGGCAGCGGGGACCGTCCGGATTGCGCCGCGCGGCTCGCGCATGCGCAGTAGGGAACCGGGAAATGAAGCCGAAAGGCTCCATTTCCTGATTCCCATACCCAAGATGGCGGCGGGACCCGGCAGCCGAGCGAGCGATCGGCTTCGGGTGCCGACATCGCGGGCGCGCTGGACAGGTAAGTGTCACTATTTAAAAGTCAGCAGCTGCAGTATTTGTAGCTGCTGGCTTTTAAAAAAAAAAAAAAAAAACGCGGAGTCCCGGTGGACTCCCGCTTTAAGAAGGTGGCCTATAACTGCTTGCATGTGTGCACATGTAACCAGAATGACCTTGAAAATGTGTGACTGTCATTGAGAATGCAAACCAACTCTGTGTATGAGGGTCCGTCTGAACTTGAAGTGCCCCAGCCCCCCCCCCCCCCCCCCCCCGGTCTAAATCTGGCCCTGGCTCCACCTATAACTAAAATATAGCCTTTGATTGGCCAGAAACTTCAAATTTAAAGCACTTCTGGCCAATCAAATGATATTTCAGATATTTCATTTCAGATAAACTTTTTCCTGAGCCATAGGCATGTTTATGCATTGTGAGTTCACGTTTCAAACATAATAACTTGACAGACCAGGTTCCAACCTCCGGAATACAGGAAGACAGACCTATAATTTAATTGTTATGCCCTTTTAAAGTTCTACTAGTTACTAGTACATTCAATCATGTCACATATCAAGTCAAGCAGGTATTTTATCTTCAGTCTTATAAATAGCTTAAATTTGTAGCTAATCGAAGTTCACGTGAAAACTAGCATTTAGCTTTTTGTCCTAGGTGCTTATGGTTCTATGCTTGCTCGCCTATTTAATGCCACCAGGGCTTAATTTTTAGGGTAAAGTGCTGGTTTCCTTGGGAACCAGCAAAATATGTGCTTTTATTATTGCAAGCAGGAAAAAAAGCTTTTGTGAATGCTGATGAATTCAAATATGTGTTTTATTCTTTTAAAATGTTCTCCCTGGGAAATTTAAAAAAAAAAGTGCTTTATGATATGCATCCTTTGTTGCATTCTGACTGCTAACTGAAAAGCTGGAAGAGATTAAAACAAAACATTACTGATCCCTCTGGTTCTATTTATTACCAGTGATGGAGTGTTAACAGAAAATAGCTCTAGAAATGAGATTTGCACCTCTTGGCAGAGCTTGTATAATAGAATGATGTGACTTTGAAAGACAAGTAACATTGACAACACCTGTTGTATAATAATGAACTAGTGATGTGTAGTACAAATTAGCAGTCATTCAGCTCAATAACAGCAATCATGTACAGTAACAAAAAAGCAAACATTTTTACATTTTGTCAATTTTAAATGAACTAGAACTAAAAAATAAATCCAAATTACCCCCCTGCTTAGTAGAAGAAATCCCTCCGGGATGTGTATACACCTCTCTGTCCGACAGTTCCCCTTCAAGCATCCGTTCAGTGTTGGCAGCCAATGGCTGCCAGTGCTGATCAGCTTGTTCTGCTGGTGGTGGGCTCCCTATCAGAACACATTTGCACAGCAGGGGCGATTGCTGTACTAACATTGCTTGTGTTAGTATAGCGATCTGTCAAACTTATAGTATGTACCAGGTTTAAGCCAATCCTTACACTATTGTTAGAACTTTAATTCTGCTAAGCACACCTTTGGCGATTGTCATTTAGGCACCAAGCATTGTGCTGTGTGAGCTCAGGGAGAGCATGCACATGTTGAGGGACCTGGTTTGTCATACAATATGGACTTTGTCACCTGAGAGAGAGTGATTAACCCTCCTAGTCCTCATCTAGAGACTACAGAAATGACTAGCTTGTAGGCAGGTTGCCTACTGTATTTAGTTAGCCAGTTCGGCTGCCCAGGCGTGGGAAGGGGTTAATGTTTCACTGCCTTCTCTGGGCAAGTTTGCAGGCGTTTTGGGATCTGGACTCCTTCCGGTGAAAGAGAACAGGAACTATTGAAGAAGGTTTCTGGGAACCATGGCCACTCGCAAAACGCAAACTTATTAGGACACTGTAATAATGGACACCTCTATTCGGGATTTTCCAAACATAGATTTCACTCATAAGGATTTTACCTGTGCAGGTATGCCATGACAGCCACAATTAGCATTAGGGCCGGTTCACACTGCGGGCGATGCGAGGCGACACGACTTGCCTCGCCGCGATCTGACAAGTCGCCCCCGTTCTGTACAATGGAACCGTTCTGAGAGGAGCGACTCGAGTCGCTCCGACTCAGAAAAAAGGTTCCTGTACTACTTTCGGGCGACCTCGGGGCGACTTGCATTGACTTCTATACAGAAGTCATTTGCAAGTTGCCGCTGAGGTCGCGGCAGGTCGCGGCGAGGCAAGTCGGTGTCGCCTCGCATCGCCCGCAGTGTGAACCGGCCCTTAGGGAAAATACATTTTATCCTGTTTCAATTTCTCATGCTGAGTTTACAGTACAGTTGCTTCAACTGCTTTGAGCCTGATCTGAAGTTATTCAAGGGGTAAATGTTGGGTCTATGCATATTCCTAAGAACCTAGGTCTGTAAAAGCACTATGGAGTTATGTGTAACATTACAAATGGTTAACTAACAGGGCAAAGGCAAGGAGGTAGTTGCCACGGGTAACCGAAAGGAAGAACAGCTACAGCAACCAGACGTTTGGTGTGGTACCTGGGAAGGTGGCAGGTCCTCTGGTAGCAAGGGGATTGATGCACTGACTCTCTCTCCTCTGGTGACCGGGAACAGTCTAGCGTTATGCAGATTCAAGGCCTGATCACGAGATACAGGAAAAAAAGAATTAACAAACAAGCATGGTACCTACTATGTGCATGGCAGGACTCCATTCTGTTACTGGGAGTGAGGTAATAGAGGTACGCTGGACTGGTGAAGTGAGCAAAGGTTCTGCATGTCTCTCCGGATGCAACATACATCAGTTAAAAGTGTGTAGTAACATGGGACAAAGCGTCTTACAGAGGAGCTCTGTAAATTATTGCTACATGCAAGTGGCTTATCTCTGAGTCAGGGACTGCCTTCATGTTTGATTTTTTTTACATGACTGCAGCCTCAACCTTGCCTTTTGCCTTTAGGCAAAGTCTCACCCCATGTGCATGGATACGTTAGACCCCGCCCACAAAACGTTATGTTGTAGAGAGGCGGGAGTGGGAGGGTCTGAATAGTTTGGAATGAAAAAACTGAGCAGGCCTCACAACACACAGTCCACTAAATTACAGTGAGGTTCATTTACTAAAGACTAATTGTTCATGAATCGACTATGGGGAGTTTAAAGGGTTACTAAACCCTCTTTTTTCTTTTTATAAAAATAACAGACATGTCATACTTACCTCGACTACTGACACAGAAAGCAGGACACCCACATCATTTGATTTGATTGACAACAGTGGGAGACAATGGCTGCGCTGCTATCAATCTATCCAATCAGGACATGAGACACCAGCCATAGCTGGTGTGCTCATCCCCAGAGCAAGAAAGACAGGGTTCAGGTAAGTAAAATGGGGGGTCTGGGGGGCTGCAGCATGAGAGAAGTTTTTTCACCTTAATGCATAGAATGCATTAATCCCATTTATGGACTGCCCGTCGTCATTACACGGCGGCTCTTTGAAGAGCGATATCGTTGTTATGGAAGCAGCTAGCTACCATAACCCCGGTATCCTCTTCAAGAGGATACCGGGGTTTCAGTCTGCTTTCAGATAAAAGTGGTCCCTGTGGTGGAGTCCCCGCAAGATCACTTTTATCGGTGGTGCCTCCCACCGCTCTCCGGTGCCCTCCGTCGCTAGGCCTTCAGCAGGGGTGGAGGCGATCATGTTTGTTCTCCTGTTAGGTATGGAGACAAGTGAGGGGAAGCCCATAGATCTTAAAATAACATTTTTCATTTTTTTTATACAGACATTAAATTTTTTTTATTTAGCACAGACCCCCGAAGGAGCGGCTGGTTTTGTTGGGCTTACCGTTGCCTTCTTGACCTCGTGTATCTCTAGGGGTTTCCCGAGGTAGATGGCCCAAAGAATTGTAGAAACTGACATTGGATCCGCTTTTGGGATTTTTATTTTTCAAAAAAGAGTAGACAAAACACAGTCTCTCAATGAGGGTTAGAGGGTTTAGGTAGAAAATGCAGGTACTCTTGGAACTACTCAAAATAGGAAGTCTCTCACTATAGAAATCCAGAGAATAGCCACTCACAACTGGATCCTCACAGCTACCGGATAGACCTCCTCTCACTAGGCCTAGCAGCCAATAGAGTGTTCATATAAAGCGAAGCCTCTGCCACAGACTTGCATATAGAACGTTTGAATAAAGTCTCTGCCACAGACTTGTTGTAGAACGCTTGTAGTAAAGTCTCTGCCACAGACTTGTTCTAGAACGCTTGTAGTAACTGAATGTTGACAAATTTAGAGAGCCCTCATACGGTACCAGTATCTTGCAGCCGGTCCGGCGATACCATACGAGTGTAGATTCACTTTGGAGTCTTTCAACTAAGCCTCCAGGCTCTTTCAGAGAAGCCAGCCTTCAGCGCGGCCTTCTTCCCAAGAGTCCTCCCTCAGTTGCTGGGCCTCTCCACAGATGAGACGGCACCGGATCACCTCCGAATCCTCCCTCCAGTTACTTTGCCTTGGGCTAGCCAGCCACGAGACTCAGAATTGGATGAATCCACACCCCAGGCCATGAGAGCCATAGGGGCTGGTCAGGAGGACCAGGACCAAACAGACAGAAAGATCTTCTGGACTGGAACCCAGAAGCATGTGATGTCAGTACCTTAAGTACCCTCTCCCAGAATGCACAGCAGGATGACACTCTCCGTGGGCTGGTTCCGAGAAAAAGTGCCACTCAATGCGCCCAGCTGAACTGCGTTATCACACTTGCCAGTGATGACAGCACCACCTGTGGCCAAGCAGAACACAGTGCAATCCAGCTAGACTGGTACTGAAACCATAATTTGGTATAATTAAGCCCAAAACCAAACTGCGGTTCTAGGAACTTTAAATAGAGAAAAAACACATAGTGCATGCTCTTCAGGAGTCGGTGTTAGATTTTTTTTTTTTTTTATTGCATTATTAGTGTAAATATGAGATCTGAGGTGTTTTTGACCCCAGATCTCATATTTAAGAGGTCCTGTCATGCTTTTTTTCTATTACAAGGAATCTTTATTGTTTACATTCCTTGTAACAGGAATAAAAGTGACACTTTTTTTTAAAAAAAAGAACAGTGTAAAAATAAAAAATAAATGGTAAAATAAATAAGGAAAAAAAATTTAAACGCGTACCGAGCTCTCCTGCAGAAGCGAACACAAACATGAGTAGGGCCCGCATATGAAAACTGTGTTCAAACCACACATGTGAGGTATTGTCATGATCGGTAGAGTGAGGGCAATAATTGTAGCCCTAGAGCTCCTCTGTAACTCAAAAAATAAAATCTGTACAAATTTTTAAATGTTGCATATGGAGATTTTAAAGGGTAAAAGTTTGTCGCCATTCCACGAGCGGGCGCAACTTTGAAGTGTGACATGTTGGGTATCTATTTCCTCTGTGTAACATCATCTTTCACAATCTAAAAAAAAAAAATGGGCATACTTTACTGTTGTCTTATTTTTAAATTCAAAATAGTGAATTTTTTCCAAAAAAGTGAGCTTCTAAGACCACTGCGCAAATATGGTATTGCAACGACCTCCATATTATTCTCTAGGGCAGTGATGGCGAACCTTGGCACTCCAGATGTTTTGGAACTACATTTCCCATGATGCTCATGCACTCTTCAGTGTAGTTGAGCATCATGGGAAATGTAGTTCCAAAACATCTGGGGTGCCAAGGTTCGCCATCACTGCTCTAGGGTGTTAGAAAAAAATATATATAATGTTTGATGGTTTTAAGTAATTTTCTAGCAAGAAAAATGTATTTTAACTTGTAAACAACAAGTTTGAAAAATAGGCCCTATCTTAAAGTGGTTATGGTGAAAAACCATGAGGGTTTATAACCCCTTTAACTCGGTAAGGGAATTTTACCTAGGGTTTAGTGACTGTCAGGTAAAAACAGAAATTTTATTTTTTTACAAACCAGAATGTTCCTTTATTGCAATCAATTAAGACTCTGTACAGAAGGTAGACCAACATGGACCAAATCCAAAGCATAATAAGTATACATAAGGCAAGCAGTACATGAAATCGTGTAACATTTCAACAGGTAACAAGCCATATTGCTAGTGCCGGCGTGGCTAATCCACGCCACCCACCAACATCCATTATTCCACCACCAACAATTAAGTGAGACTGGGGGAAGCATAGGAGGTATAAAAAGTATTCAGGGATCCCACCACCCCCCCGTGAGCCCCACCCATTAGGCCATCCACGACCCCCAGACCTTACGGAATTTCTGGGGGCAATTCCTATTCATATAGGTAAGTTTGTACAACGGAAGCACAGCAGCAATCGATTTTTCGCACACGCCGATCGTAGGGGGGGAGGAGGCATTCCACTTCAGCACAATTTCCCTTTTGGCATAAAACAGAAGATAAGTCAACAACAGTTTAGTGTATCTGGGTCTTTGGTCATCATCCTGGATCCCCAGTAAGGCTAGCTCCGACGACAGGGGGAGCTCCAACTGGAGACGCCCGTTAATAGTGTCAAACACTTGAGCCCAATAATCGGCAATCTTAGGACAGCCCCAGAACATAGGCAGGTATGTGCCTATCGATTGTTTACATCTGGGGCAGTCCCTCGAGCGCTGGGGGTAAACCTCATGGAGCCTCTGAGGAGTGTAATACACCCTATGCAAAAATTTAACCTGGATCAGCCTTTCCCGGGAGGATATAAGGGTAGTTGCACTATCAGCCAGACATTCTTCCCAATCCGATCTATCCAGCCCAGGTAGATCTGCCTTCCATAAATCCCATAATTTTTGTACCTTCGCAGAGTCTGTCCGTAAGAGAGTCAGGTATAATGCAGACAGGGGCTTATCCAGTCTCTCCTGCACTAACTGCTCTTCAATCGGGTCCATGTGCAGCCGAATCGGATTCGGGAATTGGGCCCTGACAGCATGGCACAGCTGGAGGTATTGAAAGGCCATCCAAGCCAGTAAGGGAGGATATAAGGGTAGTTGCACTATCAGCCAGACATTCTTCCCAATCCGATCTATCCAGCCCAGGTAGATCTGCCTTCCATAAATCCCATAATTTTTGTACCTTTGCAGAGTCTGTCCGTAAGAGAGTCAGGTATAATGCAGACAGGGGCTTATTCAGTCTCTCCTGCACTAACTGCTCCTCAATCGGGTCCATGCGCAGCCGAATCGGATTCGGATTCGGGAATTGGGCCCTGACAGCATGGCGCAGCTGGAGGTATCGAAAGGCCATCCAAGCCGGTAAGTGATATTTAGCCGCGTATGAGAGCCAGACTCCAGCAACAAATATATTGCCCAAGGTCACGATCCCATACCTGGCCCACACCTGCGGGTCTGGTACCATTCTCATATGAGGGAGACTAGAGTTACCCCAGAGCGGGCAGTGCGGAGACCAGTCCTGTGGGACAATCATCCCCCGCCTGGCCACCGCCCACGCCCTAAGGGTAGTTTTGGTAGGTGTCGGGAGCCCTCTCCTCGCCCGTCGCCCCCCATACACCAGGCTAGTCAGCTCACGACGCGACCCCAAGGCCTCCGCTTCCAAGCATACCGCCGCATTCCCCTTAGGGAGGGCAAGCCACCACCGAGCCGTCACCAAAACCGCTGCCCAAAAGTACGCTCTATAGTCCGGTAATGCCAGCCCTCCACAGCAGATAGGAAGCATCAAGGTGGACCTAGCCAACCGGGGCATTCCCCCTTTCCAAATAAAAGAGCCCACGCATTTGTCAATCTCCGCAAAGAAGGAATTGGGTATCCAGATAGGGCTGTGGCGAAAAACATACAAAAACTTGGGGAGGAAGATCATCTTCAGCAAATTTATACGTCCCATCAGGTTCAGAGGGAGGGAGGC
The DNA here is from genome assembly GCF_037356315.1 of Lithobates pipiens. Taxonomy (NCBI): domain Eukaryota; kingdom Metazoa; phylum Chordata; class Amphibia; order Anura; family Ranidae; genus Lithobates; species Lithobates pipiens. Next base: position 438,782,699 of record NW_027507903.1, read on the forward strand.
CCAAGCAGTACACCGGATCCGAAGCTGAGCCAGAACCAGCTGCAGATTCAGCTCCCCAAAGCTCGCCAACTCCCTCCCAACCTGGATACCCAAGTATGGTCGACCCAACGAAGAGGGATATTAGAGCCACTGTCCCTGGCCTGCAGGTCGAGCGGGAATATGTTAGATTTAGACCAGTTGATCCGTATGCCTGAAAACCTCCCAAAAGTGTCAAAAATCTCCAGAGCCGCCGATAAGGAGTCATCCGCATCCTGGAGATACAACAGGGCATCGTCTGCGTACAATCAAATTTTTTCCTCCAATAAGGCCCGAATCATAGCCGCCAGGGGCTCAATTGCAAGCACAAACAGGGCCGGGGAGAGGGGGCAGCCCTGCCTTGTGCCCCTCTGTAATGGGAAGGACACTGACAGTTTATCATTGGTCCGTACACGGGCCCGAGGCTCCCAATAGAGTATCCGCAACCACCGAAGGAATCTAGGCCCAAACCCAAGGCGGCCCAGGATCTCCCATAGGAAGACCCACTCCACCGAGTCAAACGCCTTTTCGGCGTCAAGTGAGGCGATGACCCGTTTCCCGTTGTTACTGTGTGCCGTGGACATATTAAGAAAAAGGCGGCGGAGGTTGATGTCGGTCCCCTTCCCAGGCATAAACCCAGTTTGATCTGAGTGGACCACCTCCTCCAGAACCGTAGACAACCTGTTGGCCCAAATTTTTGCCAACACCTTGACATCCACGTTCAAGAGTGAGATTGGACGGTAGGAGGAGCAGTCCTCAGGATCCTTGCCTGGTTTGGGGACCAACACCACCACCGCCTCATACATAGATGCCGGCAGAGCCTCCAAGCGAAAGCAACTAGCATACAGGGACACCAACCGTGGGGCCAATAAATCAGGATAGTGAGCGTAAAATTCCTTAGGCAGGCCATCTGCCCCAGGGGTCTTCCCTACCCGCAACTGTGCTAGAGCAGCCTGGACCTCCTCCAGAGAAATATCCTTCTCCAGAGCCGCACAGGCCTGCACACCGAGGGTCAGCAGAGGAACGCCCTCCAGGTAGAAAACAGAAATTTTTACTTACACATTATTGGAAGATGTTTCACCTCATTGTAGGCCCTGGGTAAAATTTCCTTCCAAAGTGCAACTTTTCTTGCGTAAAGTGAACAGTCTATTTGCCCTGAGTAAATCAACCCCTATGGATCTAATGCAGATTTGAGTGACAGACAAGAGTACAAAAGATAAGTAAAGGTACTGGATGAAGCCTTTAAAGTAATAGTGAGGTCTAATTTATAGAAAAGATAAATAAAAAAGAGGTCATACGTATCTGCTCCGTGCTACATAATTGCACAGAAAGCACCGTCTTCCACCCTTCTGACAGTCCCTCCCAGTGCTTTCACTTTTTCCCTGCTCCAGGTGTCTCCTTAGCAAGTCAGGTGCTAAGGTGGTATCTGTGCATGTGCACTCCCAAGCTGGGCTATGTGCTTCAATAGACACACATAGCACCTGTAAGCCAGACCCCCACTTCCTCCTTACTTGACTTTGACTGACAGCAGCAGAAGCCTATGGCTCCACTGCCCTCATTTTACATGAAAGCAGGAAGTAAGAGGAGTAGTGTTGGAGCCGAGACAACACTGGAGTGTTGACAGGAGCGGGTAAGTGGTTAGGGATAGAATGGGCTAGGAAAGACAGTAGGGTATATTTTACCTTAATGAACACAAAGGTTTAGACTTTAGAACTGCTTTAACTACTTCGCGCTCCGCGCTATAGCCAAAAGACGGCTACAGCGCGGACGCTAACTGCTGAGAGGGCGTCCCTGGACGTCCCCCTGTATACTTCCCCTCTGCGTGCCACCGCGGGCACGCATCGGGGAAGTTCTGTGCTGGCCATGTCCCTCGGACACAGCCAGTCACAGATCGCTGTAAACGGCCAATCACAGTGGCCGTTTACAGCGCGATCGGCGTGTCCAATGAGAGATGATCTCATATGTAAACATATGAGATCATCTCTCATCGCCGACTCTCCCTCCTCACACAGACAGTGTGTGAGGAGGGAGAGATGAACTGCTGTGAGATGCAGCGGTTAGTGAAAAAAAATAAAATGAAAATAAAGTTCCCATCTGTCCCCACTTCCACCTGTCCCCACTGCCCCCACTTCCATCTGCCACCTGTCATCAGTGCCATCTGTCCCCAGTGCCACCTGTCATCGGTGCCATCTCTCCCCAGTGCCACCTGTCATCAGTGCCATCTGTCCCCAGTGCCATCTGTTCCCAGTGCCATATGTCATCAGTGCCATCTGTCCCCAGTGCCACGTATAAGTGCCATCTGTCATCAGTGCCACCTGTCATCAGTGCCACATCAGTGCCACATGTCATCAGTGCCACATAGTGCCATCTGTCATCGGTGCCACGTGTCATCAGAGCCACATAGTGCCATCTGTCATCAGTGCCATATCAGTGTCATGTGTCATCAGTGCCACATATTAGTCCCATCTGTCATCAGTGCCACGTATCAGTGCCACCTGTCAGTGCCACCTGTCAGTGTCACGTGCCATCTGTTATCAGTGTCACGTGTCATCAATGCCAAGTATCAGTGCCATCTGTCATCAGTGTCACATGCCATCAGTGCCATTTATTAGTGCCATGTGTCATCAGTGCCACGTATTAGTGCCATGTGTCATCAGTGCCACGTATAAGTACCATCTGTCATCAGTGCCACGTATAAGTGCCATCTGTCATCAGTGCCACATATTAGTGCCATCTGTCATCAGTGTCACGTGTCATCAGTGCCACGTATTAGTGGCATCTGTCATTAGTGCCACGTATCAGTGCCATCTGTCATCAGTGCCACGTTGGTGTCACGTGTCATTGTCCTGGTGCTCCAGGGCCTTCAAAAGTGTAATAGGTAGTCAACAAGTTAGATGTGTAATTTATGCTGCTAGAACACGTGATGGTGTTCCCTGCATGTTGGGCCTCTCTAAGTGGCCAGGCTGTGGAAAAGTCCCACACACCTGGTATCATAATATTCAGGAGGAGTAGCAGAATTTATTTTGGGGCATTATGTGTGGTATACACATGCCACGTGAGAGAAATAACCTATTACAATGACAATTTTGTGGAAAAAATTAAAATAAAAAATCTTCATTTTGCAAAGAGTTGTGTTTTGTCCCACTAACACAGGGGCATTTTTGAAAGAACAACAGCAAAGTTGCTTATATAAACTGGCAATATATATATATATATATATGCATTATACCCTTTTATAGAGCAGGCACTGCAGTGATATAATGTAATATAATGAAAGGAAGTATTTGCTTTTGTCACTATGTAGTTGTATGCTCCTTGTTCCTGTTCGATGAAAAGACATGTTTTGATATTCCTCCATGAAAGTAAAGCATGTTGCTGTATATAAGAAGCTTCCAGCGCATTATTTCAATACTCTGCACAACAGGTTATGGGCTCCAGGCACCCAGCAGCACCCAGGCTCTGGAGAGGATACTGCAAATCAGTGAGTACTGTATGCAAGCTGCTGAAAGATGGCAAGTGGTTCATATGTGAAGTTTTCAATTGCAAAGTTAAACAATGCCAATTACCAGCTGTGGAAGTTTAAACTAGAAATGTTTCTCAGCAAAGATGACTTGTGGCAAGTGCTGAATACAGACAGATCAACAAACGGAGAGATGGAGGAATGGGACAGGAAGGATAGACAGGCAAAAGTGACTATAAGCTTACTAGTGGAAGATAACCAGATTATCCACATAGGAGCAGAGAAAATGGCCAAAGGTATGTGGACTTCATTAAAAAACCGACATGAGTGCTCAAGTCTCAACAGTAAGCTGTTTCTACTGAGAAAGTTATATAAGATAAGACTAGAAGAAGGCCAGCAAATGTGTGACCATGTGAAAGATATGCTAGAGATCATAGAGAAGCTACGTGCCATCAGAGAGGACTTCAAAGATAACTATACTGTTGCCCTGCTCCTCTGCCAGACCCGAGCAGGAACTGACACTGGAATATGTCAAAGGTAATATAATTGATGAATATGACAGAAGGAAAGAAAATATGCACCATGATGACAAAGCTTTTAAGATGTACAAAGGCACAAAGCACAACAAAGAAAGCAGAGCCTGTTTTCGCTGTAAAAGGACCGTTTACTCAAAAAAGGACTGTTCTATCTGGAAAGCCAAGCAGCGAAAACTAGAGCTATCCACAAAAGAAAGAGTCACAGCAGCCACAAAGGAAAATGCAGACACATGATCATTGAGTGGCACCTTTAAAGTGACAAAAAGCGGCAAGCCACATGACTAGCGATGAGACCTTCTTCACAAGCATTGATTACAGGGCAAAAGACAAAGTTTTCCTAGCAAACGGGAAAAGAATCACTGCAGAAGTTAAAGGCCAGGGCTTCCTGAAATGCATTACACCACAGGGTAAACAGAGTATCCTTGTAAAGAAAGTGCTGTATGTTCCAGAACTAGAAGGCAGCCTTCTATCAGTGAAGTCACAATAATAATTGATTCCTCGCAAAAGGAAAACTGGATGATTACCTATACAGACTCATCACCACAGATCAGCAAGCCAATATAGTCTCCAGTGAGCTACACAGAAAATGTATTCACTAATGGCACAGGCAGTCGGGGCACAGAAGTCCATAAGCTATACAGGACATTATAAACAGAGGCTTATCAGAAGATTTGACAATAATGCCTTGCAAAGTGCTCATGAAATGCAAGTGCTGTATTGAAGCAAAAGCCACACATGCTCCCCTTCCACATGCATCTCAAAGAAAAACTACCCATCCTCTGCAGCTCATACACAGTGACGTATGCTGTGCAATGAAAACTCCAAAGTCAGGTGGGAACAGATATCTATTGACTTTCATCGATGATTACTCCAGGTACACAACTATTTATTTGATGAAACACAAGAATGAAACATCAGAGAAACTTCAAGAGTTCGTTGCCATATCTAGCAAGAAATTCCAATGGAAACCAGGAATGATATGCACCGACAATGGGGGAGGATACATAAGCAAAGAAGTGGCTTCATACCTAAAGGGACAAGGAATAGTACACCAGACAATCATACCATACACTCCTGAACAAAATGATGTAGCAGAAAGGAAAAATCACACTCTTATTGAAATCGCTAGATGCATGTTGTCGGATGCCAACCTACCTCACAAGTACAGGGGAGAAGCAGTCATGACTGCAACCTACCTACAGAACAGACTACCCTCAAAAGCCAATAAAAGTACTCCATTCAAAATGTGACATGGATCAAAGCCTAGCATAGGGCACCTCAGAGTGTTTGGATGTAAAGCATATGGTTATATACCAAGTGAGATACGATCCAAGCAGGAGAACAGAGCCATAGAGGGCATTCTAGTAGGCTACAGTGAGCAAACAAAGGGTTACAGAATCCTACACTCAACAAAAAACACAGATAGATCACAATTTTTACACCGCTCAAACTATGATGGCAAAAATTAAAACCACCCTATGCCACTCCTCCACATTCAGGAGGCTATTGCCATAATCAAAAACTTTACATACAAAAAAAGAGATTCCCTTCAGAGTATTTCCATAAGAAAGAGACACCCTGGAGCGAAAAAGGCGGATACTATGGCCTTAATGGGCAAATGAGAAGTAAAGGAAAAATATTTGAATCCAACGGTTTTATTATTTAATCAATTGTCACAATTCAATAAAATTACATAGCCAAATGGCTCACTATAAAACCGATCCCAATGTGCTTCAGAAATCAATTTATCAAAATCCAAAAAAGATCCCACAATAAACTCCTACAACTAAATATAAACATTAAAAAAGACAATAGACTAACATATAACAAATAACGGATGAGGCGCCTCTATTACCAGGCATACATTGAAGTTCCATAGAGTTCACACTCTTATCTCTAATATAAATATTCCATATAATGTTAAATCAGGAATTCAATGTATGCGTGATCCCCAGGTTTACAGAGATCTAAAAAAAATGATAAATAATCCACTATGTATTAAATTAATTTACTAATAACATGACCGACTACACGTATTGACACAAGATGAAAGTGGCCACCTGATTCATTGATTGTATCTATTTGCATATATTTGATACCATTTTCATCAATTTAATATACCCAAGAGTTCTATTGCTCTTGCATTCCTGTATATTTATTTTCAAACCAGCTTCCTTTTGTCATGCCAAATGATAGAGTTGTTTTTCCCATACAGAATGTTTTTCGTTGCTACGGTCCTCAAAGGTTAATTGTATAAAATATCAGATTCATTTAATTATCGTCTTTGTGTAATGCTATATTCATTCTCATATTCTTGAACTCAGTTGTTTATGCAGTAACTTTCTGCCAGACCATCATATACATAACATCTGTGTTTTGCAGTAGACCCACCTATGGCAATATTTAAATTCCACAATCCGTGAAACTGCCACTCTCCGATTAGCTTAAGCAACACCAGATTTTAATATAGCAGTTTATGACTACAATGTCCTTGCTTAAGCCATCAGCAAATTAACCGTATAGAGTACTATTTATTTATACCTTCATTTATTCCAAATATGTTACAGAATCCTACACCCAAAGACTGACAAAGTGTCAATAAGCCATAGTGTTTATTTTGATGAGAGACCATGATCAGAAACACAGATCCCTGAAAGCTGTAAAGTGAATATGCCAAGCAACCAAAAGAAAAGGTTGACCAAAGCGAACCTGTGCAGGAGTCAGAACAAGAGGTGGAACTCACAATGCTAAAATCACGTTCCCCTCCAGATCCTGCTGAATTGCCTGAAGTCAGAATATCCACTCAGACTACAAAGGGGAAACCCCCCCCCCCCAAGCTGTCATACACTGTCAAAACACACAGTATACTTGAACCAACATCCTGGGAAGACATAGAAAAACGGCCAAAATGTGAAGTCAATAAATGGAGAAAGGCAGCAGAAGAAGAATTAAAGTCACTTAGTCAATTAAACCCTGGACACTCACAGAGCTGCCTCCTAACTGCAAAATTATAGGAAGTAAGTGGACTTTCAAAGTAAAGTCAGACGCAGAAGGGAATATCCACAAATACAAAGCCAGACTAGTTGCCAAGGGGTACTCCCAGAAATTCGGGGAAGATTACGATGAAACATTCACTACCGCCATAAAACTCTGCCATCAAAGCGCTTCTTAGCGTTGCGGCCAAGAAGGGCATGCAAGTAGAAACCTATACATCGAAACTGCTTTCCTATATGGGGACATTAAGGAAGATATCTACATGGAGCAACCACCAGGGTTTGAGCAAGGAGACAACCTTGTGTGTAAACTGCAGAAGAGCATCTACAGTCTTAAACAATCTGCAAGGATGTGTAATGAGAAAGTGAATGAAGTGCTTACCAGAGAGGGATTCTCAATAAGTAAAGCAAACCCCTGTCTCTACTCCAGGAATCAAGAAGACAGATGGCATTATAATCTGTTTTGAACAAAAGGGGGATTACAATCAGATAGTTCAGAAGGTGAAAGAACATTTTGAAATCAAAGAGCTAGGAAAAATTAGCTGCTATCTGGGAATCCAAATAAAGAGAGAAAAAGATGGGAGTTATTTTCTCAAGCACAGAAAATCTCCAAATTCTTGGAACAATTCCATATGCAAGATGCAAAGGAAGTGAAAACTTCTATGGAGCCAGGCTATCTAAAGAGCAATGAAGCAGAAAACTGGCTACCCAACAATGATATGTATCGCAGAGCAATCGGTAAGCTGCTATATGTTGCCACTGTGACAAGACCAGACATAGCCGCAGCAGTAAGCATACTATGCAGGAAAGTCTCAGCTTCCTGTCAGTGTGACTGGAATGTAGTAAAAAGAGTGATTCAATACCTCAACGGTACAATTCAGATAAAGTTACAGTTAACAGCAACATCAAATCCAAAAATGGTTGAATATGTGGATTCTGATTGGAACAAGGACTGCACAGACCACAAATCCACAAGCGGATTCATCTTCCAGTATGGGAAAGAACTGTCGCTCTATCCTCAATTGAAGCAGAGGACATTGCAGCAGCACATGCGTGTCAAGAAGCAATATGGATTTGTCAACTTTTTGTGGACATTGGCGTAGACATGTCAATTTGTACCTAATAAACAGTTTGTAAAGAAAAAAAAAACAATTTCCATTTTTGAAGATAACCAGGGTTGCATAAAGCTTACACAATCAGAAAGGGTCAATGCTAGAACCAAACACATCGACGTCAAGTATCATCTACTTAGGTATAATCAAGAGGAGATGACTGCTGATGCACTTACCAAGCCTTTGTTGAAGGAACGTCATAGTTATGTCCAGAAGAAGCTGAATGTAATTTGACATAGCACATGCTTTTGAGAAGGGGTGTTGAAAGAACAACAGCAAAGTTGCTTATATAAACTGAGAATATATATATATATATATATATATATATATATATATATATATATGCATTATACCTTTCTATCCAGCAGGTGGCACTGCAGCGTTATCATGTATATTCTTTAGTAATGGCAATAAGAGGAAGTGTTTACTTTCCTCACTATGTACTCGTATACTCCTTGTTCCTGTTCCATGAAAAGATATGTTATGATATTCCTCCATGAATTTAAAGTGTATTGCTGTATATAATAAGCTTCAAGAGCATGATTTCAATACTCTGCACACTGATTTGTTCGCCTGACACAGGCTTCAGTGTATTTTTCGACCCACTAATGCCTGGATATTTTTCTTCCCCATGATCATTTATACTGGGGCATTTTCCTCACAGTTACAATTTCTACTGCGGTATTTTTTACCCCACTGATATCAGGGCTTCTTTACCCCACTGAGACAAGGGCATTATTCCCACTGGGCATGTATACAGTGACTAACAATGTATCCTACGTACAGTATGCACTTTGTGTATTGTGACATTGGCCCTGAACTCTGTGCTCTGTAGTACATATTTCTGACAAAAGTGTTTATTATCTCAAAAAATGCTGGTTGCTATGTAGCACTCAAGTACTGTATTGCTAAATATGCTAGCTGTCTGGGTAGCTGTCTGGCTGTCGTTTTGACCCTTTTACTTTAGTACTGAATTAGATAAAAGAAACAAGTATTCAGATAAAGTTGTCTGACTCACACTTTACCGATTTGTGCATTTGTTCAGGGTCAGTGGCACAGAAATCAATTAAACCCAATTGGTCCCTGCACAGCAAGCAAACAGCTGGAATTTGTAGAAGGAATTCAGTAAAGGTTGTCCCAGTATTTCTTTAATGACAGGCCTTCACACAGGTGTTTAGTGAATAGAGCATCTTGATGTGGTTCCAAACAGCAGTTCTCTTCTATATCAAAGTCCCCCTTGTATGTAGTTCCTTCCCCTAGCTAGTAAGAGGTCCACCAGGCCATAAAGCATAGGGACTAGGGAGCCAAATTAGAGGTGTGGTTGCTCGCTGGGTATCTTTGATCTACTGCAGCCTGTAAAGTGAGGAGCAAATACCACTAAGATGACAGCTAGCACGGACACTTTAGTCCACTTTGCTCCGCCCTGTAGCCAATATACCAGCCAGGCAAGGGTAACACATGGCAAAGGAATGGCAAGCAAGATCTCTTTCACCATCTAATATGCAAGAATTATGGTGGGTTTTCCAATTTCGATGGTCTAATCTAGTTGGGTCAAAGCTGCTCATAATTAACAAAGTTAAAGCGTTTGTTACCCCAACATTTCATATTCCTGATATGTGCTTTCTGTACCATGTACATGTATGACAAGATATCCTGTTCTCTTTGCATTACTTTCTTCCATGGTGTTCCTGCTGGTACCTCTGCTTTCCTATTAAAAACTGTCCACACTAAGCATGAGGGCTCTCTGCACTAAAAACATAAAATTAGTCCATAGTGTTAAAACAGAGTCCTTGTTCAGGAAAACAACTGGAACTACCCACGGTGTAGACAGAGACACAATGGGGGTTATTTACGAAAGGCAAATCCACTTTACACTTGTAGTGCACTTGGAAGTGCAGTCACTCTAAATCTAAGGGGTAGATCTGAAATGAGTGGAAGCTCTGCTGATTTTATCATCCAATCATGTGCAAGCTTTTATTTTCTTGCATGTCCCCCTCGGATCTACAGCGACTTTACTTCCAAGTGCACTTGTAGTGCACTTTTAAGTGCACTTGCAGTGCAAAGTGGATTTTCCTTTAGTAAATAACCCCCAATAAGGTGAGCATGAAATTATCCTCCACCGAACATCAACACACCAGGCCTCTTACCAAAGAAAATGGACCAATGAGTTACAGGTGGTCAATCAAACGTGATATATTCACAGCGCAACAGAACCACTTCAATTGGATCATAGATGGATGGATCCTGTATTATCACCAAATGGAAATTCATAGGGACATGTATGAAATACAAAAAGGCTCCTCATGGTGTAGTATTTAACCACTTCAATACCAGGGACTTAAACACCTTCCTGCCCAGACCAATTTTGAGCTTTCTGCGCTGTCGCACTTTGAATGACAATTGCGCGGTCATGCTACACTGTACCCAAATGAAATTTTTATCATTTTTTCCCACAAATAGAGCTTTCTTTTGGTGGTATTTGATCACCTCTACGTTTTTTATTTTTTGCTAAACAAATAAAAAAATACAGAAAATTTTGAAAAAAAATGTTTTTTTTTGTTTCAGTTTTAAAACTTTGTAAATAAGTACGTTTTCTCCTTCACTGATGGGCACTGATGGGGCTACACTGATGGGCACTGATAAGGCGGCACTGATGGGCACCAATGAGGTGGCACCAATGAAGTGGCACTGATGAGGTGGCATTGATGGACACTGATATGTGGCACTGATAGGCGGCACTGATGGGCACTGATAGGCGGCACTGATGGGTGGCACTGATGGGCGACATGGATGGGCACTGATATGTGGCACAAATTGGCACTGATAGCTGGCACGGATTGGCATGGATGGGCGGTACAGATGGGCATGGATAGGCGGCACAGATTGGCAAGGATAGGCGACACAGATGGGCATGGATGGGCATTGATAGGTGGCACGGATGGGCACTGGTAGGCAGCACAGGTGGGCACTGATAGGCGGCACAGGTGGGCACTGATAGGCGGCATTGTATTATGTTATACTGTACTAATGGATGCCAATCAATGCCAAACAATAATGCATGCCAATCAGTGATGCCCATTGTGGGCACTGATTGGCATCCATTATGGACACTGATTGGCATCCATTGTGGGCACTGACTGGCATCCCTGGTGGTCTAGGGAGGATTACCTTGTGCTGGGCATCCCTGGTGGTCTGGTGGCGTCCCTGGCGGTCCAGTGTGGGCATCCTCGGGGGGGCTGCGCTGATAATTGATCAGCACAGACCCCCCCCCCTGTCAGAGGAGCAGCCGATCGGCTCTCCTCTACTCGCGTCTGACAAACAAGAGTGAGTAAAAGCCGATCACCGGCTTTTCCTATTTACACTGTGATCAGCCGTGATGGACATGGCTGATCACGTGGTAAAGAGTCTCCGTCGGAGACTCTTCACCGAGATCGTAGTGTCAGACTGACACCCCGCAACAACGATCGCCGCAATGCGCGCCCCTGGGGGCGTGCAGCGGCTCAAAATCCTGATCACGTCATATGACGTCCGGTCAGGATTTTGAAACCACTTTGTCGCCGTGTATCTGCTATAGGGCGGGCGGCAAGTGGTTAAAGCCAGGGTGAATTTATGCAGACTCCCGCTGGGTGATCATCATGGAGGCCCTGGAGTCTGGTGAGCAAAATCTACTGATGTACCTGGATTGTACATGTGTGGGGGAGTAGTGCAGGAAGGAGTGTAGTGGGCAGGTAGGTCAGTGTAATGAGCAGGTAGGTCAATGTAGTGGGTCAGGTAGGTAAGTGTAGTGGGTCAGGTAGGTCAGTGTAGTGATCAGGTTGAGCAGTGTAGTGGACAGGTAAGTTAGTGTAGTGGACAGGTAGTGCAGTGTAGTGGACAGGTAAGTTAGTGTAGTGGACATGTAAGGCAGTGTAGTGGACAGGTAAGTTAGTGTAGTAGACATGTAGGTCAGTGTAGTGGACAGGTGGGGCAGTGCAGTGGACAGTTAGGTTAGTATAGTGAACAGGTGGGGCAGTGTAGTGGACAGGTAGGGCAGTGTAGTGGACAGGTAGGTCGGTGTATGTCCAATGTTTACTCCAGATCCCTCAGGTCATTTGTATTCCTTTTGTAGTGTAAAAGTAGAGTTTTTTTTATATGCAACTTTATTGCCTTAGAAATAAAGAACATTTGTTTCATGTATCTTAGCCTGACATTGAAAGAACAATTACACTTTTTGAAACGAAGTGGCCGTCTGTAAATGCAATGTTGAGCTCACATATATGAAACAAATGCTTTTTCTATCTAAGGCACTAATTAGCATAAAAACCCTGCTCCACTCTCAAGCACGGCCACCCGCCAACTGCGAGTGACGGTTTCTTAAATAGGTAAGGGAGGTGGCACCACCCCCTTGTGACATCACCAACTGATGCATGCTGGGGGGGCTGTCCCTGAATGGCAGTTTGGAAATGTGGTCACCCTACTCCCGCCCGCCCCCTCTACAGAACTGTGCTGCCTCTCGGTCTCCTGTATGCACAAGTAGGATGCTATGGGAGGGAAGGGGGGGAAGAGGACACTAGCGTATGTATGTGGGGGGTGATGTGAAGGGGGCAGTGGACACTGCTATAGGCAGGGCCACCCCCATAGCAGCGTCCTCTACCACACTTCACAACAACCCCTACCCCTCCCAATCCCTGCATTCTGAGCATAACGCCTTCCTGATCCCTGCATCTTGAGTGTAACGCACTCCTGAACCCTGTATTTTGAGCTTAACGCACTCCTGTTCCCTGTATCTTGAGCATAATGCACTCCTGATCCCTGCATTTTGAGCGTAACCCACTCCTGATCCCTGGATTTTGAACGTAACACACTCCTGATACCAGAATAACACCCCCCTGTTCGGTTCGCACCAGAACCTGCAAACAGACCTAAACTTTGTGTGAACTTTAGAACCCTATTAAAGTCTATGGGACTCGAACGTTCACAATCTAAAGTGCTAATTTTAAAGGCTAATATGCAAGTTACTGTCCTAAAAAGTGTTTGGGGACCTGGGTCCTGCCCCAGGGGACATGGATCAATGCAAAAAAAAGTTTTAAAAACGGCCGTTTTTTCAGGAGCAGTGATTTTAATAATGATTAAAGTGAAACAATAAAAGTGTAATATTCCTTTAAATTTCATACCTGGGGGGTGTCTATAGTATGCCTGTGAAGGGGCGCATGTTTCCCGTGCTTAGAACTGTCCCTGCACAAATTGTCATTTCGCAAGGAAAAAAAGGCTTACGCTGGTAATTGAATTTAGGGGAACCCCCACGCTTTTTTTATCAATGAATGAATTGTCGGCTAATACAGAGAACACTCATTGAGTGTTCTCTGTATTACGGGAGCCGACAATGGAAAGTGATTTTAAAATACTTTTTTTCCTTGCGAAATGACACTTTGTGCAGGGACAGTTCTAAGCACGGGAAACATGCGCCCCTTCACATGCATACTATAGAGACCCCCCAGGTATGAAATTTAAAGGAATATTACACTTACACAGAGGCATACCTCCAGCTCTGCAGCTCTCATTGGCCCTCTTATGACTCATCCCCCCTCCCTTCCTGGCAAACTCTCATGAGAGCGAGAGAGAGAGAGAGAGAGAGAGAGCTGTGCATGATGTCATAAACCTAGGCTTTTTACCAGACAAGAAACATGAAGTGGGCTGTATCAGGTATTTACCGGCAGAAAAAAAATGTTTTACTATCCAAAGTTAAAACAAGAGCAGAAGACTTACTAGATGTAAAGTTGAAAAAAAATACTCAAGGTCCACTTTAAGCTTTTGTAAGAAATTTACTTGACAATGCCATGATAAAATTGTTATATTCTTCATGTAACCAGCATCCCTACAGGAATGTTAGTAGAAACACACATTTTGTGGCACTATCTCTAGCATATAGGAGAAATCCTGGTAAACTGTCCATGTACATACAATAATATCTCTTTGTAACAAAGAAGGCTCATACGCCTCGGATCTGTGTGAACACACTAAACTATTAGAAGAGGGCAGACAATCAATTAAGTGTTTGTTAACCTGAAAAAAAAAAAATCCTGCTCCTTTAAAGCATTTTATACAGCAAAGTGCTTGTGCTGTATAACCTGGACCCCTGTAACACCTACAAAATCTGTCTGGGCCTGCCAGTTTCTGCCCTCCCCTATGTAAATTGACCACGATATATCATGGCTGCTGAGCCCTGTGATCCGTTTATGTGCCTCCGTCATCCGCTCTCTGCTGTCCTCCTCTGTGCTCCTCTCCCCCCTTCCCTCCCTGCCTGTCAGCTCTGTGTCTGCAGCTGTCAGGCCAGGAGAGGAGAAAGCCCGCTGGTTACATGGACACAAATCAGCATTCAGAAATCAGGAATATAGCAGCTTATTTTTTTACAAAGCACAGACTTCTTACATGGAGTACCTTACATGATTAAACAGAAAGGATAGTGTAAATTGTATATAGTAGCTTAACAACTACTTTAAGGAATAGGTTTTTATACATAGGTGGGGGTAATGTCAGGAATTTACATATTATTTAACCACTTGCTTACTGGGCACTTAAACACCCTTCCTGCCCAGACCAATTTTCAGCTTTCGGTGCTCTCACAATTTGAATGACAATTACTCAGTCTTGCAACACTGTACCCAAATGAATTTTTTGTCCTTTTTTCCCCACAAATAGAGCTTTCTTTTGGTGGTATTTGATCACCTCTGGGGTTTTTATTTTTTGCGCTATAAATGAAAAAAGACCGAAAATTTTGAAAATAAACGCATATTTCTTTGTTTCTGTGACAGAATTATGCAAATTATTAATTTTTCAATCGCAGCGCCAGCAGTGAGGAGAGCCATGATTGGCCACAGACAGGATGCCTGTGGCCAATCATAGCTCAGGCTGTGTAGTGCACGCCCCACACTATATAAGGCCGCCAGCGCGGCGGCCTTGTGTAGTGTGTTGACGTCTGAAGCAGTGGGTGTTCTGTGTACCTTCAACACAGTACACACCGATCGTTTTCGGACGATTTTCGATCTTGCTGTTGTGTAGTGGTTGTTGTCTGCGTGCCCTGACCGCAGTATACACCGCTATATTCACCTCACCTATATAGCTAGTGATCTATCTTTTATAATAGAGCTTGCAGTCAGTAGTGTTAGGAGCTAGTGCGTGCTGTCTGCGTGCTCTGTACCCAGTACATACCGCTATATCCACCTACATAGCTCTTCTCTATTTGAGCCCACTTGCCATCTGCAGGAGTTATTGGAAGCACCAGTGCCTAAGGCCCAATTTTTCTGCCCCTGTTTAACAGGGGCGTTTAAGTAAAATTTTTGATGCAATGCTTTGCAGCAAGGCTAATTCCTGCAATAAAACAAGAGTATATGGTAGAGGTTGCAGTGTCGTGGCACCAGCACCAGTGCCTAAGGCCCAATTTTTCTGCCCCTGTTTAACAGGGGCGTTTAATTAAAATTTTTGATGCAATGCTTTGCAGCAGGGCTAATTCCTGCAATAAAACTAGAGCATATGGGAGAGGTTGCAGTGTCGTTGCACCAGCACCTAAGGCCCAATTTTTCTGCCCCTGTTTAACAGGGACATGTAATTACAATTCTTGATATAATATTTCACAGGAGGGCCCGTTCCTGTGCCCACCCAGAGTAACTGTGAGGACTTATAGTGTTGTGGCACCAGCACCACAACCACCAAAGGTCAATTTTTCTACCACTGTTCAACAATGGCATGTAATTACAATTCTTGATATAATCGTTCACAGCAGGGCGCTCCAGCGCCCACCAAGAGTCACTTTGAGGGCTTACAATGTTGTGGCAAAACCAACACCTTGTTCCGCCATTTCTGCAGAGCATATAGGGCAGGCCCCTACTTTCAAACATCCAACTTACAAACATCTCCTACTTGCAAACGGAAGGAGACAACAGCAAGTGAGATAAAAAAAGATGGACGACAAAACAAATTATACAGGGGTGATAACCCTTCCCTATGTTTTCCAAAAAGCTTAAAAATTTTTTTTTGACTGGAGCTACACTTTAAAAATGTAACAGTTGAAAATTACAAACAGATTCAACTTAACACAACAAACCTACACAGTCCCTGTCTTGTTTGCACCGCCTGTATACTGCTGTTCTGAGTATATAGGGCCTGGGGGCCACACGCATTTCCTTTTTTTAATATGGGTATGGGGTTCCCCTTAATATGCGTACAAGACCCAAAGGGGCTGGTAATGGGCAGGGAGGGCTACCCATGCCATTTTTCTCAATGATTTTCAACCATATTGCAGGAACCAGATATAACATTAAAACCGCAAGCAGCTTTAAATGACGTTATTTCCGTTAAATGTCATTTTGTGCAGGGACTGTTCTAAACACGGGAAACACGTGGCACTTCACAGGCATACTACAGACACCCCCCAGGCACCATATTTAAAGGAATATTTCACTTTTTTTTCCACTTTAATCGTCATTAAAATCAGTGCTCCCGCCAAAACGGCCGTTTTTAAAACTTTTTTTTGCATTGACCCATGTCCCCTGGGGCAGGAGCCAGGTCCCCAAACCCTTTTTAGGACAGTATCTTGCATATTAGCCGTTAAAATTAGCACTTTTAATTTCGAACTTTCGAGTCCCATAGACTTCAATTAGGTTCTAACGTTCGTACGAATTTGGGGTCCGTTCGAAAGTTCTGGTGCGAACCGAACCAGGGGGTGTTCGGCTCATCCCTACCCCCTGGTTAATGACAAAATATTACATGAAAAACTAGCAAAAAAAAAAAAAAAGACCTGACCTCTCAATGGCAAAAACTCCATGTGCAAAATGAAAAAGGAAAAAATGAAATAATGAAAATGAAAAAATGGGTGGATATCTTACCCCTAAACCAGAAATTAGTATACATGGTATATATTCAATTGAAAATGAATCAATAAATAATCTGTGTCCCCCCAATACTAATAAGGAGATATGCCTCAGAAATTAGTCAGGAAACAATTCAAATCCAAATCTATATTTAGCCCTGCTGGTTGGAGGGTGTCTAATTGGAAAATACATTTGGTTTCATTTTGTGAAATTTTTATTATTTTATTCTGCCCTCGCCAGTGGCCTTTGATTTTAACTGTAGCATAGAAAATCATGCATGTTGGGTTCCTTCTATGGTAGTCTCTGAAATGTCTCGAGAAACTGTGCTTATAAAAAACATTTTTTATATTGTTAATATGTTCCCTGATTCTGACACATAGCTGCCTTGTGGTTCTTCCCACATATTGTTTGTGGCATGGGCATACTATGACAAAAGTCACATGGGTACTGTTACAAGTTATTAGTTTGTTTATTTTATATTCATTTCCATTCACTGTTGAAGTAAAATTAAATTTTTTCTTACTGTTTTTTTTTTTTTGCTGACTCTACATGTCACGTACCTAGTGGATGAGCCTGACCTGCAGGGAGAGACCTCTCTTGCGGCTCCGACTCGAGGGCCCTGGTAGGGTATACAGGAAGCACAAGAGTCAGGAGTGGCACGAGTGCCTGGCAGGATCAACAGCAGCGGATGGATCTGGAACCCAGGAAGCACTGTGTAGGGGAACCTCTGACAGGATCAGGAGACAGGCTGGAACCAAGAAGGAGCTGGATCGGCAGGCGGGTGCAGCAGGCTGTAACTGAGCACCAGGCAGGCAGCAGGAACCAGGAACCTGGACTCTGGAGCAGGACTTCAGGCTGTAACTGGACTGCAGGCAGGAGCTGGACCAACAACTGGAAGCTGCGAAAGAGGGAAGGGGGCTCTCAGTGGATCAGAAGATTCTAGTGTGGTGGTCTCATCCCTGATAAATTTTGAACAAAAAAATCCCCCTATATAAATGGGATTATAAGTGACCACCAACACCACACACAAATCAAAAACATGAATATTTTATTAACAAATACAGAATAAAAGATACACATAAATACATTAAAACCAGAGGGACTACTAAGCAAACAGTGTCCCAAAGGTGTAGCAAAATGTTATAAACACTTAATTACATTAAAAAAAAAATATATATATATATTAATCATACTCTAAGCTGATCACCCCACACCCGACACGTTTCTAGTTGCTGAAAACTTTCCTCAGGGGTGAAGAGCAAAAATTTGGGTGGTAAGTTCATAATTCTGAAATATTAAATCAAAGATAGATGTATTGGGACCATTCCATACAAATGCCTGTCATTCGTTTGTGTGGCTTTGTCCCAGACTGGTATTTGGCCATGACTACTTCCCTTTTGGTTCACCCTTCCCAATCTTCTGTGTAAAGAAAGAACGGGTTGCACAAATCTGAAGGTGCCTCAATTCTCATATACAAAAGGTTTAACTCAAAATAAGCAAAAAGCCTCAATAGGCTCAAGATTTGCAAAGAGAATGTGCCCGCAGGAGAGAGTGAAGCCAGGGGCTTCTTCGGCCCATAGATTAATTGACAAGTCACAGAGTGTTTCCATGTATGTGGCAAAGGGATGTAGCCAAGGACAAAGCTACACAAACCAATGACAGGCATTTGTATGGAATGGTCCCAATACATCTATCTTTAATATCTCAGAATTATCAACTTACCACCCAACTTTTTGCTCTTCAGCCCTGAGGAAAGTTTTCAGCAACTAGAAACGTGTCGGGTGTGGGGTCATCAGCTTAGAGTATGATTAATATTTATTGGTTGTTTTTTTTTCTCTTTCAATAATTTTTATTGAATTTAAATCTTTGATAAATACATCATGTATCATCAAAAAATAGGTGTAAAGCAAAAACATAACAGAAAAGACATAAAGTTTAAATAAGGCAGGATTCATCAATCAGTAAAAGACAAGTTATACAAGGTATCTTATACAATTATATCTGGGACTATTATATGGCATGAAAGACTTGGAAAGTAAGGATGCACTTCTTTTAGATTTACAACCTCTAAGTAAAAAAAAAAAAAACATTGTCAAAGGTCTAAAGCCAACTAGAAAAAGCAAAAAGCTATCTAAGTCTTAATAAGGATATACGTGGTCTCTTAAGGCTTGAAAAGGAAAGCTATAAATGTTGTATAGGAGGAGAAGTTGAGCTCGATCCAGAGCAATGATAACCCATTATGAACGAAAAGCATTATATGGAAAATAAATTTCCATAAAAACTTCTATAAGGCAAACAGCCTAGGAGTAAGTAAATAAGACCTTCACGAAATCGCTATAGTCCAGTCTGCTCTCCGTATGTTTGTTATCTATTCATTAAGAGACTTCGTAAAATACAAATATGAAATTTATATTAATAATATATAAATAAGGAAAAAAAAAATATATATATATAGAGAAAAGGAAAGGAAAAAAGACAAAAACTTAATTAAAGCTTGAGTGGGGGGGTAGAAGATTTAATTCGTAAACGTAGCGGCAACTTCTACGGAGACCCCCGAGATCACCACTCCACCCCAATGGGCTCACACTGTGGAGAGGGATAGCTCGGGGAATTCCCGCCGAAGAACCCCCCACCTCCGTCCCTTCAAACCCCCGGACAGCACCCAGAATTTGTGCTCCCCGGAGGGAAGCGAACGGTCAAACCTTAGAATTCCCAAGTCTATACCAAATAACCTCTTCAGAACTAGTAAACTCCGGTCAGAACCACAAAGATTAACTGAGGATTAATGCAGTAGAATAAGGTAACATCGGATCAATAACTAAATATAAGAAATCCTGCGTAAAGAAAAGCAAAAAAAAGGAAAAATAGAAAGTGTATTCAGGAGAGAAGAGGGAGGGTAAGGAAGGGAGGGTTGTACAGGATTCAGGGTCCTGGCTCCATCCATGTAAAATTTAAGACAGAAGGTGTCCTGGAAACAATTGTACTTTGATGTGTTGGGCCCATGGATCCCATGTCAATTCAAATTGTTGTGTGGTATTCCGTAATTTAGCTACTATTTGTTCCTGAACCATAATCCAGGAGATTTTGTGCCTGGTAGCCCCGAGAGAAACTCTAGAAGTTTTCCAAGCTTTTGCTAAAGAAATCTTGGCTCCCAAGCACATAAAAAAGATTAGTTGTAGAGTATGTTTAGGGGTATTGTGTAACCTGCGGTTCAGAAGGATATATGAAGGATCTAGTGGAATTGGGGCTTTCGTGACCTTCCGTACTAGATGAATAAAGTTATTCCAAAAGTTTCGTATGCGGGGACACGTCCACCATATATGTAACATAGTACCTAAATGACCACATCCTCTGAAACAGAGCGGTGAAATCTCTGGGTACATCTTTGAAAGTCTCACAGGAACATAATACCATTTCGTTAGAATTTTGACATTAGCTTTGATTAAGGAAATATTCAAAATACCTTTAGATGATCGTCTAAAAACTTGAAACCACATTTCCGTATCTAGTTGGATGTCCAAGTCTTCTTCCCAAGAACGAGCATATGTCGGTTTATCATTCCTATCTGCCAGGGACGAGTAGATGAGGGAAATACCTCCTTTGCGGAGGCCTTGTTTTAAGCACCATTGCTCGTAAATCGTAACCTTGTAACTATTTGATTTATCAAGTTCAAGAGATTGTATAAAACGTTTAATCTGAGAGAGTCTCAATTGTTCTGAATCGGGCATCTCTAGTTTGGAGTAGCAGTGGCCCATTGAAATGGGTTGGTTGTTTTTTTTTAATGTAATTATGTGTTTATAACATTTTGCTACACCATTGGGACACTGTTTGCTTAGTAGTCCCTCTGGTTTTAATGTATTTATGTGTATCTTTTGTTCTGTATTTGTTAATATAATATTCATGTTTTTGATTTGTGTGTGGTGTTGGTGGTCACTTATAATCCCATTTATATAGGGGGATTTTTTTGTTCAAAACAACTGGAAGCTGGACAACAGACAGGCGCCAGGAACCAGGATGCTGAGAGCAGGGTAGTCAGACAAGCCGGGTCGGTGATCAGGTGGTCAGTAGAGGTACAGCGGATCAAGCAGGAGGGTAGTCGGGGAAGCCGGGTCGATAATCAGGCAGACAGCAGAGGTACCAGAGGATCAAGCAGAAGGGTAGTCAGACAAGCCGAATTCAGGTGCAGGCGGATAGCAGGGATGGTAGGTAGACAAGCCGGGTAAGTAAGCACAGGAGACAGGTTCTCAGGGTCAGGATACACACACGCTGTAGATCAGACAGCTAGATCTCAGTGTGACCGTCAGAACTAAATAGCCCCTCTGGTGCCATCAGGCGCACTCACGCGTGCACGGGCGAACGCGCGGCGGAAGGCCCAGACCGTCTGTCACTGGCAGGATGTTCCTGACACTACATGGTAAACATTTCCCACATTTATAGAAACCTTTGAAGTTTTTGGATATTTTAATTTGTTTAGGTGGATCTAGAGCATTGTGTACCAGTCTATTTCTTAGAGATGGTGCTTTTCCATATATAAAAGTAGGCCTGGTTGGTAGTATAGATCTTAAAACATTGTCAGACTGTAAGATTGGCCATTGCTTTTTTATTACCATCTCTAAGGCCTTATGCTGTCTATTGAATCCCGTATGGAAGGTCATATCAATGTGTTTGTTCTTTTTCTTCTTTTTTTGGGGCTTGCCTTCTTTTATCATATTTCTATCCATCTGTTTTAATTTTTTCTTCAGTGCTTGCAGTTCTTTTTCTTTATATCCCTTTGCCTTGAATCTGTTGATTATTATAATTGATTGTTCTTCAAATTCTTTTCAATTACTGCAGTTTCTATATAGACGCATTAGTTGTCCTTTTGGTTTAGTTACCAATCCACTGAGGGTGGTGGCAGCTATTGGTTGGGAATGGGATACCCGTTTCTATCTGTGGTTTTGAAGAATGTACGTGTGGTTAGAAATCCATTATTCTTATATACCTGTAGGTCAAGGTAGTCAATGCTTTGTCTGTTCCAGTTACCTGTAAAAGTGATCCCATAGATATTTTGGTTTATCTCATCGAAGAAGTTCTGTAATTGTTCTTCTGTGCCCTTCCATATGACGATATCGTCTATATACCTACGATAGAATTTAAGATTTTCTCTCAGTACACTATATATTTGTTCCTCTTCCCACCGATTTAGAAACAGGTTTGCCACGCTAGGGGCGTATTTTTCCCCCATAGCTACCCTTTTTGTTTGGGTGTAGTAATCCCCTTTATGCCTGAAGTAGTTGTGGCTCATGGCTAATTTTAAACCTTCAGTAATATATTTGGTATGTTAATTTTTTAGATCTGTTAAGTAGTGTGGAATGGGCATTGTATAAACAACAAATGAACAGACCAAATATATTACTATATTATTATAATAATAATAATATTATTATAATAAATAATAATTATTATTATTATTATTCTTATAAATAATAAATAATATTTTTATATTATATTATATATAACATGTTTTTTTGTTTTTAACAAAAAAAAATTAGACTTTAGTATCCCTTTAATCACAGAGCTCAAAAAAAAAAAAAAAAAAAAGGTTGAATGCACTTGGCATCTTCCAACCCAGAAGAGAACCAGTGCTGGATTTCAGGGCGAGTAAGTCCACAGTGGACAGCACCTGAGAGGAAGTGAGTAATTCAGCTACAGTTGCTTATTATTTTATATGCTGCTGGGGACTATTTAGAAATTGAAAATGTACCTGGATATGGGCTTTAACCACTTCAGCCCCGGACCAATAAACAGCCTAAGGACCAGAGGTATTTTTACAATTTCGCACTGCACTGCTTTAACTGGTAATTGCGCGGTCATGCAATGTTGTACCCAAACGAAATTTGCGTCCTTTTCTTCCCACAAATAGAGCTTTCTTTTGATGGTATTTTATTGCCTCTGCGATTTTTATTTTTTGCGATATAAATGGAAAAAAGACCGAAAATTTTGAGAAAAAATGATATTTTCTACTTTTTGTTATAAGAAAAATCGAATAAACTCAATTTCAGTCAAACATTTAGGGCAAAATTTATTCAGCCACATGTCTTTAGTAAAATAAATGTCAATAAGCGTATATTTATTGGTTTGCGCAAAAGTTATAGCGTCTACAAACTAGAGTACATTTTCTGGAATTTACACAGCTTTTAATTTACGACTGCCTATCTCATTTCTTGAGGTGCTAAAATGGCAGGGCAGTACAAACCCCCCCCAAATGACCCCATTTTGGAAAGTAGACACCCCAAGGAAGTTGTGGAGAGGCATGTTGAGCCCATTGAATATTTTTTTTGTCCCAAGTGATTGAATAATGACACAAAAAAAAAAAAAAAAGTTTACAAAAAGATTTCACTAAATGATATATTGCTCACACATGCCATAGTTATATGTGGAATTGCACCCCAAAATATATTCTGCTGCTTCTCCTGAGTACGAGGATACCACATATGTGGGACTTTTTTGGAGTCTAGCTGCGTACGGCACCCCGAAAACCAATCACTGCCTTCAGGGTTTCTAAGGGTGCAAATTTTTGATTTCACTTCTCACTACCTATCACAGTTTCGAAGGCCATAAAATGCCAAAATAACACAAAACCCCCCCAAATGACCCCATTTTGGAAAGTAGACACCCCAAGCTATTTACTGAGAGGCATGTTGAGTCCATGAAATATTTTATATTTTGCCACAAGTTGCAGGAATTTTACAATTTTTTTTTTTTTGCACAAAGTTGTCACTAAATGATATATTGCTCACACATGCTATGGGCATAAGTCAAATTACACCCCAAAATAAATTCTGCTGCTTCTCCCGAGTACAGGGATACCACATGTGGGAGACTTTTTGGGAGCCTAGCCACGTACGGCACCCCGAAAACCAAGCACTGCCTTCCGGATTTAAATATAAAATGCTACCAAAAAAACTGTTAGCGATCGCAGGGATCAGGCCTGACTCTGCGATCGCTGCAGTTATGTGTTTATTGTTTTGTAAGTGACAGTGATCGATCGATACTGCACTTGGGTGGGCTGGGCAGAGGGGCAAAACGCAGGTGCTAGCAGGTATCTGGGCTGATCCCGCTAACAATGCGTTTTTTTGGAACCCTAAACTGCTGGGGATGCTAGTATAGATCTGATCAGATCAGATATTGATCTGTTCAGATTCTATACCACTACGGGAGGTTTATGCTTTGCGTGTGGGTGTTAGCAGTACTGGCACTAACCTAGCGCTGCCTGGGGCGACGCAGACCCTGACCCTAAAACCTAATTGATATCACCCGCCGGGTGATCAGGGGGTTAAACCTTTATTGGGTAATAAATGGTGGGTGCCCTGATGCTATAAAAAGCAAACTAACCAGAGTCACCCGTAACACTTATACGGTGATCACTGGTGAAAGGGTTAACTAGGGGCAATCAGGGGGTTCAAATTTTTATTAGGTAGTATATGGGGGTCCCTGGCACTATATAAAAACCTGACGGGGAACCTAAATAACTAACTGGCTAACCAGCGTCACCAGTGACACTTATACTGTGATCGCTGGTGAAAGGGTTAACTAGGGGCAATCAGGGGGTTAAAACCATTATTGGGTAGTATATGGGGGTACCTAACGCTATAAAAATCTGGCGGTGAACCTAAAAAAATTAACTAGCTACCTAGCGGCACTAGTGACACTAATGCAGCGATCAGAAAAACTATCGCTTAGTGACACTGGCAAAACGGGGTGAAAGGGTTAACTAGGGGCAATCAGGGGGTTAAAACCATTATTGGGTAGTATATTGGGGTACCTAGCGCTATAAAAACCTGGCGGTGAACCTAAAAAAAAACTAGCTACCTAGCGACACTAGCGACACTAATGCAGCGATCAGAAAAATTATCGCTTAGTGACACTGGCAAAAGGGGGTGAAAGGGTTAACTAGGGGCAATCAGGGGGTTAAAACCATTATTGGGTAGTATATCGGGGTACCTAACGTTATAAAAACCTGGCGGTGAACCTAAAAAAATAACTAGCTACCTAGCGGCACTAGTGACACTAATGCAGCGATCAGAAAAACGATCGCTTAGTGACACTGGCAAAAGGGGGTGAAAGGGTTAACTAGGGGCAATCAGGGGGTTAAAACCATTATTGGGTAGTATATCGGGGTACCTAGCGCTATAAAAACCTGGCAGTGAACCTAAAAAAATAACTAGCTACCTAGCGACACTAGCGACACTAATGCAGCGATCAGAAAAATGATCGCTTAGTGACACTGGCAAAAGGGGTGAAAGGGTTAACTCTAGGGGCAATCAGGGGGTTAAACCTTTATTGGGGGGTGGTAGGGGGCTACCCTGGACCTAACACTAACTGCCCTGACAGTTTTCACTGTTACAACTGTGCAGTGATCAGTAAATAAATGATCACTGCAATCAGTGACACTGTGACTGGGGGGGAGGGGGGGATCGGGGGGGATTGGGGGGGGGGTTGTGTACCTATGTGTACCTATGTGTTAGAGTAGTGTTTTGGTGCACTTACTTTTAGTCTTCTCCTCGTAGTCCGGTCAAAAAACCGCCCCGAGGAGAATGACATCACTTCCTCCTTCCTGTGTATACAATACACAGTGGGAGGAAGCTTCTCATTCGCCAGGAGCGATCCAGAGGGGGTGGCCAGAAACCAACGGCCATCCCCTCATCACGGATCGCTCCTGAAGCGAACCGGACCGCCGTATCCAGCGCGGATACCCCCACCCGCTGGAAGGCAGGCACGTACATGTACGTGCTTGTGCCTACCTGTGCCATTGCAATGACGTACAATGACAATACGGCGGTCCTTAAGTGGTTAAACTACAGCTTTCCCCAGCAATGAATTTTATCATTTTTGCTAAAGTGCTTTCTTTCCACAACTTAAGGGACACCAGGGTCTCTACTTTTCCTGTTACAACACTGGGATGCTGAGATGGTGGTAATGATTCATTTATACAGTATATTTAATGTATTTATATAGTACTGACAATTTGCTCAGTGCTTTACATACAGTACACTAACAGCAGACCTTGCCAAAAAGGAGCCTACAGTATAAGGCAGGTGTAATGCTACCCCCGCAGGAGCCACTTGAATTTTTGTGCCCGGTTCTCACACTGATTAATCCACAGCCAGTCACAGGGTATTTTCACACACAGCCAGGTGCACACACTCTTCTGCTCGTTGTCTCCAATAACCAGTCTAGGGGATGTGTTTTCTGTTTTATTTGGAAGGAATTTGGTAGGATACTCCAAATTAACTATTCACATGCGAGGGCAACTTTCTTATGCACTTACACACAATTGGATTTTCCGGCAGATTTGGTCCGGAATCCGTCACATAATTTGATCGTGTGTGGGCTCCAGCTGACTTTTTTTCCCAAAAGTCTGACGGATCTAGAAATAAAACATGTTTTAAATTTATCCGACGGACTCAAGTCCGACAGAATAAAAATATGGAAAACTGTTCATCTGTGTGCTAGTCTGACAGACCAAATACGACGCAAGGGCGGCTATTGGCTACTGGCTATTGAACTTCCTTGTTTAGTCCCGTTTACCTCATCACGTTCCAAACGAATGGACTTTCGAACAAACATAGTCCGGTCGTGTGTGACCAAGTCCGTTCATTCAAAAAGTCCATCGGACCTCTGCCGAAACTCTGTCAGGAAGACCACCGGACCTAGTCCGTCGAAAAGTCTGGTCATGTGTATGCGCCATTAGTAGAACTGTGTAGCAGATGGTACAGAATAAAGCAAAGTCCCTTTGTAGCATAAGGAAATTAGTAGACTTTACTTCTTGAAGACACCAGCCAGTGTTCCCTTTAGCTTACACCCAGTAAACTGTCGCCTAGCACCAAGAGGGGGATTTAGCAACACCAGTCTCTAGGATCCCTTTAGGGGGTCTGTACTCACAAGGCCCTTGCTACAGGTCACCTTCCTACGTGATACCAGACAGGATCCATAGACATCCTCCCTCAATCAGGAGGACCATGGGTTTCAGCTTCAAAGTTTCAGGCCCTCAGGTCACCCACCTGAGGCAGCATGGGAGCCTGTGCTGAGGAGGGGCAGCAGCCCCCTCCCTACCTGGACCTCTCTCTGTAAAGGAAGACCCAGAGCCCATGTGCTCATCAAATATAAATACAAACACCCAGCATGCATTGGGGTACCTCCCCTTCTAATTGGCTAGGGCTGCCTGAATATTTATGCTCTCTTCTACATGGTTTCCATCCAGTGTCTATCACCTTTCATAGCTACTAGACCAGTGTGAAACTTCAAGACAGCATGAGCAGCACTGAGCAGGCTATGGTAAACAATCACAGCCCCTGTTAAAGTGTTTGTTACTCTAAAAAAATATCCTGTTCCTTTTAACCCTTTTGCTGCCAGAGCCGTTTTGCGTTTTTTGCACACATGTTTAAAAAATCATTTTAGGCATGAAGATTGCACAAAACCTACAAATATTATATATTGTCTGAAAGCAGATACCCTAGAACAGGGATATGCAATTAGCGGACCTCCAGCTGTTGCAGAACTACAAGTCCCATGAGGCATAGCAAGACTCTGACAGCCACAAGCCATGACACCCAGAGGCAGAGGCATGATGGGAATTGTAGTTTTGCAACAGCTGGAGGTCTGCTAATTTCATATCCCTGCCTTAGAGAATAAAATAGTTGTAGTGCTGATATTTAATGTCACACAATATTACCGCAAAAATCTAGAGAATGCTCAATTTGAGTAAAAAACACACTAACATAAATTTTAGGGCAAACAAACGCAATAAATTACCCAAATTTTTGATAAAAGACGAGGTTGCATCTAGTAAATAAATACCCAACATGCCAAACCTTAAATTTCTGTGCGCCCAAAAAATGAAATGGAATTAAACTTCAGTACCCTATATTTTCTATAGGCGATGCTTCAACAGCACCCTATAGGCCATCAGTTTAGTGTTATGGAGGCAGTCTTGTGTTAGAATTATTGCTCTCATGCCAGTGTGCATGCCAATATGTAACATGTGTATTGCAATCAACGTTTTCACACGTAGGCGCCCGGACGCATGCATTTACGTTCATGTGTGTGTAAATGTGAGGGGGCTCAAATCATTTTTTGGGGGGGATTTTATGTGCTTGGGTGTAACTTTATTTTTTTGGCACTTTTTGAGGGGGAGCGGGTACCTAGTTTTAATAGGTACCCGCTCGAACCTCCGGCTCAGATTGCTGCAGCAATCCACGAGCATGTTTCGCCACACCCCCCCCCCCCCCTCCCTACAGCCTTCTGGGACACATACAGAAGGCTGCGGGATCATTCACAAAGTGCAGCGTGACTCGCACATGCACAGACAGAAACCGGCTGTTTCTCTAGCTTAAAATGTCGGCGCCTGACATTGTGGATCACTGGACAGGTAAGTGTCCTTGTTTTAAAAGTCAGCATTTACAGTATTTGTAGCTGCTGGCTTTTATTTATTATTTTTGTATTTTTTGGGGGAGACTGGAGCTTCTCTATAAGGTGCTGCAAACTAGAAGTGCTAATGCTAATCACTATTACAGTAAGAAATCACTCTATGCCAGCTTTAAAAACAGTAGTTCCACTATTAGGGCAATAGTTATTGCCTTACAGAAATGATTATGCCCAGGGCTGGACTGGGACAGAAATTTGGCCCATCAGCACTTCCTTACATCAGAGTGTCCCATCACCGGCCCCCTTACATCAGAGTGTCCCATCAGCACCCCTTACATCAGAGTGTCCCATCAGCACCCCTTACATCAGAGTGTCCCATCAGCACCCTCTTACGTCAGAGTGTCCCATCAGCAGCCCCCTTACATCAGAGTGTCCCATCAGCAGCCCCCTTACATCAGAGTGTCCCATCAGCAGCCCCCTTACATCAGAGTGTCCCATCAGCAGCCCCCTTACATCAGAGTGTCCCATCAGCAGCCCCATTACATCAGAGTTTCCCATCACCAGCCCCCTTACATCAGAGTGGCCCACTGAACCATCGGCCCACCGGGAAACTCCCGGTAGTCCCGATGGCCAGTGCATGTCTGATTATGCCTCACAGAAACAAAGCATAAAGAAACAAGTGCAGTATCTTACCCCGTGCTGTTACTAGATTGTTTTTATTTTTCATTAGATGCTTCTTTTGCATTTCACAATTTTCTAATTACATAATGGCAATACCATTAATTCAGATTGTTTTTTAGTCCATAAACTATATGATTCAGGGTTATTACTTCACACTCAATAAATCAAAAGTTATATTTATAACTTGGGTCTTAGATTCATGTTTAATTATTCATAAATGAATGCGCTATGCACATTCACCTAAGTAATGTATCTGTATTTTGAACGTCTCAAAATTATACTAATGAATCAATTTGCGTGTAGAATTATATAAGTAAATTGGATTCAGTTTTCGTTCAGGAAACAGGAAATATTAAACCTTTGAAATGCTAATGATACAAGTCCAACATGTGACAAACTCATACCTCTGGAAAAAAAGTCATTATTTGTAAATTAGTCACACCTCTGAATTAGAAAAATAGCTCTGATTAACCACTCAAAGACCGACATGTTAAATTTACTTCCTGTCCAAGCCATTTTTCAGATTTCAGCACTGAGAGATTTTGACTGTCAACTATTTGGTTATGCAACACTGTCTGTACCTGAATGCATTTTATACCATTTTCTTTAGACAGGTATAGCTTTCTTTTGGTGAAATTTAATTACCACTGTTTTTTTTTGTTTTGTTTTTTACTATATAATATAAAAGGAGCAAATAAATAAATAAATAAATCAACTTGATTCCTTGTTTCTGGTATAAAACGTTGCAAATAAATAATCTATCTTCATAAATTTATATCAAAATGTATTCTTCCGCTACATTTATGTGGTATTAAAAAAATACTTGTATATTATTTAGACTGTTTGAAAGTTATAGAGTCTACAAACCATGGTATACAGTATATATTTGAAATGTATAAACACTGATGTACTGACTGCCTATATCAATTGAGGCCCTAAAATGCTAAGACAGTAACCCACCCCCACCCCCTCCCCACACACACACACACACACAAAGTCCAAGGTACTTAGGAACAGGCTTCTTTTTTTTTTCCAACAATCGTTTTGTAAAATGAAAAAAGTTAATAAAATTCTATAACTTGTTTTCACAAAATTTCAATTTAAAAAGTTATTTCTCACACCCCAAACATTTTCTTCTACACTTTCTGAGTGTGAATGGGGCTTGACAGCTGAGTGTATCTGGCCACTCCCTCCTTTGTACTTGTATTAAGCTGGCTATACATTATGCAATCTGATTGTATAATCTCTGTACAATTTCCTTTAGACTTATCAAAATTATGGAATAAGAGTACCCACCATAACAATCTATTCAATTTGTATCAAATCAGACAGGGCCTTGCACTACATAGGTGATGGTAGACCTGAACAGTGGCGGCGGGTGCTCCAAAATTTTTTTTTGGGGGGGGGGGCGCAAACAAACTGACAAATACTGAAACCCCCCCCCCATCCACATCAATTGCAGCCTCACTTTGCCCATCAATTGTAGCCTCACTGTGACCATCAAATGCAGCCACTTGTGCCCGTCAAATGCAGCCACTTGTGCCCATCATATGCAGCCACTTGTGCCAATCAAACGCAGTCACTGTGCCCATCAAATGCAGCCACTTGTGCCCATCACATGCAGCCACTTGTGACCATCATATGCAGCCATTTGTGCCCATCAAATGCAACCACTTGTGCCCATTAAATGCAGCCACTTGAGCCCATCATATGCAGTCACTTGTGCCCATCAAATGAAGCCACTTGTGCCCATCAAACGCAGCCACTGTGCATCAAATGCAGCCACTGTGCCCATCAACTGCAGCCAGTTGTGCCCTTCATATGCAACCACTTGTGCCCATCATATGCAGCCACTTGTGCCAATCAAATGCAGCCACTTGTGCCCAGTATATGCAGCCACTTGTGCCTATCAAATGCAGCCACTTGTGCCCATCATATGCAGCCACTTGTGCCCATCATATGCAGCCACTTGTGCCAGTCAAATGCAGCCACTTGTGCCCAGTATATGCAGCCACTTGTGCCCAGTATATGCAGCCACTTGTGCCCATCATATGCAGCCACTGTGCCCACGGCTCTGACAGACCTCCCTGGCACTTACCGCCAGGCAGCAGCTCCTCTCAGTGCAGTGAGTGCACCAGAGCAGCGGCGACCTCCTCTCCAGCGTATGTCTCCTCCGCTAAGTCCCCTCCTCTTCCTAAGTGCCAGGCATCCAGTAGGGTGGCTTTGCGCTTTGGCCAATCAGGAAACAGGTCTAACGCCTTGCCTCCAAGTTGGCGGCGAGGAAGGTTAGTGTGAAAATAGTGAAAATGAATTTGCTATCGTCACACAATTGGGTGGGTTCAGGGTACACTCTCTGTGCCCGATCCCATCCTATTTTGAAGCATATTAGAGCCTCTGGCTCTAATCAGGTGCTTCGAAAAGTACCACTCCTTCCCGCCACCACCATAGGAATCCATGCGTCCGGTATCCTGAAAGGGACCGCGCCCGTGCGCCCACGGTGCATGAGTCGCCACTGGACCTGAAGGAGATTGTATGATCAGATTGTATGATCATCTTGATCGAAGTGGGTGAAAATAAAACAAGAGGTGGTATAGTAATGAGGCAATCATACCCTATTCTGAGATGTAGTAAGGCAGAGCATGGTCAGAGTTGAAGCTTCCTGGAATGGCACATGATCTACAGGAAGTGCTGGAATCAGAAAGCATTTTTTAACATTTCTGTGATAGACCCAACTAGGACAGGTTTTTTTGGAGGGGACTGCAGGGTAGCCCCTTGCCTACTAACTATGGACCCTAGCATTTGAGGGAGCTACAAGCATTTAGGAAGATATCTTGTTACTGTATATAATGCAAGATGACATGTTATGACCACATTTAACAGTCAAGGAAGCCATGATGGTCTCTGCCAACTTCAATCTCAATGAGAAGATGGATGTGGAAACAAAGAGATCTGTTCATTAGATGTACTGGTAGATGTGCTGCTAATATTACTGTTTAAAGTTTGCATTGTTTAGTATAATGTGATTAAGCTCTTGTCAGATTTTGTGGTATAAATTCTGTGTGACTTTACAATAAAGTGAGTTCCAGTTTGCACCTAAGCTAGTGTTGTCTAGCTATTGGGTGCAATGCTCAGCTATAATACGTGGTTCCTGGCTCCAGAGTGGTGGAAGCTGTATCTTGGTGGAGGCCCCCAGGCGGGTGCCAGGCAATCTGTCACAATTTTAAACAGAGAGGGTGCAGATTGACCATGGACGAGGTAAGTGAGAAATAAGCACATCAGAATGGCATGGGCAGAAAAGACATTAGACAATATGAAAAGTGAAATCCTGCCTGAAAAGGTTAATGTAGCCTTTTTAGCACGAATGCTTCTGACAGTATGTGCAAAGCATGTCTTATAAGTAGCGCCATGTGATCTCCCAAGATCAGCACAGCATACCTTCATGATTTTTTTTGCTTGCATTCTAGAATGTACAAAAATGAACACTGTGTCAAGACACGTTATGTAAAAGTCTCATACTGGGAACATTTCTGCCTTGTAAAAGCAAAACAAAAAGCATTTCTAAGCGCTGTCATTACGTAAAAGCAGCTATGTAAGTGATGTGTTCTGTTAAAAATGACTGTACTTTGAAAATGTCACTTCATAAAAATTGATTTACAGCAGATATTAAAAAAGTTTATAGTATATTTCTGAAGGTTATGAATTGCTGGCAAAAAATAAAAAAATAAATAGTGTTCACATCTTCCACAGTTGAAAATTGTTTGGTTTGCCCATAAATGTTAAAATGTAGCTTGGCAACATAAAGAAAAGCGTGCTACTTTTAATGTATTTCAATTATTTATTTTCCCGCCTCTGCTCCTCTGTTCATGTGTTTGTAAAAACATACTTTAGGCCCCATTCACATGGGATGGACTCTCCAAACAGCAGGCAATCAGGAATATGATTTGTTGGGGTAACACATACTTTAGCTAAAATAAGTTTGGGTCAACCTGTACAGTTACATAGGGCACATCACCACTCCCTCGTGAGGGGCGCCGTTGGCCCTGTAGCTTAGTTGCCCAGAGTGCCAGCAAAGTGGCAGCAAAAAATGCTCTGCACTTCATCAACTAACACTGCATAAACAGATGCCGGTGTTCTGTCAAAATAGCCAATTGATCAAGATCTCCAATCACGTCACCTCCGGTTACTGTAAAGCATCAGTAATTGGAGATTTAGACGGGTTGTTGTTTTGACACAAAGCGTGAAAACGCCGGTACATGATATTATGAGTGGACATTGTTAGTCCGCCCAATACTAACCGGCAACATGACCGCCTCCAAGGCAGCGACGACTTTTTCCTCCTTCCTTCTTCATGTACCAGAGAGCAGACATCCCAACGTGCAAAAACTCATTTCAGGGAGGTGGCAAACTCATTTTGCGCCCTCCATGCCCCAACCCACTCAGAAATCACACCTACCCCAAACCCCCCCCCTCCCATGGCAAAATAGGGTTGGGGGTGGGTAGCAGTGGATGGTGTCAGTAGTTTTTTTTTTTTAAGTGATTTTATACAATTTAATT
This sequence comes from Lithobates pipiens, assembly GCF_037356315.1. Classification (NCBI taxonomy): domain Eukaryota; kingdom Metazoa; phylum Chordata; class Amphibia; order Anura; family Ranidae; genus Lithobates; species Lithobates pipiens. The sequence continues at coordinate 438,816,302 of NW_027507903.1, forward strand.
GGTTTTTAATTAATTTTTTTTTTTTTTATTCACAATGCTTTTTGGGGGGAGGGGGTTGAGGCAACGGACAGTGTTGGTAGGGCAGGGGAGAGTGGTGTCAGTAGTTTATTGTATTTTTTTTACACTTTTTCATTTTTTTGAATTTTTTTACAATATTTTTTTTAGCTTTTTTCTAAAGAGACCCCTGACATCTCCCCTTTGAGACAGACAAAATGCGACTGGGTGCAGAAGGGATTTAGGTCCTTGTCTCTGGGAATGCACTGCCCCAACCGCTATCTCCGAGGCATCTACTTCCAAGATGTATGGCAGGGTCGAGTCAGGGTGCTTTAAAACTGAGGCTGAGATGAACAGATCTTTCAAAGTTGTAAAGGCTGCTTGAGCTTCAGGAGTCCACTGGAACTTTAGGCCCTGCTTGGTTAATCTTGTGATGGGAGAAATTATGGTGGAAAATCCCCTTATGAACTTCCTGTAGAAGTTTGCGAAGCCCACAAACCGTTGAATTCCTTTCCTGTTGGAAGGGGCTGGCCAGTCCAGAATGGCAGAAACCTTCTGAGGGTCCATTTTAATGCCTTCCACCGAAATGATCAGACCAAGGAACTGGATGCTCTGTTGTTTGAAGATACATTTTTCAGGTGTTAGGAGTTGTGTTAAAATGTTTCTAACGTGTTCTCAATGTTCAGCTAAGGAGGAGGAAAAAATCTGAATATCATCTAAGTAAATAATAACAAATAGGTCAAGATAGTCTCTGAAAATGTCATTCACGAAGTGTTGGAATGTGGCAGGGGCACTGCAAAATCCGAAAGGCATAACTAAGTATTCAAAGTGCCCGAACCGTGTGCTGAAGGCGGTTTTCCACTTATCTCCACTCTGAATGTGGACTAGATTATAGGCACCCCGAAGATCCACTACTGCATACCTCAGTCTTTGGAACTGTTCTGGCACTAAAGGCAGAGGATATCAGTTCTTAATTGTAATTTTGTTAAGTGCCCGATAATCTACGCATGGACATAGGGAGTGATCTTTTTTCTCCACAAAGAAAATTCCCGCACCCGCCGGGGAGGTGGAGGGTCGGATAAACCCTTTTTCTAGGTTGTCATCAAGGTAAGTCTTCAATGTCCCTAATTCCAGTTCTGACAATGGGAAAATTCTTCCAAAAGGGATCTCTGCTCCGGGAAGAAGTTCTATTGGGCAATCGTATGGCCTATGTGGAGGGAGAGTTTCTGCAACCTTTTTTACTGAAAACATCCAGGAAGCTGTGGTAAACTTCGGGCACAGCTTGACGGGTCTCAGCATCCGCTTCTAGGCATAGTAGAGAAGAAGGGGCATCGGTGTCTTCCGGTAGACAATGTTGATGACAGTAGGGTGAGAGGAATTCAATCAAGATACAATTGATTTGTGGATTATGGGCTGTCAGCCAGGGCATGCCTAGTATGATGGGAAATAGTGGAGACTTGATGACATCTAAACACAGTAACTCCTGGTGAGTCCTGGCAATGGTGGTAAGCAGAGGTAAAGTCTCCTGAGTTACTGGCCCTGATTTAAGAGTAGAGCCATCGGGCAAATACACTGAAAGTGCTTTCGCTCTAGGCCGAAGGGGTATGTGATGTTTGGAAGCAAAGGACAAGTCCATGAAGCCGCTGCAAGCCCCTGAATCAATTATAGCATTGGTTTGAATATTCCCTCCTGGGAGCTGCAAGAGAATAGGAACAGCCAGATGAGTAATACTGTTCGGCAAAATGGGAGTAAGAGCAGGAGAAATGGAAAAGCACTTAAGAAGCTTTGCAGGGCAAGTTCGTACAAAATGTCCTGGTTCTCCACAATACAGGCAAAGGTTACCAACGGTGGTGGCATTCTTCAGGGGCCAAAGAAGGTCAAAGCAAGCACAGTGGCGGCATCATCACCACTGAAGGTGCAACAGTAGTCCCAGAAGCAGAGGGTGTGGATGCAGACAGGGCTTGGACACGTTCCTCCAGCTGACTATAGCCCTCTTGCAGGTTCTTCATCGCCTGAGTAAGTCCAGCAAGGAGGCGGCAGAGCTTGTCCATGGGAGAGGCTCCCTGCCTGGGCTCGGACATGGCTGTCCAGTATTGTCACGTATCTGGTGTTGGAGCCCAGAATGCAGGGAGCGGCCTCTCGTAAGCCTCTGGCTCAAGAACCCCTGGTAGTGGAGACAGGGACTCAAGAGTTCAGAGGGCACAAGTGCCTGATAGATGGTAGATGTGGGACTGGTCCAGACCTCTGAAGTAGCTGGAGAAAGGCAGGCAGGAACAGCAAGCTGGAACTGGTGACTGGAACACTGCAGACAGCTGGGAGGAGTTTTGTAGTGCAGCAGCAGAACAGGATCTGCAAGCTGCGAAGTGGTGCACAGGAACCTGGCAGGAACACTGGAACAGCGGAAGTACGTAGGTGCCTGAGCTTGGCAGGAACTCTGAAACAGCTGACAGCGAGGGCTGGATCGGCAGGTTGCAGGAGGGTGCTCTGAGGTCAGGCAGGAACACAGGCAGAGTCAGACAGGCCGGATCAATACTAGCGGGCAGAGCAGGTACCAAACGGAGGCAGAAGGGTAGTCGAGGTACAGGCCGGGTCAGAGGCAGGCAGCAAACAGACGTTGTCAGGAACAGGCCGGGTAGACAGGAATCAAGTCAACTGGTAACAGGTAGCAGGGTCACAGGAAACGCTGTAGACTGGACAGCAAGGAGGCACAGTGACAGATTCCCTTAAATAGCCCTCTGGGTGCCAAAAACAGTCACACGGCGCGTCTGCGTGCACCCGCGCACACCCGTGCGCGTCCCCGCACACTCGTGCGCGTCCGTCTGTTCGCGCCATCGCTCACCCGCGTGCACCCGTTAGTTCTATCGCACACCTGTGTGCGCCGGTTAGCTCTTAGGATAGGGATTCTGCAGGCAGGTCTTCCATATTCCGCCAGATTACCAGGACATTCTTCTTGACAAGGCCTTTTGGTGGGAGTGATTTTTTTTGGGGGGGTTGAGGGGGCAGCATTTTATTCACTTAAAGTGGGCCAGTCTGGATTAAATCCAGGGCCAATTATTTTTCCCAGTCCAACCCTTCCTGTCTCTGAGGTCTACAGACATATTTATTGGACTTCATGGCTTGGTTTGTGTTCTGACATGCACTGTTAACTATGGGACCTTATATATACAGGTGTGTACCTTTCCAAATCATATCCAATCAACTGAATTTACCACAGGCGGACGCCAGTCAAGTTGAAAAAACACCTCAAGGATGATCAGTGGAAACAGTATGCATTTGAGCTCAGTTTTGAGTGTCATGGTAAAGGCTCTGAATACTTATGTACATGGGATTTTTCTGTTATTTTATTTTTAATTATTTTGCAAAGATTTCATTATGGGGTATTGCTTGTAGACTTTTGAGGAAGATAATGAATTGAATCCATTTTTGAATAAGGCTGTAACATAACAAAATGTGGAAAAAGTGAAGCGCACTGTATTTTGATATCAGACCCTAATGATGGATGAGTTTCTGGAATGGATATTGAAGGGGAACCCCATATGTTTATTTAATATTTTGGCAGAAATCCCTTTATATTCATATCAGACTCTATTGATGGATGAGTGTCTGTTATACAGTAATGTATATATTAAAGAGGATCCCCACACTTTTCTTGATTATTGCAGTAAGGTTCCCCTTTATACTCATAACAGACACTTATGATGGGTGAATTTCTGGTATGGCTATTAAAGGGGAACCCTACACTTTTATTTATTTTTTGTGGTTGGGTTAATATCAACCCTAATGCTGGATACGTTCCTGGTATGGATATTTAGGGGAACCCCACATGTTTATTTATTTTGTGGTGGAATTCCTTTTTATACTCATATCAGACCCTACTGATGGATGAGTGTCTGTTATATATATTAAAGAGGAACCCCACAGTTTTCTTTATTTTCGTAGTGGCGTTCCTCTTTTTATTCATATCAAACCCTAATAATGGATGGGTTTCTGGTATGGTTTTAAAAGGGGAACCCTACCTTTTTTTGTGGAGATTCCTTTTATATTCATATCAAGCCCTAAATCTGGATGAGTTTCTTGCATGGATGTTGAAGGGGAACCCTACATAATTATATATTTTTGCGGTGGATTTCCACCACCGGACTATGCAGAGTGATTAGGTGGCATAGAAATTAATTGAGTTGGACTGATTTATTCAATACTGCCCAGAATCAGTTCTGATGAGAAGAGCTGCAGAGGCAGAAGGACTACAAGAGGAAATGTGCAGGAAGTGACATTGCAAGGATTGGAGTAGCACAGCGGGAAGTGACGATGTTCAACAGGACAGGAAGCCAGCCTAATGAGAGGCTGGGGATCTGCAGACATGACTATTGTATAACAGATGTGTCTTACTTACTTATTACTAGCATTACCCACCTTTAACTACTACGTCCCTCTTATATAACCCCAGAAAATGAGACCACACCAATCTGGAGTAAACATGGCCTTAGGAGCCAATTATCTTTATTTATAAAATATCAAATAATTAACATAAATTAACATAACTGAATAACTTAGTAAGGCACTTCCTCCATTAAACTCCTCCCGTTGGTCTGTGTAGGACAACCCATCAATCATACCATCATATCCATTAATGGCACTGCAGAACCTAAAACTAGAATAGGCCTCCAGCTGACATGCTGGCTCAGAGGCAAAAACACTGCCCGCAGTGCACCTGATAAACAACATCAGCTAAACTACTGTTAGCTGTACCACCACCCACGGGTACCATAACACCGATAGGTCCCGAACTTCCATATCTTGGGTAAATCCTTCATCTGCACAGACCAACAACATGCCACAGCACACAATGGCAAAACCTTACCCTTGTTTGCCCTGCCAAACCCTCAAGGCTCACTGTATCCCGTCTTGCAGACTCAAGGACCACAAGTCAGTTCCCACATCAGTCAGGTAAACACCATCTCTCTTCAGGTAATGCCAGGTGTCCCCCTCTAATTCCAGGTGCCGTATAGCCAACCCTCCATTCCTGACCACAAAACCGCTGACTTCCTTATTCACTTTCTTCCTGGCCCTATTGATTTTATAGACCTCGCCCATCTCCAAGAGGTCCTAGCCACCATGTCCGACCACACTATGATCATGTGTGGAAAGGCAAGGCGGAGCTGCCAGAAATCAAACTTTATGTCTTTTACGAGGGCCAACAAAGTCTTGCGGCCTAGGTCATTGCCACCGACGTGTAGTACTGACACATCTGAAGGTCTGTTCAAGCGCGCAAATCTATGTACCTCTGACACCGCCCTGCCCCACAACATGCCAGGAACCCCCAACCATCTTATATAAGCATCCTGCCTTGAAAACCCGAGTTGCCTTCCATCAATGCGAGCATCACCTCTCCTAGCCCCCCAACAAATATAAGAGTGGCCCACTATCCAAACCAGGCCCTGTGTTCTTCCTGTAAGAAAGGAAGAGAAGAAAAACAACCCCCAATCCATCAATATTGACCTAAAAACAAATACAACTTCCACAGATACCCCTCCTTACTCCCACCTTATACAATCAAAAGGTGAGGACGAACATACGATTTAAATCTCCTAGATTCCCACCTTCCAATCCGTTTTACAGCAGCCTCATCTAACCCCCACCTAACAGCTTCTATGCTAAATGAGTGAGAGGAAAACTTTTGATCAACCAAACCCAAACACTTTTTGAAAACTGTAACAAATTGAAATCGCCAGAGGGACAACCCATCCTGGTGCACTAATGAAGACCCCCCTACTACCGAGCGCACTGATAAGAAATCCCACACCACTACTATAGGGCACAAGGGCGATCCTGGCAGCGAAAACACCTGCATCGTCTTTCCCTTGCCCCGCTGATCTGTTTTCGATCTGCGCACCAGTATGGACATCCTATCCCCTTCGCACACCACTTAAGCCACTCCTAACCCACCGCATGCTTTCTTGGACGGACTCACTAATTCGCTAATCCTAAATGGCCCGAAAAATGCCAATGCAAACGCTACTTTTAAACAATATCACCTCGTACCCTGACGAACACGTAACCAATAATTGCCCCAATAACCTTACCAAGAGCTCAAACGAAACCGGGCACCTTGAGTCCCTGCTTGGTTAAGACCGCCTATAACACCTTCATTGCCTGCCTCACCCAAAAATCTTTTGTCATGTCCAGCAGACCCTTGCACTTAAACCAAAATGCCAACCCAGCCAATTTTTTGTCTAACCCCGACGCTGACACCCCCGCCTCCAAATTCCTTGAAACAAAGTATAACACTAGTAAACGGTGGTCCTGCTCTTCCCGTTCTTCCGTGACCTGCTGTACAAGGGCTACCCATTCGATCCACACCCTGTTATACGCTGACCACGTCGTATTGCTCACCGACCATCTGATCTATCCTGCTACTCATCCAAGACAATCCTCCAAAGCCACTCCAGACACGGGACCCCGTGCTGTTCTGCCCCCAGTGCCAACTCCAGAAACCTGTCCCACTGAAAGCGAGACAAAGCATCAGCGATGACGTTCTCTGCTACCCGGGAGGTGCACAGCATAGATGAACGCGTTCAACTGCATACAGCATAGTACGAGGTGCCTGAGTAACCTAACTACCGGCAGGGATGCCGCCGATACCTTGTTGATCACCTCTGCCACCCCCAAATTATCCCTGTGAAACCTAACTTTTACATTTCTGAATGCCTCTCCCCACAGTTCCATCGCCAGGATTACCGGAAATAGCTCCAACGGTAACATGTTCTTCACGAGGCCTGCCTCCTTCCATGACTCCGGCCATGGCCCTGCGCTCCATTTACCCTGCAAAAAGGCACCGAAGCCCGCTGCCCCTGCCGCATCAGTGTATAGTTCCAGGTCAAAGTTGCTAACAGGGCCCGACATCCACAGCGCCCTGCAGTTGAAGTTAGCCAGGAACGTGTGCCATGTCGCCAGATCCTGCCTATGAGCCCTCACCAAGCGTACAAAGTGCTTGGGGGATGTGACCCCCGAGGTACAGCGGTCGGCAAAATACCCTCCCCATTGGCAAGATGCGGCACGCAAAGTTTAGCTTACCCAACAGTGATTGCAATGGTCTAAGTTACACCTTGCGTAAACCCATGATCCCCGAATCTCCACCTGCAGCGCCGTCAATTTCTCCTCCGGTACCCTACATTCCATCTTCTCCGAGTCTAACATGATGCCCAAAAAACTCAACACCATCGTCTGACCCTCCGTCTCATCCAGGGCTAGGGGAACTCTAAACTTCTCAGCGATGTATTCCAACGTAGCCAGCAAAACCGCGCAGATTTCTGACGCCGACGGGCCCACGCAGAGGAAATCATCCAAATAATGTATTATTGAACTCAGTCCCACGACGTCCCGGGCCACCCACTCAATAAATGAACTGAATCGTTCAAACAATGCACAGGATATAGAACATCCCATGGGCAAGCACCTATCCACATAAAACTCTTCTTCTGCCAGTGACAGCCCAGCAGACGAAAGCTGTCAGGATGTAACGGTAGTAAACGGAAGGCCGATTCTATGTTGGTCTTAGCCATCAGTGCTCCCTTCCCGTATTTCCTCACCCAGAATACTGCAGCATCAAATGATCTATACGACACCGCGCAAATCTCTGGGTTAATGGCATAGTTTAACGAAGCCCCTTTCGAAAAACGACAGATGATAAATGAGCCTAAATTTGTTAGGCTCTTTTTTAGGAACCACCCCCAGAGGTGACACCACCTAGTCCCTTATTGGCATCATGGGGAAGGGGCCCCCATGCGTCCCAGCGCCACCTCCTTGTTTAGCTTTTCCGACACCACCCCAGCGTGTTGTAACGCTGACCGCAGATTGCGTGCTAACTGGGGAGGGTTAACCCACTGCGCCGGAATCCTAAACCCCTCTGAAAACCCCCGGGCTAGCAATTTCGCCGTCTCCCTATCTGGGTACCTATCAAGGAAAGGCCGCATTCTTTCCACCTTCACCGGCGTTGTCCCCTTTTCCCACAGCATTTCCTGTCCTACCTTTTCCCTGCTTGAAGCAGCGGGACATAGGGTGTCCTCTGCCACAGCCAGAGCATTCGTGCTTGTACTTGCAAGACCCCCCAAACTTGCAGGAGCCCTCATTGAATTGCCAACACAACCCCTTTTTTCTTGTGGCCGATTGCTCACCGCCCCCCCCCCCCCCTTGAAAAAACTGACTGGCTGGCTTAGCCGAGGTCATAAGGCGCATCCATAAGCTGATGTCCTTATGATCCCACCTCAAGGACGGGTGAATCGCCCTCCGCTGTCTGAACTGTTCGTCATACCTCAGCCATGATGTAAACCCTGTAGGCCTCCCCCACGGCGTCCAAATAGCAGAACAGCGTCAAGCAATGTTCTGGGTTCTTCTCCCTTATCACACTAGCCAATATCGCAAACGCCTGCAGCCAATTTGTAAAAGTCCTGGGGATGAGCCTATACCTTCTTTTCTCTTTGTCCTCCTTTTTGTGGTCCTCCAGCCTCACCCTATCCAAATTGAACTTCTCCAGTAGTAGAAGAGCGAAAATCTCAACATATTCCCCCTTCCAGATCTTCTCCCTGACCTCCGGTTTTAGATGAGCCCGAGAGGCCCCTCGAAGCACACATAAACCTTGCATTTTGCTGCGTCCGCCAACCTCACCAAGTCTTTTGTTTTTTAGTTTTATCAGTGGTAGCCTCCCCCGCGGGCTTCTGCACCGCCTCCTTTTCAGCCACCCCCGCTAACTCGGCCACGGGCACCGCTGGCTCTTTTGCCCCTGCCGCCTGTCCCACCCAGCACCCCATCCGTCCCCCCGACCCCCTTTTCCGGGGCCACCCATGCTAAAACTGAGGCCTGAACCCCGCCTGTACCCGGTTCAAATAGTTGGACCAGCTCCTTTAAACCCGCTAAGAACCCTTGCAGCCCCATTTCCACCGTTGCGTGGTCCGAGACCAACGCGGCTGGAGGGGGAGGCATGGTCACAGCCGACCGCCCCGCTTGCACCTGACCAATCCCCATATTACCCACAACAGTACATGGCATGGAAGAAACAACATTTGCAGACTTATCGCGATGCCTGGATGGGGTCCCACCAGCCGTAGGCCCGGATTCCACTGCCACCGGCCGTCCTTGCTGCACATCGCCCTCTGACTGAGACAACTTGCCTCCGGGAAAGGTTTGTCCGCCACCTCCACCTCGCTTGCTGACCGCCCTCCAGCGTATGCGTCACTGGATACCGGGGATCCGCGGTCCTCCCTTCTCCTCCTCAACACGCCAGGCCTGCCTGCTGACTTCCTCAATGCTTTGCCTGGACCTCCTTGTCCCCTCTCACAGTGCCGCCCTAGGCCACTGCCAGCCGCCTCCTGCTGTCCTCTGTCTGCTGCATCCTTCTGTCCCTTGGCCGCTGCATCCTGACGTCCATCCATCCAACTAAAGCTGCTTGCTGCACATGTGAAAAGCCTAGCAGCAATGTCTCCAGGTGCCTTCCACCTAAGCCCCGCCCCTGCCGGCTCCAGGCCTGGACCAGGGGCCTCTCTTCCAGTCCCAGTCCTCCTTTTGTGCCCAGCAACCGCTGTGGACCTGCCGGCACTGCCACCCACAGACCCCCTGGCCAACTGGCGTTTGCTGCCACTCCCCCTACCGCAGGCCCCACCAGGCGCTTTGCGATCTGCCTGATCTGCCTTTTCCCAATACAGCTTGTCTACATCCACCCAGTTAACCCTGTCATGCCCACCCTTTGCTTATTATTTTATTTCTTTTGCCTCGGGCTCTCTTGTCAGTAACAGGCAATAGAGGTACTGTTTATGCTTATTTTTATGCATGTAAATACGTCACTACTTTGTGGCTGCCACTCATCTCTATGCCCTTGGTGGACCAGAGCACCGGCTGGTGTCACTTCTGGTTCTCGGCCAAAGTAATTTTTTTTTAAAGCGAAATATTTTTTTTTTTTTCTTTTGCTTTTAAAGGTAAATGTGAAATTGGGGTCTTTTTGACCCCAGATCTCTCAATAAAGAGGACCTGTCATCCTTATTTCTATCACAAGGGATGTTTACACTCCTTGTAATAGGAATAAAAGTGAAAAAATAAATAAAGGGACAGTATAGAAATAAAGTAAAAAAAAAAACAAATAAAAAAAACATTTAAAGTGCCCCATCTCTTCGTGGTTTCGCGTAGATGCAAACACACACATACATAAGTCGCACAAGCCTATGTAAACAGTGTTTAAAAAAAACACATGTGAGGTATCGCCGTGATTGTTAGAATGAGAGCAATAATTCTAGTGCAAGACCTCCTCTGTAACTATAAACAGGTAACCTGTAAAAAAAATGTAAAGTGTCACCTATGGATATTTTTAAGTACCGTAGTTTGTTGCCATTCCATGAGTGTATACAATGTTAATGCATTACATGTTAGATATCTATTTACTTGGCATAACATCATGTTTCACATTATACCAAAAAATGGGGTGAATATTGTTTAATATTTTTTTTAATTGAAGTGTATTTTATCCAAAAGAATTGCGTTTGAAAGACCGTTTTATTTTGTGACATAAAATATTGCAACAATTTCCATTTTATTCTCTAGGGTCTCTGCTAAAAAATATATATAATGTTTGCGGGTTCTAAGTAATTTTCTAGGAAAAAATACTGATTTAAAATTTTAAATAAAAAGTTTCAGAAAAGGCCTGGACTTCATGGGGTTATAATTGCTTTTATTTTATGTGTACATAGAGTTGGAATTCAGCCTGTTTTTTGAATACAAGCAGTATAAGTACCTGAATTTGACTTTGTTTCAGTCTTCTGCTGTCTGTACAGCAGTGCTCAGAATAGAAGAGAGGGAAGCAGCACAAGAATCAGTCAGTTGACCTGCAGTGTTCATGTGCTAAGAACATGCTAATAGGAGGAAATAGTAGAGTAACAGAGAACATGTGTCATCCCCCTACTTCTCATCTATTGCCAGTCAATGTTTGAGGGAGGCAGAAGGCCTACATGTGTTACTTAAGTTCAGTGAAGAAAGATGAGGTCTCCTGCCCTGCCATATGGGAATGTGCTACAGTATATGTCAATGCTGGGTAAATCTCAGAACTGGATGGACAGGAATAAATGTCCTTTGGGAAAGCTGCATGGGTAGAGTACAGGTTTGCTTTAGGCAAGTGACTCTGGCTACACTTATGCCCCATACAGACGGTCGGACATTCCGACAACAAAATCCGTCTGATTTTTTCCAGCCCAAACTTGTCTTGTATACACACGGTCGCACAAAGTTGTAGGAAAATCTGATCGTTCAGAACGCGGTGACGTATAATACATATGACGGGACTATAAAGAGGCCAGTAGCCAATAACTTTCGTCTCTTATGCCGGCCATACATGGTTCGAATTTCGAAATAATTTTCTTTCGAAAATCGTATCTAAGAATTTTCGTATGAATTTCGAATTTAGTGGGCTGCAGCAACAGCCGATTTTCGTGCGGAAATAAAATTTGAGGAATCGGACATGTTGGAAATTTTTAGAAAAACTAACGATTTTCTAATCAATGATGGGAGAATCGTGCGAGAAACGTAATAAGAAAAGAAAATGTACGGAGATAAAAGAAAATGTACGGAGATAAAAGAAAATGTACGGAGAGAAAAGAAAATTTACGGAGAGAAAAGAAGATTCCCAGCCAAGAAAATTCTTTTCTGTAGCAACATGAGGTGAAATTGAAGACTTGGTCGGCCGAATTTCGAAAATCAATGGTGGCATCATGGGATCACAAAAAAAAAGAATTTTCTGATTTTGAAAAGAAAATTTGTTGGAAATTCGACCGTGTATGGCCTGCATTAGTCTATTCTGAGCATACGTGGCACTTTGTCCGTCGGAATTGTCTACACACAATCGGAATTTAAACAATCGGATTTTGTTGTCGGAAAATTTTAGATCCTGCTCTCAAACTTTGCGCGTCAGAAAATCCGACAAAAAAAAAGTCAGATGGAGCACACACGATCGGATTTTCCGACATGATCCAATCGCACATTTTCCATCGGAAAATCCAACCATGTGTATGGGGCATCAGGGTGACTAAGTGGTGCGGATTTGACTGCTTCTGCTGGCTGGGCTGTTACTGTATGGTCCTGAAGACTCAGACCGGCAATCATTGAAGTAGGGTTCAGGTGGTGAGGCGTGCCAGTGCCTGGGACTCCTGTGGGCGTAAGTCCACAGAAATTTTTCTCTTTTCTCAGTCTGTAGCAGAGCTCAGACAGACTTCACCTAGAGGCGCCAGCCATGAATGATGGGTGAGGGGTAACAGGGCCATGTATTGCTCATAAAGGGACTTGTGATCTAGGGAAGGGGTCTCCAACCCATATGGTTCAAGATGGCTATGAATGCAGCCCAAAATTGTAAACTTACTTAAAAATTTTTATTTTTTTTAGGGAGGGGGGGGATTTCTTGTAAAAATGTACACTGGTACACTAAGCGAAACATGCGGCCAAAGAAAACATTGACAGTATCTCTTTACTGGACATTTATAATCTCTTCTCTTCCCAAAGAAAAATATCCCACTTTTCACAATCAAACATTCATCAGTTTCGGCAGCACTTATATTTTGAGCAACTATTTTCAAGGATGAAGAACACGATGGGTAACATTAGAACCAAAATATATCATTGATGAGCACCTTGAGAATTCACAGAGAATTGATCAGTATCAAATATCGCAATGGTTTTAAGTTGGCCTTTTTACTTTTATAATAAAAGATATTTTTTTTTAAGTTTTTTTTTTCAAGAAGTTTTTATTGGTTTTAAACAGGTTTACATAAATCAAATACATTGACTGCATGCACACATTCAATAAGCGGGACAAGTAAACAGTTAATACATATGTCTTTGAATGTATAGATCTACTGATATACTTGTTGTCACAATGTATGGTTAATATAAAAGTGGATGAACAAGTATGATAGGATAGCGTATCATGTTTAAATAAATAGGTTGTATTAGATTTGGATCTAGGATCAGTCTTGTGACTCCGTACGGTATAGCTAAGGTGTTTGTACTTAGTAGTTGTTTATGGTGATAAATAGGGATAAGCCGAACACCCCCCGGTTCGGTTTGCACCAGAACTTTCGAACGGACCCCAAATTCGTATGAACTTTAGAACCCCATTGAAGTCTATGGGACTCGAACGTTCGAAATTAAAAGTGCTAATTTAAACGGCTAATATGCAAGATACTGTCCTAAAAAGGGTTTGGGGACCTGGCTCCTGCCCCAGGGGACATGGGTCAATGCCTAAAATGTTTTTAAAAATGGCCGTTTTGGCGGGAACACTGATTTTAATGACGATTAAAGTGAAAAAAAAGTGAAATATTCCTTTAAATATCGTGCCTGGGGGGTGTCTGTAGTATGCCTGTGAAGTGCCACGTGTTTCCCGTGTTTAGAACAGTCCCTGCACAAAATTACATTAAATGGAAATAACATCATTTAAAACTGCTTGCGGTTTTAATGTTATATCTGGTTCCTGCAATATGGTTGAAAATCATTGAGAAAAATGGCATGGGTAGCCCTCCCTGCCCATTACCAGCCCCTTTGGGTCTTGTACGCATATTAAGGCGAGCCCCGTACCCATATTAAAAAAAGGAAATGCGTGTGGCCCCCCAGGCCCTATATATTAAGAACAGCAGTATACAGGCGGTGCAAACAAGACAGGGACTGTGTAGGTTTGTTGTGTTAAGTTGAATCTGTTTGTAATTTTCAACTGGTACATTTTTAAAGTGTAGCTCCAGTCAAAAAAACAAATTTTAAGCTTTTTGGAAAACATAGGGAAGGGTTATCACCCCTGTTTAATTTGTTTTGTCGTACATCTTTTTTCATCTCACTTGCTGTTGTCTCCTTCCGTTTGCAAGTAGGGGATGTTTGTAAGTTGGATGTTTGAAAGTAGGGGCCTGCCCTATATGCTCTGCAGAAATGGCGGAACAAGGTGTTGGTTTTGCCACAACATTGTAAGCCCTCAAAGTGACTCTTGGTGGGCGCTGGAGCGCCCTGCTGTGAACAATTATATCAAGAATTGTAATTACATGCCATTGTTGAACAGTGGTAGAAAAATTGACCTTTGGTGGTTGTGGTGCTGGTGCCACAACACTATAAGTCCTCACAGTTACTCTGGGTGGGCACAGGAACGGGCCCTCCTGTGAAATATTATATCAAAAATTTTAATTAAATGCCCCTGTTAAACAGGGGCAGAAAAATTGGGTCTTAGGCACTGGTGTTGGTGCCACGACACTGCAACCTCTCCCATATACTCTAGTTTTATTGCAGGAATTAGCCCTGCTGCAAAGCATTGCATCAAAAATTGTAATTAAACGCCCCTGTTAAACAGGGGCAGAAAAATTGGGCCTTAGGCACTGGTGCTGGTGCCACGACACTGCAACCTCTCCCATATACTCTAGTTTTATTGCAGGAATTAGCCCTGCTGCAAAGCATTGCATCAAAAATTGTAATTAAACGTCCCTGTTAAACAGGGGCAGAAAAATTGGGCCTTAGGCACTGGTGCTGGTGCCACAACACTGCAACCTCTCCCATATAATCTAGTTTTATTGCAGGAATTAGCCCTGCTGCAAAGCATTGCATCAAAAATTGTAATTAAATGCCCCTGTTAAACAGGGGCAGAAAAATTGGGCTGATGGCATCACCCAGAACCAGAAATGTTCTTCCAACATATCAGCGGAGGAGGAAGAGGATAGACAATCAACATAACAGGACAGTCACTCAGCATCAGCATAGGCAGTCTTGAAGGGATGTGATATTTAAAAAAAAATTATTCGGTTACATCAGCTTCAGGTGCTTGGTAGCTGTGGGTTATCCAAGACTGATTCATCTTGATGAAGGTCAGTCGATCAACTGATTCGGTGGACAGGCGCACCCTGTGATTGGTAACAAAGCCACCAGCAGCACTGAAGGTGCGTTCCGAAAGAACGCTGGATGCAGGACAGGCCAGTAGCTCAATTGCATACTGTGCAAGCTCTGGCCAGTGATCCATCCTCAAGACCCAGTAAGCCAGAGGATTTTCGGTGGGAAAGGTGTCCAAGTCTGACCTTGCCCCTAGGTATTCCTGTACCATGTAAATCAGACGCTGGCGATGGTTGCTGGAACCGATCATACCTTGGGGCTGCGGACTAAAAAATTGTCTGAAAGCATCAGTCAGACGGCCACCTTCTCCACCGCTCCTTCTGACTGATGCCTCAGCAACACGTTGTCCAGGACCAGGAGTTTGTAACCTCCCAGTCTCTGGGAACGCGTTGCACAGACCTTTCTGCAAGGCCTCCCGGAGATGTCTCATCCTCTGCTCCCTCTGCAATGGCAAGATAAGGTCGGCAACCTTACCCTTGTACCGTGGATCAAGAAGAGTGGCCAGCCAGTAATGGTGACTCTCCTTGATCCGAAGAATACGAGGATCCTTCCGCAGGCTTTGCAGGATCAGGGAGGCCATGCAGCGTAGGTTAGCTGAGGCATTCGGTCCGGAGTCCTCTGGGTCACTAAGGACAACATGATCCGCAGCTACCTCCTCCCAGCCACGTACAAGTCCACGGGTTTCTTGGGACTGTAAATCATCCCTACAAGACTGCTGCTGCTGCTGATGCTGAGTGCCAGCCTCCACTTCCATGCTGACACAATCATCCTCCTCCTCCTCATCCTCTTCCTGTGTGATGGGTGGCACAGCAGGAACACTGTCTGGATAAAGGGGGCCTTGAGAGGCAAGGAAGTCCTCCTCTTCCTGCCTCTGTTCTGCCTCAAGTGCCCTGTCCATTATTCCACACAGTGTATGCTCCAAGAGGTGGACAAGAGGTACAGTGTCACTGATGCATGCACTGTCACTGCTCACCATCCTTGTGGCCTCCTCAAACGGTGACAGGACAGTGCATGCATCCCTGATCATGCCCCACTGGCGTGGTGAGAAAAAAACCAAGCTCCCCTAACCCTGTCCTGGTGCCGTAGTCGCACAGGTACTCATTGATGGCCCTCTGCTGCGTGTGCAGCCGCTGAAGCATGGCCAACGTTGAGTTCCACCTGGTGGGCATGTCACATATAAGGCGGTTCTTGGGCAGGTTCAACTCCTTTTGGAGCTCAGCCAGCCGAGCACAGGCATTAAATGATCGTCGGAAATGCACACAGACTTTCCTGGCCTGCTTCAGGACATCCTGTAAGCCCGGGTACCTGCCCAAGAACCGCTGCACCACCAGGTTAAGGACGTGAGCTACACAGGGCACATGGATCAGTTGTCCCTGTCGGAGGGCGGAGAGGAGGTTGGTGCCATTGTCGCAAACCACCATTCCTGGCTTAAGCTGGCGTGGCGTCAACCACCTCTCGGCCTGCCCCTGCAGAGCTGACAAAACATCCGCCCCAGTGTGGCTCCTGTCCCCCAAACAAACCAGCGCAAGCACGGCATGGCATCGTTTTGCCTGCGTACTTGCGTAGCCCCTGGAACGCCTACTGAGCACCGCTGGTTCTGAGGACAGAGCACTGGAAGAGGCCATGGAGGAAGAAGAAGAGGAGGGGGTGGAGGAGAGAGGTGTGTCACAACCAATAGTAGCATTTTGGAGGCGCGGTGGCGGAACAACCTCCAACACTACTGCACCTTGTCCTGCATCCTTCCCAGCTGCCAGAAGAGTGACCCAATGGGCCGTGAAAGACAGGTAACATCCCTGTCCATGCATGCTGGACCATGAGTCAGCAGTAATATGCACCTTACCACTGACCGCCCTGTCCAGCGAGGCAAGGACATTGCCTTCCACATGCCGGTAGAATCGCCTTCCGTGAGAAAAAGTGGCGTTTGGGGACCTGCCATGAGGAACCGCACATTGTACAAACTCACGGAAGGGGGCCGAGTCTACCAACTGAAAAGGCAGCAGTTGAAGATCTAGCAATTTAGCCAAGCTAGCATTCAACCGCTGGGCATGTGTATGGCTGAGAGTGAACTTCTTTCGCCGGTCCAGCAGCTGGGGCAGGGACATTTGTCTGCTATAATCGGACGTGGGTGTACTGCTAGCAGAGTGCCCGGAAGCACTTGGCTGTGACACACCTAATTCTACACCTTCATTACTCTCAGAGCAGGTTTCAGAGAGGACTGAAGGTCTAGTGGGGTTGGAGATGCCAGCTGATGAGGAGCAAGGAGAGGTCCGCTTTGTTCTTTGGTGTGGGTCTTTGAGGTACGCTTGCCAAGGAGCTGCATGGCAGGTCAACATATGTCTGGTCAAGCATGTGGTGCCCAAGCGGCTGATGTTTTGGCCACGCGAGATACGCTTGAGACATGTGTTGCAAATAGCAGCGGTGCGATCTGATGCACTCGTCTCAAAAAAGGCCCACACCAAAGAACTTTTAGAATAACGCGCAGAGGCAGCGCCCTGCACAGGCGGAGCTCTGCGGTGTGATTCAGTCGGTGTGCTGCCCCTAAGCTGGCCCCCGGAGGGCATCCTGCCTCGTTGGACATATGCCTCCTCCTCCTCCTCCTCCTCCTCTCTCCTACCAGGCACCCACGTGGAGTCAGTGCCCTCATTTCAGGAGGAGGACCTCTGGGTCTAGGGAAGGAGTCACTGATGATGACATTGAGACGAGGGAAGACGATGCGTTGGCAGCTGCTTTGCTAGTACCCTGAGACTGGGTGAGAGAGGATGAGGAGGATAAAGAGGGCTTGGTCATCCACTCTACCAAGTCGTTGGCATGTTGCGGCTAAACATGTCCAGCTGCCGAAAAGAAGGACAAGCGTGTCCCATGGCCACGTGCTGATGACGATGCACCGCGTCCACGACCAGCACTGTTGTCTCTAGACACAGAGCCTGCTTTCCCTCTTTTATCGGCTCGCGCCTGTCTGCCTCTCCTTGCTGGCCTTCCAGACATGGTAATGGCCTGAAGGGAGTTGGGTAAAACAGCAATTGGGTAGTGTATATTGTGCTGGAGGCACACAACACCCACTAACTCCTGCAGATGCCTTTATTATAGAACACCAGCAATAAAGGGTATATAAAGGGGTATACTGTACTGGAGGCACACAACACCCACTAACTCCTGCAGATGCCTTTATTATAGAACACCAGCAATAAAGGGTAGATAAAGGGGTATACTGTACTGGAGGCACACAACACCCACTAAGCCCTGCAGATGGCTCTATTAGAGAACAGCAATAAAGGGTAGATACAGGTGTATATTGTGCTGGAGGCACACAACACCCACTAACTCCTGCAGATGCCTTTATTATAGAACACCAGCAATAAAGGGTAAATACAGATGTATACTGTGCTGTGCTGGAGGCACACACAACTTCCAATAACGCAGATGGCAGATGGCTCAAATAGAGAAGAGCTATGTAGGTGGATATAGCGGTGTGTACTGGGTACAGAGCACGCAGACAGCACGCACAAGCTCCAACACTGACTGCAAGCTCTATTATAAAAGATAAATATATCGCTAGCTATATAGGTGAGGTGAATATAGCGGTGTATACTGCGGTCAGGGCACGCAGACAACAACCACTACAGAAGAGCAAGATAGAAAAATCGGCCAATAACGATCAGTGTATACTGTGTTGAAGGTACACAGAACACCCACTAACTGCTTCAGACGCCAACGCACTACACAAGGCCGCCGCGCTGGCGGCCTTATATAGTGTGGGGCGTGTACTACACAGCCTGAGCTATGATTGGCCACAGGCATCCTGCCTGTGGCCAATCATGGCTCTCCTCGCTGCCGGCGCTGTGATTGGCCAAGCATGCGGGGTCACAGTGCATGCTTGGCCAATCATGAGCCAGCAATGCACTGTGCCATCGCAGTGCATTGTGGGCCGTGAGCGCCACACGAATTTGGCGCGAACGGCCTATAAAGTTCGGAATTCGCCGAACGGGCAAACAGCCGATGTTCGAGTCGAACATATGTGCGACTCGAACACGAAGCTCATCCCTAGTGATGAAATATACACTAACTTGTTTCAAAACCCAGTCACCGCTAAAGGGATCTGACTGTGACTAGGTAAAAGATAAAAGTTCATAAGTCTACCGTAGAGATATAATTGGTATGGTGTGTTGCGTGAGTAAGCCATATTATAAACAAAAAGTTCATAGAGATGATTATGCAAACCAACATTCAAGTAAACAAAACAAAACAATGGCGGACGCAGCCACTTTGTAACTCTTAAGAAGTAAAATGATCACACTATGGAAAGTAATGCCGCATACACATGATCAGACTATCCGGCGGAATTAGTCTGGCGGACAAACCACCGGAAAGTCCGCAGACTTTCCGAATGAGCAGACCTGCCCACACACAACCAGACTTTTACGGCAGACTAGGTCCGCCGGACTACTTTTGAAATGAACGGACTTGCCCACACACGGAGAAAAGTCCGTTCATTTTGAACGCGGCTCCAGGTAGCCGGGACTAGCGAAGCAACATGTCAATCTCGGCGGCGAGATTGACACGTCGCTGGCCCCACCACCTGGTATGGACTTAAAGGGGAAGCCCTACGTCCCCCCCAAGGTCCATATAAGACCCTTATCCAAGCACGCAACCCGGCTGGTCGGGATAGGGGGTGGGGCCGAGCGAGCGCCCCCCCCTCCTGAGCCGTACCAGACCGCGTGCCCTCAACGTGGGGGGTGGGGGTGTGCTTTGGGAAAGGGGGGGCCCTGCGACGTGTCAATCTTGCCGCCGAAGGCGGCGACATTGACTCCCTTCCCTAGTCACGTCTACCTGTAACCGCGTTCAAAAGGAACGGACTTTCCGCCGTGTGTGGGCCAGTCCGTTCATTTCAAAAGTCCGGCGGACTCCCGCCATAGTCCAGCGGACCTAGTCTGCCGGGAAAGTCCGGTTGTGTGTGGGCAGGTCCGCTCGTTCGGAAAGTCCGGTGGACTTTCCGGCGGTTTGTCCACCAGACTAAGTCCAGTAGAGAAGTAGCAGACAAGGTCATGGGGTTTACCTTGCATGGGAGTGGAATGATGATAGCATTCAACGTGAAATTGAACGTCTTCGTCTAGTAGGAGGAATTTCTGTAAGGAAGGCTGTGATGTTGTTCTGTGTTTGCGACAGGATCTCTAATTTGTATACAATGGCATATCTTATGTTAGGTTTGTAATTGTCTCTGGGTCCTGTCATGACACATTCCCTAACTAATTGCGAGAAAGAAAATAGATTTTTCACCTAATATCTAATATGACAAGTCGGCTTAAAACTTGTTAACTGCAAATAACAAAATATCTATCTATACTTATGCATTCAAATCACTAAATGTGAGCGTAAGGCTCTGTTTTTGCAGGAAAAGCGCCATAAACATGACCCTGTGCTTACATCAGTCGTAGTCTTTGTTAGAGCAAATATCCAAATTGATAATAGGGTCCCTATAGTTGGGCGCTTGTAGTAAACACATAACGGTATATACCATAGTTACAGCTACATTTCTTTGTGTGCAGACATTGTGTGTGTGTCCAGACAAAATTCTCAACTACCGTATTTGCCGGCGTATAAGACGACTGGGCGTATAAGACGACCCCCTATTTTTCCAGTGAAAACGTACGATTTGGGCTATACTCGCCGTATAAGACTACCCCCTTCCGAGGCAACACCATTAAAAAAAAAAACATCAGACTTAACATCAGATTTGGTTTAAACACGGTCATTTTAATAAACTATCAGAAACATCAAAAAAAAAAACAACAGACTTAACATCAGATTTGATTTAAACACGGCCATTTAAATGAACCATCAGAAACATAAAAAAAAAAAACATCAGAATTAACATCAGATTTGATTGAAACACGGTAATTTTAATGTAAATGGTTGACTTTCTGGTACTTAAAATCCTTCAAAATCCTCTTCATGTTCATCCTCTGACATCATAAGTTCATCAATGACATCTTGTGGTACATTTGTAAGACAATCATCATATGGATCCAATTCCACATCAGATGGTGTGGCTTCAGCTTCGGCTTCCTCTTCATCTTACCACAAGTCATCATCCTCCATACCATCCAATGAATTTGATATGCCACACTTCTTGAAAGACTTGATGACTTTTTCTGCATCAATATTATTCCAGGCTTTTATGACAAAGGTGCACAAAACATCCAACTGTGGAGCACGCATCTTTCCTCCTTTTGTGAATGACTTTTCGCCGCTAACCATCCACTCATTCCACTGTTCGCGAATACGATCTTTAAATGGCTTGTTTAGGCACACATCCAGTGGCTGTACCAACGATGTCAATCCTCCAGGAATAACCGCTGCATCAGTGTTTATTCTTTTAAGCCTTTCCTTTGTGCTGGGAGTTAAATGAGCCCTGAACATATCCCACACCAGTAGGCTACGTTCTCGACGAAGTCCACCTGGTCGTCTACTCCATACATGTTCAAGCCATAGCTTTACCCCTTCTTCATCCATCCAGCCTTTTTCATTCACATGCACAAAAACTCCAACGGGGAACTTGATTTTTGGCATTGTTTTTCTTTTGAAAATAATCATGGGTCTTAGTTTGGCACCATCAGCTGTACATGCTAGTACCACAGTAAAACTAGACTTCTCATGTCCTGTTGTTTTAATTAAAACAGTTTTGGCACCTTTTGAATTGACTGTTTTATTTCCAACCATGTCGAAATTCATAGGAGTTTCATCCATATTTCCGATCTGACTTAACGCATAGCCATGTTTCTTGCGCTATTACATATCGATGGAAATTACTTACTTTGCCGTCAAGACCTGCAGGTAATTTTTGTGCAATTTTGGTCTTTTGCCTCAGTACCAGATCATGCCTTTCCAAGAACCTAGAACACCAGGATATAGTGGCCTTAAATCCTTTGCTGTGATCTGGGATAGATTTGGCCCACTGACGTGAAAAAATCCGTATGCTGTTTCGTGTCACTACAAAACCATTGTGACGATGCTCATGCACCATGTCTGCTACATGCTTCTCGAGTTCTGGCCAATGTGGGGTGCCTCTTCTTAATGCACACTTAGCCCTTGGCATACTCTTTAATGCATCTTCCTTTGCTTTCCAGTCTCGGACCATCTTTTCCGTTACTCCATATTGTCTTGCAGCAGCGCAGTTATTATTTTCCTTGGCAAAGTTTACAACCTTGAGCTTGAAACTGGCTTCATGTTTCCTTCTCCTTGCTGGAGCCACGCTGGGGCCCTGTCTATCAGCCATTTCACACAACAGGGAATCTGAAATCTGTCAGGTATTGTAATCTGTCAGGCATTACGGTATTAATTTTATGAAATCAAAAAGGAAACTGGTGAACTACAAGTCCCAGAGATCCCACAATTGGTAGGTGGCAACAATGACTTTCCTCCAAAGCACCATAAATCTTTTTTATGAAGGGAAGATCTGGAGCTGGATGTGCAGTACAGGATGTTGGCTACCAGTACACACAGTATATGATGCTTTGTTACCGTATGTACAGTAGCACCAGGTACTCACAGTGTAATGTACCGCACAGTAGCGCCAGATTGACACAGTATATGCTTTGTAATTCCGGTACAGTAGCGCCAGGTACACACAGTATACGGTAATATGATGCTTTGTTAGTACGGTAGGTACAGTACGGTATATACCGTATGATGCTTTGTTAGTAGGTACAGTATATATAATGCTTTGATAGTATGTACAGTACCGTATATGATGCTTTGTTGGTAGGTACAGTAGGGTATGATATATGATGCTTTGTTACTGCTTGTCAAGTTGTCACTGAGTATGATGCTTTGTTAGTAGGTGCGTTACAGTATACCTATATGATGCTTTGTCACTGCTTGTCAAGTTGTCACTGAGAAACAGCATCTATTACTTCCTCCCTGGTAAATCTTTTGATGAAGGGCTTTTAAATGTGAAAAGTACAGTACAGTACAGTACAGTATTCCGGTATACCGGTATTTTGTTTGTGTGGTAACGATACAGACTTAATACAGTGTGCATACAGTGTGCACCACTGAGCCAATCACGGCAGGCAATGCATTTTACTAATCTGTTGATGGATGCAAAGCCTGCTCGGATTGGCTGTGACATCATCAGCCTGACTTGGATTGGCAGAGGCTGTACTCCAATCAGCAACAGAGTGCATCGCCCACCAGGATTGGCTGAGCGGCGCACACTGGACATCTCAAGCACCCGGCGGCAGAGCGGCAGAGCGGCGCACACCATGTATGGATTCAGCAGCCACCGCATCTCGAGCACCCGGCGGCTGAGCGGCACACACCGTGTATGGCCACAGCGTTACTGAGCACCCGGCGGCTTCCACTTGGCGGCATGTCGATCACCCGGCGGCTTTTTCACCAGGTACAGAGCACACATACACATTGCGGCCTCTGCACCCGGCGTATAAGACGACCCCCGGTTTTTGGCTGTGTAGATCCAGTGTAAAAAGTCGTCTTATACGCCGGCAAATACAGTATATGTTGCATATCGTGTTAATATGAAAGTATAATACCATTAGTTATGAATAGTTGCCATTAGATGGCATTATACTGCAGAATCCAGGCTCAAAAATTCCTAGAATAAATGGAGAGACTTTAAGTGGCTCGTTTGAATCTATTATATAATTTCGTGTGGTAGGTCTCACCGTATGTCTGCATATGCATAACGAGTAATAAACACCAGTACTATTGGAATTAAAGTGTGAAGTAGCTCTCTCGTCTAACATATGAAGACTGTTGAATAATTCCTGCTGTGCCTATCGTTTCTTCTCCAGGGTGGTCTCAATGGTCGAAGCAGGTCTCATAGTCTCCTAAGAGCTTTCCGAATGTACATGTATGTGGGCTTTCTTACCATATTACGAAAGTCTGTCTCGCCAACCATGTAGAAGGGTAGGATTGGTATATAACGTATATAATACGCGTTGAAATAGACTGGTTATAGGAGTAGGAATACCCCATCTCTGTTCGGACCACTTTCTGGTATTGTCTACAGTTTGTGTAACCTTATGGAATCTCCATTGCAGTCAGGGTGCCTGATGTAAAATGTATCGGTTCCGGGTGTGTCTCTGAGACAAGTGGAGTCATGGTGACAGTGATGGTCCAGTCAGTCTTTTCCAACTTAAAATTACTGTATTCGTCAGTTGAAACTTAAACTCGGGGTAAACTGAGCTGATTTGTCTGTTCAACAGGGGATGTACTTTTCTCTAGCGGTCCCTGCGAGCTCTCCGCGGTAGCAGGGCGGCTGTGGGGCTGTAGGGTTGCGAGTGAGGTACAGCAATATGGCCCGTTCTCATGGCTGAGGTAGAGGGATGTCTGTGTCTCCATCAGATCATCATAGTGCGGCTTAGCAGGTGAGCTTGAAGTATCAAATTTCGCAAACCAATTCGGCACGGCAGTGTAAGGTATGTCGAGGGCCTGACAAAGGAATCCAGGTCTTCTGGAGTTCTGAGTATTGCTGTATGGCCATGATTGCTAGCTGACAGGGTGAAAGGAAATTTCCATTGATAAGGTATACTTTTTGTTTGCAGCACTTCAAGTAGTGGGCGTAGATCTTTTCTGTGCCTGAGAGTTATGGCAGTGAGATCCTGATACATAGAAATCCTGTTACCTTCATATTCCAAAGGGTGTTTGATTCTGGCTTGTTTTAAAATTTCCTCCTTTAACTTATAACCATTGATATAGCACACAACATCCCTGGGGGGATCAGAGTCTCTTCCGTGGGGTCTGAGTGCTCTATGTATGCGTTCCATTGCAATTGAATCTGAGCTGTGTATGTCTAAAAGCTGATTGAATAAGGCAGACACTGTGGCAGAAAGCTGTGTGTTCTCCACGCTTTCAGGCAAACCTCTCACCCTCAGATTATGTCTCCTACCGCAATTGTCCAGGTCTTCGATGTGCCTCTGGATGTTCCTCAATTGTATTTTGTGAGTCCCCACAGAGGTAGAGATCTTCCTAATTGCGTATTGTTGCTGGGCTGTCTTCCTCTCCACGTCAGGGACCCTTCCCGCTATTGCCTGTAGTTCTTGTCTTAAATCCGTGATGGTGGCAGTAAAAGTGTCTTTAATGTCCGTTGCCACGGCACGGAGGTCTTGAAGAGTCGGGTGTTGAGGTGTCCCAGGATTTGTCGGCGGTTCGGCATGTTGGGAGGCGGAGGGTGATTTCGTCCCGCGCTTGTGAGGAGGCTGAGGCGGACGTCGCCATGTTGGATCTATGTGACCGGAATATCTCTGGGATATTGTGGTTGTTCTACCCCCTGTTAGTCCTCTGGGATCTTGACCTGGATGCCGATGAGGTGCGGGTGGCAGTCCCCATGCTCGGTATCGCGGAATCTTGTGCGATGTCTCCGTGAGAGCTAAGATAAGGCCACAGTCCGACGGAGCTAGCAAGCTAAGCGGCCATCTCTCTTCAAGGCAAGCCACGCCCCTCCTTTTTTTAAAGTTTTATTACTTAGATAAACACATTATCCATATCAGTGATAGTTAAATTGTGATCTGCCTGACTTTTTCTGTTCATCAGCTGAGCTACCCATTGTTAGTTTATTCTTTGTGTGGTGCAAGACAATTCCCCTTCTTCCAATGTGACCCAAGAAGGTCAAAAGTTTGCACACCCCTGATCTAAGGTGCCCACATGTCCCGGATTGCCCGGGATTGTCCCTGATTTAAAATTTTTGTCCCGTGTCCCGGGCACCTTCATTCCGGGACAATACAGTGTCCCGGAATGAAAAAAAAAACAGTGACCACCAGATCAGTCCGCTCCGCGACTTTGCCTGTCTGCCGCCGCGGCGCCGCCACAGTCACACTCACTTCACTTACTTGCATCTCACGGTCACAGCAAAGGAGGATGAATCGTCATAGCCTGGCAGTCTGGTTGTCACCCCCCCCCCCCGCAGGCCGTCCGCATAGTACTGAGCAGCCAGCCAGCTTCAGTCTCCTTGTCTCAGAGTCCTCCTCTAGAGTCCAGGCTCCTCCCGCCCACGAGGTCCCCAAGTTTTTCTGCAGTTATTTAACAGAGTTTGACAAACGTCCAGGAGTCCAGGTTAGTGTACTATTCTGCTGTTGTCCCCCTCCTTCTCCATTCTGCTGCTGACTGTCCCCCTCCATTCTTTCTGCTGCTGTCCCCCTCCGTTCTTCCTCCATGTCCCCCTCCGTTCTTTCTCCGTGTCCCCCTCCGTTCTTCCTCCGCGTCCCCCACTGTTCTTCCTCCGTGTCCCCCTCCGTTCTTCCTCCGCGTCCCCCACTGTTCTTCCTCCGTGTCCCCCTCTGTTCTTCCTCCGCGTCCCCCTCTGTTCTTTCTCCGCGTCCCCCTCTGTTCTTCCTCCGCGTCCCCCTCCGTTCTTTCTCTGTGTCCCCCTCCGTTCTTCCTCCGTGTCCCCCTCTGTTCTTCCTCCGTGCCCCCCTCCGTTCTGCTGCTGTCCCCCTCCGTTCTTCCTCCGTGTCCCCCACTGTTCTTCCTCCACGTCCCCCACTGTTCTGCTGCTGTCCCCCTCCGTTCTTCCTCCGTGTCCCCCTCCGTTCTTCCTCCGTGTCCCCCTCCGTTCTTCCTCCGTGCCCCCCTCCGTTCTGCTGCTGTCCCCCTCCGTTCTTCCTCCGTGTCCCCCACTGTTCTTCCTCCGCGTCCCCCACTGTTCTGCTGCTGTCCCCCTCCGTTCTTCGTCCGTGTCCCCCTCCGTTCTTCGTCCGTGTCCCCCTCCGTTCTTCCTCCGTGTTCCCCTTCGTTCTTCCTCCGTGTCCCCCTCTGTTCTTCCTCCATGCCCCCCTCTGTTCTGCTGCTGTCCCCCTCCGTTCTTCCTCCGCGTCCCCCTCTGTTCTGCTGTCCCCCTCTGTTCCCCCTCTGTTCTGCTGCTGTCCCCCTCCGTTCTTCCTCCGCGTCCCCCTCTGTTCTGCTGTCCCCCTCTGTTCCCCCTCTGTTCTGCTGCTGTCCCCCTCCAGTTTTTCTCCGTGTCCTCCTCTGTTTTGCTGTCCCTCTCTGTTCTTCCTCCATGTCCCCATCTGTTTTGCTGTCCCCCTCTGTTCTTCTTCCATGTCCCCCTCTGTTCTGCTGTCCCCCTCTGTTCTTCTTCCGTGTCCCCCTCTGTTCTGCTTTCCTCCTCCATTCTTTCTCTGTGTTCCCCACTTCCCCTCTGTTCTGCTGCTGTCTCCCTCCGTTCTTCCTCCGTTTCCCCCCTCCGTTCTTCCTCCGTGTCCCCCCTCCGTTCTTCCTCTGTGTCCCCCCTCCGTTCTTCCTCCGTGTCCCCCTCCATTCTTCCTCCGCGTCCCCCCCGGTTCTTCCTCCGCGTCCCCCTCTGTTCTTCCTCTGTGTCCCCCTCCGTTTTGCTGTCCCCCTCTGTTCTTCTTCTGTGTCCCCCTCCGTTCTGCTGTCCCCCTCTGTTCTTCTTCTGTGTCCCCCTCCGTTCTGCTGTCCCCCTCCATTCTTTCTCTGTGTTCCCCACTTCCCCTCTGTTCTGATGCTGTCCCTCTCCGTTCTTCCTCCATGTCCCCCTCCATTCTTCCTCCATGTCCCCCTCCGTTCTTCCTCCGTGTCCCCCTCCATTCTTCCTCCGCGTCCCCCCCGGTTCTTCCTCCGCGTCCCCCTCTGTTCTTTCTCTGTGTCCCCCTCCGTGTCCCCCTCCGTTCTTCCTCCGTGTCCCCCACTGTTCTTCCTCCACGTCCCCCACTGTTCTGCTGCTGTCCTCCTCCGTTCTTCCTCCGTGTCCCCCTCTGTTCTTTCTCTGTGTCCCCCTCCGTGTCCCCCTCTGTTCTTCCTCCGTGCCCACCTCTGTTCTGCTGCTGTCCCCCTCCGTTCTTCCTCCGTGTCCCCCACTGTTCTTCCTCCACGTCCCCCACTGTTCTGCTGCTGTCCTCCTCCGTTCTTCCTCCGTGTCCCCTTCCGTTCTTCCTCTGTATCCCCTCTATTCTTCCTCCGTGCCCCCCTCCATTCTGCTGCTGTCCCCCTCCGTTCTTCCTCCGTGTCCCCCACTGTTCTTCCTCCATGTCCCCCACTGTTCTGCTGCTGTCCCCCTCCGTTCTTCCTCTGTGTCCCCCTCCGTTCTTCCTCCGTGTCCCCCTCCATTCTTCCTCCGTGTCCCCCTCCGTTCTTCCTCTGTGTCCCCCTCTGTTCTTCCTCCGTGCCCCCCTCTGTTCTGCTGCTGTCCCCCTCCGTTCTTCCTCCGCGTCCCCCTCTGTTCTGCTGTCCCCCTCTGTTCCCCCTCTGTTCTGCTGCTGTCCCCCTCCAGTTTTTCTCCGTGTCCCCCTCTGTTTTGCTGTCCCTCTCTGTTCTTCCTCCATGTCCCCATCTGTTTTGCTGTCCCCCTCTGTTCTTCTTCCGTGTCCCCCTCTGTTCTGCTGTCCCCCTCTGTTCTTCTTCCGTGTCCCCCTCTGTTCTGCTTTCCCCCTCCATTCTTTCTCTGTGTTCCCCACTTCCCCTCTGTTCTGCTGCTGTCCCCCTCCGTTCTCCCTCCGTGGCCCCCTCCGTTCTTCCTCCGTGTCCCCCCTCCGTTCTTCCTCCGTGTCCCCCCTCCGTTCTTCCTCCGTGTCCCCCCTCCGTTCTTCCTCCGTGTCCCCCCTCCGTTCTTCCTCCGTGTCCCCCCGTTCTTCCTCCGTGTCCCCCTCCGTTCTTCCTCCGTGTCCCCCTCTGTTCTTCCTCCGTGTCCCCCTCTGTTCTTCCTCCGTGCCCCCCTCCATTCTGCTGCTGTCCCCCTCCGTTCTTCCTCCGTGTCCCCCTCTGTTCTTCCTCCGTGTCCCCCTCTGTTCTTCCTCTGTGTCCC
The DNA here is from genome assembly GCF_037356315.1 of Lithobates pipiens. Classification (NCBI taxonomy): domain Eukaryota; kingdom Metazoa; phylum Chordata; class Amphibia; order Anura; family Ranidae; genus Lithobates; species Lithobates pipiens. The sequence continues at coordinate 438,844,959 of NW_027507903.1, forward strand.
CCCCTGTTCTTCCTCCGTGTCCCCCTCTGTTCTTCCTCCGTGTCCCCCTCTGTTCTTCCTCCGTGCCCCCCTCCGTTCTGCTGCTGTCCCCCTCCGTTCTTCCTCCGTGTCCCCCTCTGTTCTTCCTCTGTGTCCCCCTCTGTTCTTCCTCCGTGTCCCCCTCTGTTCTTTCCTCCGTGTCCCCCTCCGTTCTTCCTCCGCGTCCCCCTCCGTTCTTCCTCCGTGTCCCCCTCTGTTCTGCTGCTGTCCCCCTCCGTTCTTCCTCCGCGTCCCCCTCTGTTCTGCTGCTGTCCCCCTCCATTCTTCCTCCACGTCCCCCTCTGTTCTGCTGCTGTCCCCCTCCGTTCTTCCTCCGTGTTCCCCTCTGTTCTTCCTCCGTGTCCCCCTCTGTTCTTCCTCCGTGTCCCCCTCTGTTCTTCCTCCGTGTCCCACTCCATTCTGCTGCTGTCCCCCTCCGTTCTGCTGCTGTCCCCCTCCGTTCCCCTTCCGTTCTGCTGCTGTCCCCCTCTGTTCTGCTGCTGTCCCCCTCCAGTTTTTCTCTGTGTCCCCCTCTGTTTTGCTGTCCCCCTCTGTTCTTCCTCCGTGTCCCCCTCCGTTTTGCTGTCCCCCTCTGTTCTTCTTCTGTGTCCCCCTCCGTTCTGCTGTCCCCCTCTGTTCTTCTTCCGTGTCCCCCTCTGTTCTGCTGCTGTCCCCCTCCGTTCTTCCTCCGCGTCCCCCTCTGTTCTGCTGTCCCCCTCTGTTCCCCCTCTGTTCTGCTGCTGTCCCCCTCCAGTTTTTCTCCGTGTCCCCCTCTGTTTTGCTGTCCCTCTCTGTTCTTCCTCCATGTCCCCATCTGTTTTGCTGTCCCCCTCTGTTCTTCTTCCGTGTCCCCCTCTGTTCTGCTGTCCCCCTCTGTTCTTCTTCCGTGTCCCCCTCTGTTCTGCTTTCCCCCTCCATTCTTTCTCTGTGTTCCCCTCTTCCCCTCTGTTCTGCTGCTGTCCCCCTCCGTTCTTCCTCCGTGGCCCCCTCCGTTCTTCCTCCGTGTCCCCCCTCCGTTCTTCCTCCGTGTCCCCCCTCCGTTCTTCCTCCGTGCCCCCCCTCCGTTCTTCCTCCGTGTCCCCCCTCCGTTCTTCCTCCGTGTCCCCCCCCGTTCTTCCTCCGTGTCCCCCTCCGTTCTTCCTCCGTGTCCCCCTCTGTTCTTCCTCCGTGTCCCCCTCTGTTCTTCCTCCGTGCCCCCCTCCATTCTGCTGCTGTCCCCCTCCGTTCTTCCTCCGTGTCCCCCTCTGTTCTTCCTCCGTGTCCCCCTCCGTTCTTCCTCTGTGTCCCCCCTGTTCTTCCTCCGTGTCCCCCTCTGTTCTTCCTCCGTGTCCCCCTCTGTTCTTCCTCCGTGCCCCCCTCCGTTCTGCTGCTGTCCCCCTCCGTTCTTCCTCCGTGTCCCCCTCTGTTCTTCCTCCGTGTCCCCCTCTGTTCTTCCTCCGTGTCCCCCTCTGTTCTTTCCTCCGTGTCCCCCTCCGTTCTTCCTCCGCGTCCCCCTCCGTTCTTCCTCCGTGTCCCCCTCTGTTCTGCTGCTGTCCCCCTCCGTTCTTCCTCCGCGTCCCCCTCTGTTCTGCTGCTGTCCCCCTCCATTCTTCCTCCACGTCCCCCTCTGTTCTGCTGCTGTCCCCCTCCGTTCTTCCTCCGTGTTCCCCTCTGTTCTTCCTCCGTGTCCCCCTCTGTTCTTCCTCCGTGTCCCCCTCTGTTCTTCCTCCGTGTCCCACTCCGTTCTGCTGCTGTCCCCCTCCGTTCTGCTGCTGTCCCCCTCCGTTCCCCTTCCGTTCTGCTGCTGTCCCCCTCTGTTCTGCTGCTGTCCCCCTCCAGTTTTTCTCTGTGTCCCCCTCTGTTTTGCTGTCCCCCTCTGTTCTTCCTCCGTGTCCCCCTCCGTTTTGCTGTCCCCCTCTGTTCTTCTTCTGTGTCCCCCTCCGTTCTGCTGTCCCCCTCTGTTCTTCTTCCGTGTCCCCCTCCGTTCTGCTGTCCCCCTCCATTCTTTCTCTGTGTTCCCCACTTCCCCTCTGTTCTGATGCTGTCCCCCTCCGTTCTTCCTCCATGTCCCCCTCTGTTCTTCCTCCATGTCCCCCTCTGTTCTGCTGCTGTCCCCCTCCGTTCTTCCTCCGTGTCCCCCTCTGTTCTGCTGTCCCCCTCCGTTCTTCCTCCATATCCCCCTCCATTCTGCTGTCCTCCTCTGTTCTTCCTCCGTGTCCCCCTCTGTTCTTCCTCCATGTTCCCCTCCGTTCTTCCTCCGTGTCCCCCTCTGCTCTTCCTCCGTGCTCCCCTCTACACATTGCATACCACCTGTCTAAACTGGTTACCACTGTTTGCTTTTTTCCCCCCAAAAAATGGCAAAAAAAAGTATCAAAAAACATCTTTTTTTGGGCGGGTGCGGAGGGGGGGGGGGGTGTGTCCCTGAATGGCCATTTGGAAATGTGGTCACCCTACCCTGATCTAGGGACAAGACAATGCACTGGATATTGCTGCAAATGAGGAAGGCATGGAAAAGTTGAAGACAGAGCAGTAGGCATACACAGACCATTCACAGTTCCAAACTGTCACGGGGAAGACCTTGCGTATTTAGGTAGCTCCTCTGTTGCTGAGTACTAGCAGTATGATCACCTTAGCTCTGCAGGATGACAGAAGGTCAAGTCAGAAATGTCTGCATTTCCCTCTAATCTTGCCAGGGCAATATTGATCTTTACCTATGTCGAACAGTAAAGTGGTTCTAAAACCTGGATATTTTTTTAGCTTGGTGAAGGTAACAAATGTTCCAGTGGTAATATCACCCCCTCACTCCTCCCCACTCCTCGTACTTAACTGAGCTAAATCCACCGCTGTGCCCATCTGTAGCAGCTCTCTGCTCCTGGGTTGCAAACCTTATGTAAATTCACAGACAGTTTGTAAAAATACGTAATTTCTACATCTGTCCATGAATGTCCATTATGGACATACAGAGCCTGTAAAAATTCAGAGCTTGCAGCTGTTCTGCCACTCTACTGCCTCCATGAATCCAGCCGAGGAACAAGAGGGACATTGAGTTCTCCCCCAAGGTACAGGCCACCAGTGTTAAGGTGTTCCAGGAGTGTGACAACGGAGGAAAGGAAACACAGTTGTTCCTGGTTGGGAGGGTAAATATTAGCAACAGTAAAAACCAAATGCATACATTTCAACTTCAGAAAAAGGTAACAGCCAGAAGAATCAACCGATGAGTGTAACACCTTAAAACAGCAGTTAAAAAAACACTATGGTTATTCATTTGGACTTTGCTGCTGGATTCGTGCTGTGGAACTAGGTGGTAAAGTATTTATTATGAAGTTACAGGATCTTATCAGATCGAAAGTGGGTTTCTTGTAAGAAAATTATTTGAGTCTTTAGCCTTATGGAAATGGTAGAGGATCTGACTACGTTTTTCAAGAAAGTTTAAACCGCTGCAGTTAGGGGAGGACACCTTCAATGACACAGAGCTCTATATAAGGAATACAAAAGAAAGAAAAAAACAATCAAGAAAGTTCCATCGCCAAATAGAAGAAAGAAAAGAGTTTGGAAAAATAAGAGAGAAAATACAGAGGCAAAAATCAGAAGGGGGGAGAAAATGAATACTGCCAAAAGCATACATATAAATGGCCACTGTTGGAGGACAGTAAGGTACATACAGGTTCATACAGCATGAAATATAAGGTCAGTATCACAGACCAACTTTTATAGGCATGATAAGTCAAACTAAGTATACAATGCCCTCCAGTGGCTGCATAAGTGAAATAACATGCTGCTGAAAACTATGGTAGTAGTACAATATCAAACATCAAAACCAGAGTCAAAATAGATGCTGAATACCCTAAGGTGGGGGACATGTGAAATTGATAGCAGCCATTGGCTCCTGCTGCTGTCAATCAAATGCTGTGACGAGGAAGTAGGGTACAGGGCTGAGTCACCCAGTCTGTGTCAATAGGTGCCCTCAGGGAAAGTGGCCCTGCACTTGCCAAAGAGGGGGGGCTTGGAGCGCCAGTGGGGGACCCCAGAGTATACCAAGTTTTTTATTTTAGTTTAAAAAAAACTAAGATGTAGTATCACTTTAACACTCATTCTATGCATTATGATAAAAAGCCTTCTGTGTGTCCCCCTCATACTTGCCTGAGCCCATCTCGATCCAGTGATGTTGCACGAGAGACTCGGCAGCAGTGAAACTCCATTAGCTCCCAATACTGTCAATTAAAGTCAGCAAGTCAATGAGGAGAGAGAGGGAGCTGGGCCACGGCTCCGTGTCTGAATGGACACAGCTTTCTGCGGCTCAGCTCAGATGCCCCCATTGCAAGCTGCTTACTGTGGGGGCACTCAACAAGACGGCGGGGCCAGGAGCAGCGAAGAGGGACCAGAGGAGGATCCAGGCTGCTCTGTGCAAAACCACTGCTTGTTATTTTGTAACAAAAAAAAAAACAAGACTTTAGTATCACTTTAATCACTCTTTTTGTTCTAGGGGAGAGGACAGTGGAGATACAGTAGACTTACCTGACCTGCTGATCGTCTCTGCACATGACCAGTCTGGCACCCCTATGCTACAGTTGTCTTGTTCCTGCTCCCAAATGGACTGTTTAAACTTAATCCACCGCTGGACCATGGAGAAGTGTGGTTTTCCAAAAAGATCAAAGGATTAGGTGAGTATGAACTTTGTGTCAATGAGCAGTTGACCCATGCAGTGTGGGCACAGCTCCACTGCATGGGGGGAAAAGAGTTTGCCCGGAGTTGGCCTTTAAGTCTGTGCTCATACAGAACAGTCATGAAATCCCCTGTCCACCACTAGACAGAAAGACTGATGTCTGTGATCCTCACTCAGCTGTCACATCGCTGGTGATTGTGAATCGCACCTGTGAAATTCTGCACAACCATGCTTCTGTTGTTGCGGTATCTATGGCGTTAAAGTGGGAGTAAACTTCCATGTGTAAGGGTTAATTCTGCTTAGACCTGGGACAATCAGTGGATATCTTTCGGAGCTCCGGGAAGCATTCAATGCACAAGACAAGAGAGAGTCATTCACTAAATGCTTGGCTTTAATGGTAAGACTTGCATCTTTATACAAATTATGAACAAAGAATAAACAAACAAGAAACAAAGAACTTACAGAGAAGGAGGGAGGGAGGATAGAGTTCATCACATGACACATAATCCTTATACAAACATCTAGCCTCTCAGACATAGTCTTAAACTAGTATTTTAGCTGACAGGGGATATTACCTGAAAATATAATTTAACTATGTAATGCTGATGTTCTGACTTTGTCTGACGACATCATTTCAAAACCAGTTTTTACCAGACCTTATCTATACTGTGGTTATCATGAAAAACAAGACCCTAAAAATAAGAGATATTACTGTCAGCTACAGTATATTCAAGTTTCAGCCATGTTAACTCTTTATCCTCCTTCAATCCCCTCTTAAATCATCAAACATGATTTCACCATGATCACTTAATGTTCTCTGTGAGGGATCATTTTGTTGCATTGTATAATCACAGATACATTGAATAAGCTTGAACAATATATAAGAAGGAAAAAAACAGGAACATTAAAATTAACATTCCTGCCTGTCAGAACCAAGAGAAGGTGGAACCAAAAAAATCTTCCTAGTCCCTTAAAGGGGTTCTACCCATCTTTGGTAATATCTCTTCAGCTTGGAGGTTTGACACCTCCTTTTCGGTGTTTATCAATTATATCATAATAATCAGGAACTTCAATACTGGTATTATGAATCCATGTGCAGCACTCGTAGTCCTCCGTTACTTCAGAGTCCAGTCAGAGCAGCACTGGATTCGATAGCTAGTTCGTGCATATCTAGTTGTTTAGTTAACAGTTTGATGTCTACAGAATTCTTTTCCGTAATTTCATCTAATTCAACACATTTTGGAGTAGTTATTCAATCTTTTCATTATTTCTATTCCCCATCCTGTCCATGAGGGAAACCATGCGCTAGCTTTCAAAAGATGTTGGTGTTTTCCTTTTTCATTCTCTATGTCAAGGAAGACGTTCCAGTAATCTGGCTAACAGTAGAAGACCTGTGCGCGTGCGCACGCCATGTGACAGCCCTTGGCGCCAAGAAGCCTATTTAAAGGAGACTGCTACCTTGTCATCTTGCTGTCCGGTCTACAGCGTTCCTGAGACCCCCTGCTGTTTGTTCTGCCTGCTGACCTGTTTCCTTTTACCCAGCTTGTCTTTGACCATTCCCTGAATGCTGCCAGCTTCTGATCCCGGCCTGTCTTGATGCTTCTTCTGCCTGCTCCTTGGCACCTCACTGCCCGCCAGTGTATGACCCAGCCTGCCTGTGACCTGCTTGTGTCCTGGACTACAGAACACCTCCCGGTTGTTGTTGCTGCCTCCAGCTTCCAGTCCAGTCCTCCCTGCTGTTCCTGCTGCACTGCTACACCACCCTGCTGTCTGCAGTCTTCAGCTACCAGCTCCCGCTCCTGGACTACGATACACCTCCACTCCCAGTCCGCTCAACCACCAGGTACGTGATAGTACCAGACAGCCATGTCCGAGCCCACACAGGGAGCCTCTCCAATGGATGAACTTTGCCGCCATCTTGCCGGACTTACTCAAGCTGTAAAGAATCTGCAAGAGGGTTACAACCGGCTGGAAGAACGTGTTCAGGCTCTGTATGCATCTTCCCCACCTCCATCTGGAACTTCTGCTGCCCCCTCATTAGTGATGTTGCCACCTGAACCTAAGGTCCCTACACCAGAAAGGTTCTCAGGGGACCATAGTAAATTCAGAGCATTCTGTAATGCCTGTGAACTTTTCTTTGCTCTGCAACCCCTAACTTTTTCGCTTGAATCTACTAAATGGGGTTTCGTCATCTCCCTGCTGCTGAGTCATGGGCCCATCGTCTTCTGGAGCAGAAGGATGCCTCTCTTGATGATCTGAACTCTTTCTTCCGAGCCATGTCCCAGCTCTACAAAGATCCGCAACTGACAGCCACTGTGGAGTTGGACCTGCACTCCCTACAGCAAGGCCGCAGACCAGTGGAGGACTATGTATCAGAGTTTAGGCGTTGGAGATTCGACACCAACTGGAACAACTCCGCCCTGCGGTATCAGTTCCGCATTGGGTCTTTCGGAATCTTTGAAGGATGAACTAGCCCGAGTGGGCATTCCAGAGACTCTAGATGCTCTAATTAACCTATCCATTCAGATAGATAGGCGACTAAAGGAATGAAGATCTGAACGCTCTGCCGGTCCTTCCGTCCAGTCTGGATGCTCCCTCGTGTACCCAGTTTCCCTCAGTCCGCTTTTACAGCCCCAGTGACCTCTACTCCTGATGTCTTTGAGCCTATGCAGTTAGGCCTAATGCGCCCTTCTCTTAAGCCAGAAGAACGGCAACGCAGGCGAGCTAACAACCTTTGCCTTTACTGAGGAGAACCAGGACATTACATGAGGACCTGTCCCGCCAAGCTCCGTAAGTGCTTCGCCACATCCTCCGCTCTTGCACCTGCTCTGCCTAATATTGCTTCTCACCTGGCTGTTTCCATTCTTTTACAGCTCCCAGAAGGGAATACCCAGGTCACCGCTATCATTGACTCAGGAGCCTGCAGCGGTTTCATGGACTTGACTTTTGCCACTAGACACCACGTTCCTTTGCGGCCTAGAGTGAAAGGACTTTCCGTACATTAGGCCAATGGTTTGGCTCTCAAGTCTGGACCAGTCACACAGGAAATGGTGCCTCTATTAACCACCATTGCCGGTAATCACTAAGAACTGCTGTGCCTAGATATCATTGAATCCCTTCTATTTTCCATCATCCTAGGCATGACGTGGCTGATGGCTCATAACCCACAGATTGATTGGACTTCCGGGAAAATCAGCTTCCCCTCTTTCTATTGTAGCCAACACTGCCTACTGGAGACTGCTGATGTTCCCTCTCCTCTGTTATGTATGGAAGCAGACGATGAGATCCGTCAATCCATTCCTGAAGTCTATGACGGTTTCCTAGATGTCTTCAGCAAGAAGGGTGCAGACACTTTTCCTTCTCACAGGCCATATGACTGCCCGATTGAGCTCCTCCCTGGAGTCGAAATTCCTTTTGGGAGAATTTTCCCTTTAACGGAGCTGGAGTTAGGGACCCTAAAGACTTACATAGACGATAAACTGGAAAAGGGGTTCATCCGGCCTTCCACCTCTCCAGCAGGAGCAGGAATCTTTTTTGTAGAGAAGAAAGACCATTCACTACGCCCCTACGTAGATTATCGGGAGCTCATCAAAATCACGATCAAGAATAGGTACCCCCTTCCCTTGGTACCTGAACTATTCCAAAGACTGGGGATGGCAGCGATATTTACCAAGCTGGATCTTCGTGGGGCTTACAATCTAGTCCGCATCCGGAGTGGCGATGAGTGGAAGACTGCCTTTCGCACCCGGATCAGGCATTTTGAGTATTTAGTCATGCCCTTTGGGCTTTGTAATGGCCCGCTACATTCCGACACTTTGTAAACAACATTTTCAGAGACTATCTTGCCCTGTTTGTTATTGTCTATTTGGATGATATCATGATCTTTTCTCCTTCCTTGTCCGAGCACCATGTTTTAGCAAGACTTCGATGCCATGGTGTGTAAGCTAAACCCAAGAAGTGTTCGAACAACAGAGTATTCAGTTCCTGGGATTGATCATCACTATGGAGGGTATCAAGATGGACCCTCAGAAGGTCTCCACCATCCACCATCATGGAATTAATGTAACAAGGCATTCGATTCCGTTGGTCATCTGAAGCCCAGAAAGCCTTTATGACCTTGAAGAACCTGTTTACTACCTGCATCTGTCCTGAAACACCCTGACCTGGCATTACCATACATTCTAGAGGTAGACGTTTCATAGATTGCGGTAAGGGCGGTACTCTCCCAGAGACAGGGACCTAAGGCTCCCACGCATCCAGTTGCATTTTTTTTCGGCAAGCGATCTGAAGCTGAGAGGAACTACGATGTAGGAGACCGAGAACTACTGGCGATTAAGACTCGAATAGTGGCGGTACCTTCTGGAAGGAGCGGCACACCCAATTCTTGTCTACACGGACCACAAGAATCTCGAGTATCTGAAGGTCGCAAAGAGATGGAAGCCACGTCAGGCCAGGTGGGCACTCTTCTTTACTCGATTTTCTTTATATATCACCTACAGGCCTGGGTCAAAGAATACCAAGCCAGATGCCCTCTCGAGAATGTTCAGTGAGTCCGAAGCCTCTTCACCCCCAGACACCATCCTGTCTTCAGGAAACTTCCTCCTGCTTCAGGGAGACTTGCTGGCCCAGATCAAACAAGCTTCTATAAGTGCCTCTCCTCCACCTGATGTCACTCTACAAATAAGGGACGATCTGTTGTGGTGCCAAGATAAAGTTTTCGTACCCCAGGAGGTACGAGTTGCTGTTCTCTAAATTTTTTCAGTAACAAATTACTCCAAGAAAATAATAATAAAACTAAACTCTTGGTACTGTAAATATCTCCTAAATGTGCAATGTTTAGGAGATATTTACTGAAGATGCAGCTGGTGACATCACCGCTGCATGCGCTCTGAAGGAACAGCCACCTGTGCCATTCCTTCAGAGTCCTGTGCCATAAACGTGGGAGTGACATCATTGCAGCTCCGGCCACTCACACAACTGGAGTCCGCGGACCCAGAAGGAAGACTGGGTGCAGATGGAAGTGCCTTCAACAGTGACAGCCTCCTGCTGGAGGGCTGCCTTCTAAGGTACGTTTCACATAATGTGTTAGTATACGATGCATACTAGCACATTATGATATTGCATTACAGGGTTTAAAAGGAAAAAAAACATACTGCTTTAACCAGTTAAGGACAGCCTCACTTACATATACTGTGGCATGATGGCCCTTAAGCGCGAAATCACGTACCTGTATGTGATTTCTCTTCTTGACTCTGGGGCGCATGCGCCGCCGCTGTGATTGGACACAGCGGGAGCCAATGAGCGGGTCCGTTGGCCGGGATGGCTGCTGGCCACCCACAATTGTTTACTAGAGAGGCAGAATGTAAACAAGACAGACCATCATTCTGTCACAGAGAAAAAGGGAGATCTTGTGCTCCTGCTAATCAGCAACACAGATTTCTCTCTTCCTCCAGTCAGTCCAGCCCCCACACAGTTACAAAGCATTCCCTAGGAGAATAATTAACCCTCTGATTGCCCCTGATGTTAAACCTGTAATTTATACAGTGACAGTGCATTTTTTTAGCACTGATCACTGTATTGATGTCACTGGTCCCCAAAAAGTCTCACCTAGTGTTTGAAGTGTCAGAAGTCCTACTAAAATCTCTGATCACCACCAATACTAGTAAAAACAATAACAATAATTAAAAGTCCATAAATCAATCCCATAGTTTATAGACATTATAACTTTTGCGCAAACCAATCAATATACACTTTTTGTTTTGTTTTTTTACCAAAAATATGTAGCAGACTACAAATTGGCCACCAAAACTGATGAAGAAATTTGATTTAAAAATTTTTTTTATTGGATGTGTTTTATAGCAGAAAGTAAAAAATTTTTTTTACTGTTCAAAATTGTCTTTTTTTGTTTACAGCGCAAAAAATAAAAAATGCAGAGGTGATCAAATACCACCAAAAGAAAGCTCTGTTTGTAGGAAAAAAAGGACATCAATTATATTTGGGTACGACCGCGCAATTGTCAGTTAAAGCAAAGCAGTGCCATATCGCAAAAAAAATGGCCTGGTCAGGAAGGGGGTAAAACCTTCTGGAGCTGAAGTTGTTAAAGTGGTTGGAAACCTCAAAAAAAAAAAGACTTAAAAAAAAAAAAAATGTGCAAGACAAAGGCATAATGGGCTGGTATGCATCGCATGCTAGCTCATTATGAAATACTTACCTTAGAACAATGCCCCAGATCAGTGCCTGTACACCGCTGACAGTGCCGACATGTTTCCCGGAGTTACTTCTGGGTTCACGGGCTCCGGCGCTATGACCTGGAGCCACGATTACAACACTCCCCCGCATGCACACTGGAGCCACCAGTCACGGCACGGCATTTACTATATTCCATATTTCAGATATTCCTTCTTACCAACATACTCTAATAAGCTTAATTCATTTATTTACATTTTTATGTATATATAAATTACATTTTAGAACCTTATACATTAAGCTCATTTTGCAATTATGATGCCCTCTGATATATGTGCATCCTTCCAGACATTTTCCAGACATGATTTTAAGGGGCTAAGTGGAGACCGCAGTGGTAAATACCCCTATCCAGACCGTGCTGATCCTCCTGATGTTCCCCTGTTGTGACCTTTGTTTGTTCTGCCCCCTCTGCTCCCGAGCTGGATGCACTACACGGCTGCCATTTTGATATCCAGCGTTTGACGACTTATCTCAGGCCTCCGGTAAGTAGGAGGTCTCTGTTTCAGACCTCTCTTTCCAATTATTCCGCCTGCCCCCATTTATCAACAGTATAGATTTACTGATCTTATTATTTACATTGCAGATACAACATTCATGCATCCGTCCCTGAAGCAAGCAGGGTCTCGCAAAATGCATAGGGCTTTATTGATGCTTGTTTTATGCTAGTATATGCTGGGTATTATTGATGTCTGCATTATGTTTACATACTTCCCTGTCCACATGTATGTACATTTTATTTTCTTATTGTGTATGTGTATTTACTGACCCAGCAAGTTTTAAATTTTATTGTTGCTCATGGATGTACAACATTTGTAATAAATCTTTGGATATTTACTTTCATCTGTGTTGTGTACATTGGCTATTATGCTGGGTAACTCACAATCATTGTTGTTGCCGCTCTGTTACATAACATTTTGAAACAAATAAATAGATTTTGTCTCAGTGTTTGCTGTGGACATTGGCTGCGCCTCTCTTGCCTCGTCTGAAGTCCCCAGGGCTATTTTTCTTGTATTTGTGCATTATTTGGGATGGAGGTGTCAGAGGGGTCACACCAGACCTTAATCTTCCTTCTACCAGTCACGGCACGGGCCCTGAAGAAATGGCACAATCAGGCCGTTCCTTCAGTGCGCATGCACATCTGCACCAGTGCAAACAGTAAGTATCTCCTAAATGGTGCAAGTTTAGGAGATATTTACAGTACCTACATGTAAGCTTTATTATAGGCGTACCTAGAGGTACAATTAAAGAGGATGACTGTACTTCCTTTTTAAATGCTTTTATATAACTCTGGCTCAAACCCTGTAGACAGAATCTGAAGCACACATGCCCTTTAACCGGTTCCCGACCGGCTCACGCCGTTATACAGCGTAAGAATGTCACTGCAGCGGGAATTGGCATACCCGTACGACGCTTGTGCCCGCGTGCCCCTGCCATGTTGATTGGTTCTGACGAATGAAATGCTTCTCCTGCCTGTAAATGTAAACACAGGCAGGGGAAGTGATGTCATCTCCCCTCGTGGAACTCTTTTCGTTACAGAGAGAGGAGAGAGAACATCTCACAGTACGTTGTACCAACACTACACTAACACCAGTACACGTAGGTACACTTGTCACCCCGCGACCACCCCCCCCCCCCCCACGTTAACCCTTTCACTCCCTGTCACAGTATTACCCAGTGCAGTTGTCAGATTTTTCACTGATCACCGTACTGGTGTCATTTGTGACACTAATCAGCGTTAGGGTACTTAGTAGTAGGCCCAGGTAGCTTTAGGGTACCCCCTAACTCCCCCAATAAAGGTTTAACCCCTTGATCACCTGGCAGGTGACATCAGTTAGGTTTTAGCGTCAGTCAGAGTCTGAGTCACCCCAGTCAGCATTAGATTAATGCCAGTAGCACTAACACCCACGCACGCACCATACACCTCCCTTAGTAGTATAGTGTCTGAACGGATCAATATCTGATCAGATCTGTACTAGTGTCCCCAGTAGTTTAGGTTTCCTAAAAACGCAGAATTAGCGGGATCAGCCCAGATACCTGCTAGCACCTGCGTTTAGCTCCTCCGCCCAGCCCAGCTCACCCAAGTGCAGTATCACTTGATCACTGTTCACAGAGTCAGGTCTGATCCCTATGAATGCTAACAGTTTTTATGGCAGCGTTTGAAGCAGTCACTGACAGTCGGGTGCTCTTTTTTCCTGTGAATCTCACTAGTTGTACCTGTAAATTTAGAGGTCACAATGTTCAATTGAAGGTACACTAGTGAAGAGGCCTACACGTTTCTGAGCATGACAGATGAGAGCGAAGAGGAAGTCACCCATGTGTCAGATTCAGGCTCAGAATACAAACCTGTAGACAGCAGGGGCACCCTGACAGATAGCTCTGACAACAGAGTAGTGGTCCCTGCCAAGGTCAGGCGTACCCGACCCCATTCTTCTGCAGTTGTTGTGGTGCAAGAACAGCAGGGCTCTTGTATGAAGCAGAGAGTCAGTACTAGTGCCACTCATCCTTCTGGTGAACTGGCAAGCACCAGCCTCCTAGTACATCCTGGTCGTACATCCAGCACTGCAGTATCGTGTAGTGACGTGGCGAGTCCCATAAGTGCAGTTCAAGCTGGTGAGGTGGCTAGCACAAATAGTGTCCCAATTAAAAATACAAGTACAACCAATATCCTAATTCCCCAAGCAATCAATATCGCAAGTGATCAGGAAGCTGCCAACATAAATATGTGATCTCGACACAATTTTTCAGACTAGTATTAAATAATGTTATGTGACGCTCCCTTATCTGTAATAATATTAAACACAATATAAAATAAATATTCGATAATCATTAACTTCTATGATAAAGTGCAAATGGTGAGATAAAGTGCAGAAATGTGCAAAAGCAGTTTAAAATAGATGTGCACATACACAGAAAATATTGTGCAAATATATGACAATAAAGTGCAAATATAATACAAATATATCAAATATGTATGTGTGTCCACTAATTAATCAACCTAGAATTCACAAAATAATGATAAAAATTCATACTGTGAGTACCAATAAAAGATTAATAATATAGAGTCCCAAAATTCTATTTAAGGTGCATTCCACTTCAAACTAGTGCAAAAAAACACCCGGTGTACGTGTTCACAAGTTATCCGGGGTGCGCCCCTTGTTTCCCCCAGCCTCTCACCTCCAGTAAAGGCCACTCATAGGGCCATACAGTGCTGTATGATTAAAATGGTGTAAGATCCACTCCTCCAATAACGCTAGGTAGTATGCTGGCTATTAGTTTCTTATCCTCCGCTCCTGAGTTCAGTCCGTCATACACTAATACAGATCATCCATATCCATATTCACATAATACCTGGGGGAGAGACGAAAGGGGGCTCCGATTGTGTAGTGTGTATAAACAACTTTAATAATATTGAATAAAAACACTTATAATTAGGCAGTAATCATTGTGTTTGTAAACAATGGTTCTTCCGGTCTCTGCCTTGACTGGAAGTGACGATCGTGACACCTGGCTCCTCTCTGACGCGTTGCGTCACAGCTCTCGTGACTTTTTCAAAGGGACCCTTTGAAAAAAAATTAAGAAGTTAAAAAAAACAAAAAATATATGCTGAGACTGTGACATCATAAGGGGCGGGGTCACCATGTGACATCACCCGGTGACCCCACCCCTTGTCCCTATATAAGTCATCGCACGCCGCTTCCCTGCCATTAAGGCTGAAGAGAGCATCAGGTCAACATCGGAAGAAGGAAGAAGCAGAAGAAGGTAGCGGCGGTGGCGACAGAAGACCGGGCCAACACTAGTAAAAGAGCTAGAAGAAGAAAGTGGAGGCCCGGCAAGAACCGAAGAGCGGGACAAGACCCCCGAAGAGTGGGACAAGACCCCGAAGTCGGAAAGAAGACCCCTGGACGGCAGCGGTGACGAAGGAGAAAGCCGGGCTCCTCCGCTAGTAAAAGATCTAGCAGAAGATAGCAGAGGAGTCCGGTGAGAAGACCCCTGGAGCTGTCTAATAAAGTATTTTAAAAACCTGTGTTGTGTGTTTTTTAATGTACACTTTTTCTCCCCAGGTGAATGGGTATGGGTACATGGTACCCCATACTCACTCACATAGGGTAGGGGGCCGGAATCTGGGGGCCCCCTTATTAAAGGGGACTCCTGGATTCTGATAAGCCCCCCACTCGCAGACCCTGACAACCAATGGCCAGGGTTGTTGGGAAGAGGCCCTTGTCCTCATCAACATGGGGACAGGGTGCTTTGGGTTGGGGAGGCTGCAGGGCCCCCCCTTCCCCAAAGCACCCCCCCATGTTGAGGGCACACAGCCTGGTACAGCTCAGGAGGGGGGTGCTCACATGTCCCCACCCCTTTTCCTGACCGGCTGGGCTGCATGCTCAGATAAGGGTCTGCTATGGACTTTGGGGGGACCGTTTTTTTCGGCGTAGGGGTTCCTCTTTAAATCCATACCAGGTGACGGGGCTAGCAAGGTGTCAATCTCGCCAATGTCACATTTACTTCCTTTGCTAGTTCCATCTACCTGGAGCCACGTTCAAAATGAATGGACTCTCCGTGTGTGGGCGTTCATTTCAAAAGTCCGGCGGACTCCCGCCATAGTCCGTCAGATTGTCCGCCGGACCTAGTCCGCTGGAAAAGTCCGGTCGTGTGTGGGCAGGTCCGCTTGGGAAAGTCCGGCGGACCTCCGCTGCAAAGTCCGCGGGTTGTCCGTCGGACTAAGTCCCCAGGACTAAGTCCGCTGGATAGTCCAATCGTGTGTACGTGGCATTAGAAAGCCTGAAGTCGGTGATTGGTTTTCGGGGTCCTGTACGTGGCTAGACTGCCAAAAAGTCCCACACATGTGGTATCCCCATAATCAGAAGAAGCAGTAGAATGTATTTTGGGGTGTAATTTCAATATGCCCATGGCATGTTTGAGCAATATATCATTTATTGACCACTTTGTGTCATTTTTTTTTGCCATTTTTCAATCACTTATGACAAAAAAATAAAATATTCAAGGTGTTCAACAAGCCTCTCAGCAAAATCCTTGGGGTGTCTACTTTCCAAAATGGGGTCATGTGGGGGGGGGGTGACTGGGTCCAGAAAATGTACCCTAGTTTGTAGACGCTATAACTTTTGACTCTATAACTTTTTGACATAAATGTATGATTATTGAATTTTTTTTTACCCGAGACAGGTGGCTGAATACATTTTGGTCTATATGTATGACTAAAATTTAGTTTATTGGATTTTTTTATAGCAAAAAGTAGAAAATATAATTTTTTTTCAAAATTTTCTTTCTTTTTTCATTTATATTGCAAAAAATAAAAAACCGCAGAGGTGAACAAATACCACCAAAAGAAAGCTATTTGTGGAAAAAAAAAGGATGTAAATTTCGTTTGGGGTACAGCATTGCATGGCCATGCATTTACCAGTTAGACCCCTTTCACACCGAGCCGTCACCGGCATCAGCTGTAAAAATAGCACACTTTTACCGTCGTTTTAGCAGCGCTATTTGGCTGCTAGCAGGGCGGTTTTAATCCCCCCGCTAGCGGCCGAAAAGGGGTTAAAGTGGTGTTCCACCCTAAAAAAAAAAAAATAAAATAAAAATTCATGAATGTGCCTAAAAATAAAAAAAATATTTGATTTTTTTTTTTCTTTACTTACCTCTAATGCCTGTTTCTAGGGGGTCCCTTGTAGTCTACCTCCTTTAGTTCCTGGGCTCTTGACGTCACTTCCCCTCGGTGCAGGAAGGGCTCAGCTCTGCCTCCTCTCTCTTGTCAATCATCTGGGACTTGTGACAGGTCCCAGATGATTTGCGGCCAATCACGGCGCTGCTCACGCAAGCGCAGTGGATGCACACCCGGGCGCCCACAGTTACAGTGCTGGCACCGCTGAACGGAGGGGGAGATGAGCGGGGCTTCGATCCCCCGCATTGCTGGACCCTGGGACAGGTATGTGTCCGATTATTAAAAGTCAGCAGCTACAAATACTGTATTTGTAGCTGCTGACTTTTAATTTTTATTTTTTTAAATGGGAACCCCTCTTTAAATCCGCCCACAAAATGCCACCGGAGTGGTGTTTTGCCGGCGGTATTGCAGCGCTGCCCCATTGATTTCAATGGGGAGCAGCGGTGGAGGGGCGGTGAGTTCACCCCTCCTTCACCACTCCAAAGAAGCTGCTGGTTTCACACAGCTCCAGTGTGAAACTCCTCGGGCTTTCACATTGGAGTTAATGGAGCCACTTTTTTCAGGCGCTATGCAGGCACTATTTTCAGGACCTGAAAAATGGCAGTAGTGTGAAAGGTGTCTCAAAGCTGCACAGTGCAAAATTGTAAAAAGTGCTCTGGTCAGAAAGAGGGTAAAACCTTCCGGGGCTGAAGTGGTTAAAAAATAATAATAATAACAATAAATCGGAAACCGGCGCATGCGCACATGACAGGGGATGGCTGGATTTCGTGCTACATCGAGCTCTCAGTGGTGGCTTTCCATCAGATTAATCGAGCCATCGGAATGTGTGACGGAAGTGACGTTTCGTCGCCGCCATCTTGCTACACCCAGCACTCTTCTACAGTACACCGGAAGTCATCTAACAGGAAGCACATGGTGTACACAGGAGAAGGTGTGTGTATGTGACAGTGTGTGCGGATCGTCTGTATGATGGTAAAGTCTAAGAACGCCCTTTTGGCTCTCATTCACCAGTATCTCCTGAAGAATGGGTACGGCAAGGCTGCCAGAGAGCTGCAGCTAGAGAACGGAGAGGTGAGACGGAAGTGGAAGGCAGACCATGTTATGTTTACAGCTGTGTGCTCACTATGTGTGGGAGGCCTGTGTACATTGGGAATACTGTGTATGTCTATGTATTTCAGCAACGTGCTCAGCTTCCAGAGGTTTTTCGGCTCTGTTCTACTCATTCCATGTTTCTGGTTACTTAATTAGCTTTGTGTTGACATTCCCACGTTGTCCCTTTTCTCAACACTCTGTTTCTATAGTACTGAAGTGCTATCCCTGTTAACTGCCATGCAGATTATTTCTTACAGGCAGCTTTTGAATATGCAATGCTTTTCTTATTGTGCATTCAGTAGCTGACTTCCAGGAGCTTACAGTCTTATGCCTCGTACAAACCATAAGAATATGCTAGTCTCATATAGAAAGCCAATGGGTTTAAAAAAAATTCTCATCCAACAGAATACTGTTGTGCTTGTCCCTTCAGGTAGTTTCACACGAACTGTCATGAAAGCTGTGTACTAACAGATTATCGCACGATCGCTCCGAAAGCAGTATTTTCCGCCCATATTTCTCATCATGCGAACTATGCATAAGGCATTGTTTGCACAGGGCATATATAAGCATACCCCACCTGCAAGCACATTGTTTACCCACATTGAGATGAACAGGTGTTCTGTGTATCCCCCATTCATGACAGTTGGGGCAGCGGCTGCACAGACACAGCTGCTATGTCCAGCTTAACATTTGTATGGGTGTGTGTCCGTCCCTGAACTCACTGTCTATGTTCAGGGCCTCCAAGCTCACATGGATGTCATATTGCGACACAGCCACTGTGTCCATGATATCAACAGAACTGCCTGCATGGGGATGCTTGGATCACTTGCGCATCCCTGTGGGGATAAACATGGGCCTAAATGGGGGGGGGGTACGGTGTTGTACATTCCATGTAAATGAAGCCTAAAGCTCCCTACCTCTCATGCATACACATACTAGGGCTAGTTTAGATCAAAGCCAATTAACCTGCGAGCATGCAGTGTAGGAGGAGTCTGGAGGAAACCTATACAAAACCTAGGGAGAGCATGCAAATGCCATGCATGTAGCGTCTGGGATATCAGTACTCCAGTTAAAATGCACTTTTTTGACTTTTAAAAAAAGCTTTAACCAGTTACAGGGAACTTTTACCCCTCTACCTGTCCAGGCCAATTTTCAGCACTATCACACTTTAAATTACATTTGCGCAGTTATGCAACCCTGTACATATATTACATTTGTATCATTTTTTTTATTTTTTTTTTTATTTTTATTCGCACAAATAGAGCTTTCTTTTGGTGGTATTAAATCGCCACTGGCTTTTTTATTTTTTGCTAAACGAAAAAAAAATGTTTTTCTTAGTTCCTGTTATATAATTTAGCATATATGTTATTTATCTCTTTGTTGTGCACTGATAGGTGGCACTGATCCGAAGGCCACGGCGATCACAGCCACAACGATCAAGTGTCGTTCGCGGTTCTGGAAAGATGTCAAGATGCCCTCTTAGAATTGGGCAACCGCACTGTAGCTGTCCTTTGGCTGTAGCGTGGTTAAAGGATAAATTCACCTTTTTGTAGCTTGTTACAAATGTTCGGTCTCCCCGATCCACCATTTTGGCAATGAGTAGGGGTTCTTCTCCTCTCGCTCACTGCTACAACCTAAAAAATATGCTCCGCCACATCATTTATTTAAAGTGTTCTGTGAATGCATGGACTACAACTACCGACAGCCTTTCCAGCTGTCGGCTTGTAGTTCTGAATGAACTATCACAGTGCCTGGGAAACCTGCACAGAGCAATTACAGGTTGACAGAATTATCCGCACATTGGGTGCTTACCTGTGGTTAGGGAGAGAGATGTTCATGCCTGGTTGTGTCCAGGATTGGACATCTGTTCCTAACCACAGGTAATCGTACAACATGCAAATGCTAAGATCCCGAGACAACGGTGACTCTTGTCAGCCTTTCATTGCTTTGTACAGGCTTCTTCGCTGCATTTGTTCAGTTACTGGTCAACTCAGCTGCAGCAATACGTTGTCTCTTGCTGCTGTCTGTGGTTGTCTGAATGAAGCCTGTCTTTTATGACTAGGCAGATTCAGTTTTTCAGGTACTGTAGAAAATGCGTATCTTGAAGCTGAACTAATGTCCCACTGTCAAACTGTGAGCAGGCACGCTCTTTATTGCAGAAGAGACATGCAATGTCTCTTCTGCAATAAAAGCAAGAACTACCTGCTCGCAGTCTTATTTGGAATGTACAGTAAGTTGCGCAAGCACAGTTAGTGCGCCAACCTGCTCCAGCCAATGAAGACCGCCGAAGACCAGCACCCAGCAGAAGAGGATTTTAAGAGGTGGACCATTGAAGGAAAGGTAAGTTTAGCTGTCCAGCCGGGATCTATCCCACAAGCAGCCTGTTGGGTTTTTCCCGACCGATCAGTGACTCTGGTTATAGCCAGCAACACTAATTGTATTCTGATACAATACCGCAGCGAGAGGGAATGCCCCCCCCCCCCCCCTTTTTATACCTAGGATATCATTCAAATTCCATACAGATCCCTGCTGAGATTGGAACCCTGACATTGCTGCAAGGCAAATGTGACAACCATGTAGACACCATGAAATCCAATATCCTGCAAAACATACATTGAACTGGGTACCTGATAAGCCCATTTCCAACTTGGATCACGCAAGTTACATACTGATATGTGTGTCAGATGCAAACAAAATTCCTCAGACAAGACTCTTCATGGGAGCAAAGATCGGAGGCGTGGACAGTGGGATAAGTTAACTTAATTGTTTAGGAGCCGACCGTGTTGTGAGATTGTGATTTTATGCATATTTTATGTTTCCCTTTAGAATTTTGCTACCACAAAGCTCACTTTGCAACGTGTCTACAAACTCTGGACAAAGTAAGTGTATCCATTGATGCTTAACTTCTTATTTTCATTTTTCACATATTTTAAAATCTGCATTTTTAGCTAGAACATGATTTACCCCTCCCCCCGGACATTATTTATATTTTCTGAAAATATTTACATATATTATATATATATATATATATATATATATATATATATATATATATATATATATATATATATATATATATATATATATATATATATAATTTTATTATACACACACACACACAGATGAATTGTCCCTATCCCTGTAAATTTCACACTCACATTGGTCCCTACCTTCACAGAGCCTACAATCCAAGGTCCCCTTTCATATACTAGGGCCAATTTTTGACAGAAGCCAATTAACCTACATGCATGTCTTTGGTTTGTGGGAGGAAGGAAACCCACGCAGGCACAGGGAGGACATGCAAACTCCAGGCAGGTAGTGTCATGGTCGGGATAAGAACCAGCGACCCTTCTTACTGCTAGGCGAGAGTGCTAGCCACTACACCACTGTGCCACCCTTAATTTCTGTCAGTCCGGCATGTGCAACGATACCCAAATATGTTGCTCAGTTGTTGATTACATACATTTGCGTACCCTGCAGGTGTTTTTTTTTTTTTTTATTTATTTTTTTTTTTTTTGGGGGGGGGGGGTTGATAAGGTGCTGTAGGATTTATTTTTTATTTTTATTCTAATCTAACACATTTTAAAATGTATTTTATATTTAGCTTTATTGGCTAACAAGCCCACTATGTGGTGGCATTGGAAAGTTGACATATACTCTTTATGGATCTATTAGAACCCTAGTGTCTTCCATACCCTCTGGATGCTTCCTGGGTTCAGTGAGCAGATCCTGATCTGCTCACCATCCTGATATAGTTTTTTGCACTCCTGGGAGGAGGGGGAGAGCCCAGGAGCTACCATGGGGAAGCTTAATACCTACAATTCGCAGGAAGGTCACCGCAGCTGTGAGCTTGTTTAACCTTTTCAGACTGTAGTTGTATCAGACCATGTCCAAAGGGCTGAAAAGATAAAAGTACATTTTCTTCAGTCATCATCCAGGACGGCACACCTAAGATAACTGGTCTCACCTGACAGGAAACGCAACAGAGTTTAAAAGCCCCCGCCCTTCCCTCCGACCCTCAGTTATTGATTGTGTCCCACAGATGGCAGCAAAACCGTTTGTTTTACTATAAAAGACCAAAGGTCGGGGACCCTGGTCGCCCCACAGGGAGACAGACCCAGAGCAGCCAGTGGTGACTGCAGGGTCTAACTGCGCTTTGCCCTTTCCAAGGAGGTTCTTTCCTAAAGATTTCTCTATATAGAGAAGGCTCTCAGGGGGAGTTAGTCCAGTTCTGCTAGGTTACAGGAAACCCCCCCTGAGATTCTGTGGTAGTGGGACAGGTGAGGTGTCCTTACCCATAGTAACCCTAAAATTCTGCTTTTCCCACCTGACGGTGGTGGATGGTGGAGAGGGGCTGCGATAATATCCTCCATATTCCGGGGAGGAGGCTCTGGCATTAGTGTTCGTGTGGCTCCCGGGTAAGGGAGCTGAAACCCTCTGTATGGCCGCTGTGCACGAGCGGCATTGGCGGCAGCTACTGCGCATGACCGGAAGTCACTGCACGCCTTTATGAGGTCATTTCCAATGAATTGGGCTTCACCAAAATGGAGCTAAGCAGAGTGGCGAATGTTGGCAGAAAGAGCGGGGGGGGGGGGGGGGTGCTGGGGTCTGAGGTTCAGAACCCTCAAAAAAACCCTCGGGAAGCACTCCAGTCCTGCTGGACAGACGGCAAGAGGATGGAGAAGGAGGGTGGACCTGATCAGGCAGCTTCTGAGGTTGCCACAGGGGGTGAGTGATCCAGCTGTGGGGGGGGGGGGGATTGGGGGTGGTCCTATTTCCCTCTTCCCCATGAGACACTGGGTGGCTTAATAGGTCTTTTTAATGTCATTCATAGATACTGAATGCCCTGCCCAGGGGACGACCAGTAGGTCTAAACCAAAAGCCACATCCCAATCCAGGCACTGTGGGTACTGTAATAAGCTCTCACAAAACCACAGTAAGTCTTTCTGTGACAAATGCATCTTCAAGCTAGCAGGCAAGGAGACAGCACAGGTTGTGAAGGAATGCTGTGCGCTGCAGTCAGAGATGCTAGCAACCCTTCAGTCCAGGCTTCAAAGCTAAGTTCCAGAGAGGAAGCGGAAGATTCCGATCAGGATAGCCAGGTGGAGGCTAGGCCTAGGGGACACCTTTTTTCAGCTGAGGACATGGAAGGTCTTCTTAAAGCTATTTATACGTCTGAGGACATTCAGATGCCTTCTGCCCAGGTGTCAGCTCAGGGCAGGGTGTATAGAGGATTAGGCAAGCTGCAAACTACATCTTTCCCGCTACACCAGTCCCTTAAAGATATAATTCTAAGGGAATAGAAAGAGCCTGAGCTCAAGCTTCTAAAACTAAAAACTTGGAAGCGTAGATGCCCCTTTGAGGAGGAGGAAGAGAAATTCTTTAAAGTCCCCATGCTTGGATGCATCCTTGGCGCAGGTGTCCAAGAGGTCAGACCTGTCCTTTGAGGACTTGGGCAATATCCAGGATCAGATGGATAAAAAAAAATCTGAAACCTTGTTGCGTAGAGGCTGAGAGGCCAATGCAGCAGCTATGGGCCCAGCATTGGCCTCAGCCTGTGTGGCCAGAAACTGACGCATGGCTCAACAGGTTGATGGACCACGTCTCATGTAAAAAAGAGTCCAAGGAAGTGGTTCACTCCTTGGAAATAATTGGGAGAGTGGTAGCCTTTTTGGCAGACGCAGCGGTGGAGACCGTAAGAAAGACTGCCAAGTCAGCGTCGCTATTGAACTCCACTAGGAGGGCCTTATGGGTAAAAAAACATGGGATTGAGATTTTACCTCTAAGTCCCGACTATGTGGTATTCCCTTTGAAGGCTCCCTGCTGTTTGGTTCGGGACTTGAGCAGGTGCTTTCCTGATCCACAGAAAAGGTTAAGAGATTCCCTATGAAACCAAATTTTTTTGAGGCTCCTCGGCAAAGAGTCAGTCTAAGAGTAAAAGCGATCAGAGAGCAGTGGGGGCTCAGGGAGGGCAAGGAAAAGAGTGGAATCCTTTTTTCCGGGTCTGGACCTGCCAACTAAGAAACCAAATGACACCAAAATAAAGGTTGGCGCAGGGCTCTTGTGGTTTCTCCCCCATTGGGGAAAAAAATCACACAGTCCTTATATTCCAAGTCTCGTAAGAGAAGGATACCGGTTGGAATTTCAGTCGAACCCCCTCCAAATTTTCTTGTTGCCTGTCTTAAAGATCCACTCAAAGCAAGAGGCCTTTTGGGCAGCGTCCGAGAACTCGCAGAGCAGGTGGTGATTATCCCTGTTCCAGTGAGTCAGATGGCTCTAGGGTTTTATTCCCACATTTTTGTGGTCCCGAAGCCATCGGGCAAGTTTCGGTTGATTATAAATCTCAGGTGGAGAGTATTCGGTCAAAAAACATCTCCAGAAAGGTGTCTTCATGATCACGTTAGATCTGAAAGATGCATATTTACATGTGCCCATTGCCCCGGGACATCAAAAGTACCTGCGTTTCGCAATATGAACAGAGCAGGGGGTACAGCATTGGCAGTTCAGGGCTCTCTCCCGAGAATCTTCACCAAAGTTTTCACCGAGGTGGTATCTTTTCGACACATTCAGGGGATAGCACTGATACCCTACTTAGACGACATGCTGATTTACAGCCCAGCCTGAAAACAGCTTCTGATAGACCGGGACATGATGTTATCCACCCTGGATTCTTCGGGTTGGATGGTCAGCCAGGAGAAGTCCTCCCTGGACCCATCGCAGTCCAAAGTGTACTTGGGGTACCAGTTAGACTCGGTAGCCCAAAGAGTTTTTCTTCCTCCAGAAAAAATTCAAAGGTTCAGAGAGCAGTGGCAGCTCTCTCCTCGAGACTGAAGAGGAACATCATGAGAGTACTGGTGCTCATGACTTATTGTATCCCAGCTGTTCCCTGGGCCCAGCTCCATTCCCGGTTGCTCCAGGCATTTCTTTTCTCCCCTTGGGGCGGGAGAAGAGAATTCCTGGAGGAAAAAGTGCGGCTCGGAAGGCAGGTAAGGTACTCCCCAGACTGGTGGCTCAGCCCGAGCAATCTATCGGGGGGTCGGACTTGGTCACAATTAGATCCGACAGCCATAACAATGTACGCATTGGCCTGGGGTTGGGGTGCTCACTTGGGAGACCACTACGCCCAGGGTCCATGGAACTGCAGCCAGAGCAGTGCTTCCTCCAACTTCAGGGAACTCCTGGCAGTCGGGAAGGCGCTACATTTTTTTCAAGGCTCAGGTCAGAGGGAGGGAAGTACAGATCTTCTCGGACAACGTGGTAGCAGTGTCCTACCTGAACCACCAAGGGGGGACAAGGTCAGGCAGGTTAAGGATACTGACTCAAGAGATCTTAAGGGAAGCAGAGAAGAATTTTCTCTCGCTCTCAGCAGTCCACATAAAAGGGTCGCTCAATCTCCAGGCGGACTTCCTCAGCAGACAGCCCATTCATCAAGGAGAGTGGGAACTGAACAAGGAAGTTTTCTCTGTGGTAAGCTGTAATTTTGGCACGCCAAAATAGATTTGTTTGCCTGCCAGAAGAACACGAAATTTTGGAGGTTCGTCTCTCTCACCAGGGAGCAGGGGTCCTTGGGGGTGGACGCCTTCACTCAGAGCTGGGATTTCACTCTAGCGTATGCATTTTCAGCCCCCCCCCGGTGCTCATACCCTGGGTGTTTCAGAAGTTATCCCAGTCGAGCGGAGACCTCATTCTGATTGCACCCTGGTGGTCGAAGAGGGCTTGGTTCACCACTATGTGGAGATGATCGATTGCTCCTCCGCTGCACCTCCCAGTTCAACGAGATCTCCTTTGCCAGGGCTCAGTTGTCCAACCCGACCTGGGGTTTCTCTCTGATGGCCTGGCTTTTGAGAGGGAGATCCTCGGAATAGGGGGTGTTCGGAGAAGGTAATTGATACACTCTTGCTCAGTAGAAAGAAGGTCACCAGACAGATCTACGCTTAAGTCTTCTGCCGCTGGGTTCAGGCAAAGGAGGGGGCTCTCCAAAAGGTTCTGACCATTTTAAACTTTATTCAGGATGGGGTGGACCAGGGGTTAGCGGTCAGCACCCTTAAGGTTCAGTTAGCGGCCCTGTCAGTATTCTTTGACGGTAGTCTAGCTCGAGACCCCATTGTAAAAAGATTTTTGTTGGCCAGGTAGAGGTTAGCCCCGGTAGGGACAATCAAGTTCCCACCGTGGGATTTATCCCTGGTATTGGATGCCCTAACAAAAGGGCCTTTTAAGCCGGTGGCTCAAGTTTCATTTAAATTCCTTTCCCTTAAGATGGCCTTCCTCCTGGCCATCAGCACAGCCAGAAGGATTGGCGACCTACAAGCGTTGACTATTAAAGAGCCGTTTTTGTTACTCCTGGAGGATGGGGTAATCCTCAGACAGGATCCATTATATTTAACAAAAGTCACTTCTGGGTTTCACAGTTCACAGGAGATTATTCCATCTTTTTGCCAGAATCCTAAAAATGAGGAGAAAGAAAGATTGCACCTGATAGGCCTGAACTTCTTGCTCATCGTCTCAGGTGTGCCGTCCTAGAAGATGACTGGAGAAAATTACCAGTAACAGGTTTTCTGGGAAAACTTCCAGGACGGCAGGCCTACTTCCCTGCCCTTGAATGTTGGTGGTGATGTCATAACAGAATGTACCCTCTGACACTGGTGTGGACCTATACTTTGTCATAACTGAGGGTCGGAGGGAGGGGTGGGGACTTTTAAACTCTGTTGTTGATTGTGTTTCCTGTCAGGTGAGGCCAGTCATCTCAGGTGTGCCTTCCTGGAAGATTTCCCAGAAAACCCGTTACCGGTAAATGTAACTGGTCATTTTTGTGGTTTTTTTTTTTTCTTTTGTGTGAAGTATTGAATGGTTTTGAACGCTTGTCAGGTTTTATGTATTTCTGATCACTTCGTGTTCCAGCAACATTGGTCACCATGACAGATGGAGAAGATGAATTTCCCAGTGGGGGAATGATTAAAAAAGAAACCTGACAAGGATTTCAACAATTCTTTAGATTTGTTTAAGGCTGAGTTCACACTATCCTCCACAGTAAACCTGCATTTTACCTTGCAGTCTGGTGCAGTGCTGTGCTGGCTCTCACACTGCTTGTGCTTTTTTTTTTTTATTCTTTTGGTGGATCTGCTTATTACATCAGAACTCCCTTGCTCTACCTTCTAGGCAAGGTTGATGTAAAGATCATTCTGGCAAGAACAATTAGGATTGGAAATCTCTCCATAAAATACCCCTGCACTGTGCTAAAAGTCATGCATAAGTAGAGACTTGTACAGGAGAAGGGTACGGGTGGTGGGGTGTGTCAGTGGCTTGGATTCTTTCTTTTTTTTCATGGTCTGAAGCAGAACTCGGGCAGACCTCATCCATAAGTCAGTTGCAAATTGTGGGTAAGGGTTAAAAGGGCCAGGCAGAGATCCAAAAGAGACTTACAAAGATATATTTTTCTGGTAAAATAAGTATTGAACACATCGTCATTTTTCTGGGTAAATATATTTCTAAAGGTGCTATTGACATAAAATTTTCACTGCATGTTGGTAACAACCCAAGCAATCCATACATACAAAAAACAATAAGTTCAGAAATGAAGTTGTGTAATAAAATGGAATGACACAGGGAAAAAGTATTGAACACCTAAAGAAAAGGATGTGCAAAAAGGCATAGAGAGCCAAGGCCCTGGCTGAAGTCCTATCCGTAATTGGAAGGCAATCCTGCCCCTTGTCAGTGCAAATTAATATCAGCTGGTTCAGTCTTAACTGATGGCCTATAAAAAGGTGTCTCATTACCAAAGTGTCACACAAGACATCTCATGATGGGTAAAAGCAAAGACCTTCGCAATCTTATTGTTGCAAAACATACTGATGGCATTGAAAAGGAAGAAGAAAACCGTGCTCTTTTATCAATTAAATATCTTAAATCGCCATAGTGAATAAACCAAACAAAAAAATCTATTTGAATTATAAAAATACTTAAAAATTATGAAGTCCGTGTATAAATCCCACAGTGAATAAACATCCTCAGTGGGTATATGAAAGGTTCCTCTCCCGCAGCATTTAGACACACGATGCACTCACCAGATTTAATTGACCCCTATTACAGGAAGTCAAATTGCACATATGGGAAAATCCCAAGATGTTGTACAGACCGCTGCTGTCATCCATTCAATATTTATATACAGTGCCTTGCGAAAGTATTCGGCCCCCTTGAACTTTTCAACCTTTTGCCACATTTCAGGCTTCAAACATAGATATACATTTTTTTTTATTTTTTGTGAAGAATCACCAACAAGTGGGACACAATTGTGAAGTGGAACGAAATCTATTGGATTTTTGAAATTTTTTTAACTAATAAAAAAATGAAAAGTGAGGCGTGCAAAATTATTCGGCCCCCTTGCAATAATACTTTGTAGAGCCACCTTTTGCTGCGATTACAGCTGCAAGTCGCTTGGGGTATGTCTCTATCAGTTTTGCACATCGAGAGACTGAAATTCTTGCCCATTCTTCCTTGCAAAACAGCTCGAGCTCAGGGAGGTTTTCAGCTCTTTCCACAGATTCTCGATTGGATTCAGGTCTGGACTTTGACTTGGCCATTCTAACACCTGGATGTGTTTATTTTTAAACCATTCCTTTGTAGATTTTGATGTATGTTTGGGATCTTTGTCTTGTTGGAAGATAAATCTCCGTCCCAGTTTCAGGTCTTTTGCAGACTCCAACAGGTTTTCATCCAGAATGGTCCGGTATTTGGCTGCATCCAACTTCCCCTCAATTTTAACCATCTTCCCTGTCCCTGCTGAAGAAAAGCAGGCTCAAACCATGATGCTGCCACCACCATGTTTGACAGTGGGGATGGTGTGTTGAGGGTGATGAGCTGTGTTGCTTTTACGCCAAACATATCGTTTTGCATTGTGAGCAAAAAGTTTGATTTTGGTTTCATCTGACCAGAGTACCTTCTTCCACATGTTTGGTGTGTCTCCCAGGTGGCTTGTGGCAAACTTTAGACGAGACTTTTTATGGATATCTTTGAGAAATGGCTTTCTTCTTGCCACTCTTCCATAAAGGCCAGATTTGTGCAGTGTATGACTGATTGTTGTCCTATGGACAGACTCTCCCACCTCAGCTGTAGTTCTCTGCAGGTTATCCAGAGTGATCATGGGCCTCTTGGCTGCATCTCTGATCAGTCTTCTCCTTTTCTGAGCTGAAAGTTTAGAGGGACGGCCAGGTCTTGGTAGATTTGCAGTGGTCTGATATTCCTTCCATTTCAAAATGATCGCTTGCACAGTGCTCCTTGGGATGTTTAAAGCTTGGGAAATCTTTTTGTATCCAAATCTGGCTTTAAACTTCTCCACAACAGTATTACGGACCTGCCTGGTGTGTTCCTTGGTCTTCATGATGCTCTCTGCGCTTTCAACAGAACCCTGAGACTATCACAGAGCAGGTGCATTTATACAGAGACTTGATTACACACAGGTGGATTCTATTTATCACCATCAGTCATTTAGGACAACATTGGATCATTCAGAGATCCTCCCTGAACTTCTGGAGTGAGTTTGCTGCACTTAAAGTAAAGGGGCCGAATAATTTTGCACGCACCACTTTTCAGTTTATTTGCTAAAAAAGTTTAAAATATCCAATAGATTTCGTTCCACTTCACAATTGTGTCCCACTTGTTGGTGATTCTTCACAAAAAATTAAAATGTTATATCTTTGAAGCCTGAAATGTGGCAAAAGGTTGAAAAGTTCAAGGGGGCCGAATACTTTCGCAAGGCACT
Source organism: Lithobates pipiens (assembly GCF_037356315.1). Taxonomy (NCBI): domain Eukaryota; kingdom Metazoa; phylum Chordata; class Amphibia; order Anura; family Ranidae; genus Lithobates; species Lithobates pipiens. Next base: position 438,874,386 of record NW_027507903.1, read on the forward strand.
GTATTTTCAGTTTCAGTTTTCTATACAACTGCTTAGAAGAACCCATGGTGCTGATTGTTGGGGCAAGGTCAGATGAGTCTGGCCATTTAAAATCTTTGAGATTGACATCACCTGGTCTTCCCAGACGATGATTGAGAACAATCCATGACACTGGCAGGTCTCAGCTTTGCAAAGAGGGCAGTGCATGCTATAAATTCTGCAGGTGCCCAAACTTTTGCAGACGGCTTTTTTTTGTTTTCTGTAATTTTGAAAGTGTAAATGAAGGAAATAAAATCTAACTTTTGACATATTCTAAGAATGCCTAATCTGTAATTTGATGCCATTTGGAGACTTTTTCCATCTTTCCTTGGCTTCGTTATGCACATTAATACACATTTTTACCTGGAGTGCCCAAACTTTCGATCCCCCACTGTAAATGTAGGAATGGATGGAACTTCCCAACAGTAGGCAATAGTAAACGCAGCTCTCCAAATATCTCCTCCAGATATAGGTGTATATATTCAAATATATTAACCCTACGCTTTTCGTCTGAGACTTCAACTGGGGTATACGCTGGCCAACCACCTCCTGCGCTTATATATAAGTACCTGTTAATTACAAGTCCGTGTGGCCATCACAGAATCTGACTTCCGGTTTCCTGTGTGTGTTTCAGACGCCGTAATGTTGTATGGCACAGCATCATTCCGTAGCTCCAACATCAGAAGGGTCACACACCACAACGTAATATCCTGGGTCAATATGTAAACAATCTACCGAATAGGTGACCAATGACGTAGCGCCGTAACCAGGCCTCCAGATCAATCACCAATCTATGTCTACATCCCAAGTCACATGATTGTCACGTCATCCATCTAGCGCCAGGATACACCATACACTGGAAATCCCTGATTCGCCATTGTGACGTAAAGCTCAGGATGGCGCAGCCCATGTATAACATAGGAATGACTGGCTCGGAAGTGTACTGTAAACTGTCACCCATTCAATGCTGGGCGCATGCAGAACGATGTCACCGCCACTGCATCTGGGGTGAGCTGACTGAAAAAATGTACGACTGGCTCAAAATCCCATATGACCAATGTAATGTGGGGACATCCAGCCTATATATATATATATATATATATATATATATATATATATATATATATATATATATATATATATATATATATATATATATATATATATAATGTGTATATATATATATATATAATGTATATATATATATATATAATGTATATATATATGAAACTGAAAAAAAACACAAATGTAACCCAAGCCTGATAGCTGGGTAACAACAATAAAATATGTATCCAAAAAAATCAATACCAATAAATTAATATAGGCATTAAGAGGTAAAATTCAATGAGGCCACACAGACTTTTACAAAATTGTGAAAATGTAAAAACTTTTTTTCTAAAAATTGTACAATACAGTATATAGAAGGAAGGTGTGTGTGTGTGTGTGTGTGTGTGTGTGTGTGTGTGTGTGTGTGTGTGTGTGTGTGTGTGTAAAATAGTGATATCATGGAAGTGGGATGTAAATATCCGTGTATTGTAAACGATACAGCAATACTAACCATCTAATTTTGAATAGAACATTCTCAGGTAAACATTACACACATAGTATCCAGACAACTCTGTGTATAAAATATGTAATTCAAATGCATCAAAGTGGTAGTCCTCATCCAAGATAGACTACCCTTCATATGCATCCTGTATAAATATCGTAATATCTCCTAATCATGGGATGGAAAAAATAATCATAATGAATACTCAAAGGCCAGAAAGGAAAGCAAAGCGAGAACCATGCATAATTGCTATAACAATATAATAAATCTAAACAATTATGGAATGTTGTAATCGGCCCTGAGTAATGAAAACATATCCACAGTAGATTTATAGGATAATATAATCGGGCCTGATTTAATGAAAGCTTTTATATCCCAGTCAATGTTTAAACCATAGGGCATGTAACATTTTAACTGTTATATCCAGAATGTTTCTAGTCTCAAAACGCCCCTAAGACAAGATTCCCCCCCTCCAGTGTGGGATGAATTTGTCTATGATTTTGGAAACTAGTACCTTAAGGGTTTTGGTTGTGAAACTCTAGGTAATGCCTGGGCACGCTATGATTAGTGCGTCCCTTCTTTATGCTGGTAATGTGTTCATTTACCTTTGAGGAAAAAGTCCTTATGGTACACCCCACACAAGGGCACGTTATCAAGTAAAAGACATACCTAGTGGTGCAAGTCGTAAAATGGTTCATGACGTTCTCCAGTGACGTAGAAGTGGTTCTAAACTTTTTGGTCCCTTTTTTTTTTTTTTTGTCCACAGGTGTTTATATACCCATACCCTACATTTACCAGATGGATAATATCCTTTCAGGTTCTGAAAGAAGACGGGTGACTGGGGGGGACCCAATACTTGGTCACTTTTAAGGACTTTCCAATGCTTACGAATAATGTCCTTAAAGCGAGAGTTCTGCCTTTTTTTTTTTTTTTTTTTTTTGATACTGCAGCTGCTGACTTTTAAAATATGGACACTCGCCTGTCCAAGCGTGTCTGCGATGTCGGCACCCGAAGCTGATCTGTCGCTTGGTTCTCAGGTGCTGCCGCTGCCATCTTCATTATGGGAATCGGGAAGTGAAGCCTTACAGCCTCACTTCCCGGTTCTCTACTCCGCATGCGCGAATCACGCTGGGCAATACGGATGGTCCCTGCTGTCTCTGGAACCCGTGTGTTTCCCTGAAGACAATGGGGAAGGGTCAGGAAGTGGAGTAAATACCCGCAGCTTCTGCAGCTATCTATGGTGGGTGCAAATACCTGTATTATACAGGTATCTGCACCCCCTCCCCCCTAAAAGGTGCCAGTTGTGGCTCCGAAGGGGGGGGTTCCGATGAGCGGAAGTTCTGCTTTAGGGTGATGCTTTGCTTTAATTTGTATGTGCTGTACGGAGAATGCGGTGAGGAAAGACCATCTATGTTTGGATTTTTGTACACATTTGGGTTATTCTGATGTTAATAAATTTCTATCCACCACCGATATTTTATTAATTTCTTCATCAACATGAGAGGGCTGGTATCCTCCTATCTTTGAATTTAGATTTAAGTATGTCTGCTTGAAGGCAAAAATCCTGAAGATTGGTACAATTTCACCTGATTCTATGTGGCACTGATTTCAACCAAGCCGAATGGTAGCAACTATGGACTGGAATATAACCATTCCGGTCAGTGGCTTTAAAGAAGGTTTTGGTCACCAATTTATCTAATACAGAAATTTCCAAATGTAGAAAATGTATATTAGAATAGCTTGCTTCGTAAGACAACACTATCAATAGCCATAAAAATATTGGCCAGGCTGGGGGTAAATTTAGCCCCCATAGCCACACCCTTTTGTTGAAGGAAAAAGTCCATTATTGTACCAAAAATAGTTATGTTTGGTAAAATGTAACAAGTCCATAGTGTACCTGGAATCCTATTTCCTGCTAGAAATAACTTGACAGCTGACAGACCTAAGTCATTTGATTATACAAGTATATAAAGAGGCAACATCTGCTGTAACTAACCGTAAATCCTCACTGTAGTTAACTTGCTGTAACAAAGAGATAGTATGCCTCGTATCTTTAAGATAAAATGGAATAGCTTTAACTATAGGCTGCAGATAGAAATCAATATATCTCCCTATATAGGGAAGTCACCAAGTCTATCCTGCTAATGGAAGTCCCGGAGGATGGTACATATCCTTATGTACCTTTTGGCAGGTAATATATAATAGGGATGCGTGGCGCAGCTGGTACAAGATACATTTGTTTTTTTTTCCTTTTTTATCTGGAATGCCCACCTGTGATCCTGTATCAATAAGGTCAGCAAGTGCTTTCTTGAATTCAGATGTGGGATTTTTTGGCAAGCGAACATAAGTTTCTGTATCGCTGAGAATCCTAGTCATCTCCAAATGGTAGGCATTTTTATCGAACAACCATGCCCCATCCGTTATCTGCTCGGCATATGGTGAGGTCCTTCTGTTCACAAAGTGATTTAAGCCCCAATTTGATATTGGGGTCATTGTATATCTTCTTTTGTGGGAACGCATTTAGATCCTTCAGGACCATATCACAAAAAATTTTAATGGATGGTGCAGTTGGACATGGTGGGTTAAAAAGAGAAGGTTTGGAAAAAACTGAATGTACCGTATGAGTGGTAACTTCAGGCAAAGATGGTCTAATAGGATTAGTGATAATGACATTCAGTTTCCATGCATATTTTTGCACATCAATAAATGTGGCGAATTTGTTTAATTGCTTTGAAGGGACATATTTAAAGCGGGGTTCCACCCTAAAGTGGAACTTCCGCTCATCGGAACCCTCCCCCCCTCCGGTGTCACAGTTGGCACCTTTCAGGAGGGGGGGGGGGGTGCAGATACCTGTCTAAGACAAGTATTTGCACCCATTTCCGGGCATAGACTCCCACGGGAGTCTATGCCTCTTCCTGTCCCGCCTCGCTGTCTGCTGGGAGACACACGGGTCCCGGAGACAGCGTGGACCATTCCTATTGCGCTGTACAACTTCCGCATGCGTAGTAGAGGCCACAACGTTTCACTTCCTGATTCCCTCACCTAGAATGGCGGCAGCAGCCAAGCGATCGGCCTCGGATGCTGACATCGCTGGATCCTGGGAGAGGTGAGTGTCCATTTATTAAGTCAGCAGCTGCAGTATTTGTAGCTGCAGGCTTTTAAATTTTTTTTTTTTTTTTTTTTTTTACAGTGAAATCCCTCTTTAAGTCCTTTATTTAAAACACATTTTTCTGCCTCTGTAAAGGTAGCTTTACTTAAATTAAAAATGCCTTCAGCTCTTATGTTGCCTTTCTTTTTCCTGTATAGGAATTACCGGTCAGCACACCACCTACGTTCCAGCTGACCGGTAATAATGTATCGCAAACATGACCCAACGTCGTTTCGTCAGCCCACATCTGATGTCTTCAGGGGTTGAGTGCTTGGATACGTCTGACTGCTTTTATATAAATTTATAACCAGTCTTGGCCAATCATATTGAATCCACAGCCATCCTTAATTATTATGCGGCCATAATCGTACATATTAGTTCTAAGATATTCATCTATCATAAAATATCTATTGATTGCCATCTAACACTTCTAAAATATAAATATAAAATCAAGTTTAAAAAACAAAAGGTACTGGCCTCTAGTGGCCGTTTTATATATTGGCATTAAGGATTAAAATAGGGGAGAACTCAAGTGGTCATTGAAGATATTACTTTCTACTATATCAAGTCAGAGTCAATAGAACAAACCCAGACTAGGCAATGGCCTCTGGTGACCTTTTGGAATATTATCAAGGGTAGGGGAGAGCTCAAGTGGTCGTTGCAAATATTGCATGATGATTCAGAATCAGAACAAACCCAGACTTTACAAAAAATCCAAAATAAAACAATTTAAATCCTAAATCGATATTGAAACCAGTGGGACTTAAAGTGTTAAGATCAAATATCTATTTGGTTTTGTTCATGGAAACAGCCTGAGTCATATTATCACCTCTACAATAATCCCCTATTCTGTCTATCCCACATTGTATTTCAATGACCACTTGCGGTCTCCCCTACCCATATCCTTTAGTAGCCAGAGGCCAGTGCCTATTCACATTAAGATCTTTACTTTGTAAGGTCTTTGTTCTATTGACTCTGAATTATATAGTATATGTTCAATGACCACTTGAGGTCTCCTCTGCTTTAATTCTTTAGTGTTAATGGGTAAAAGGAACACTTTTAGGCCAGCACTATTAACGTTATGATCTTTAATTGTAAAGTCTGGCTTTGTTCTCTTGACTTTGAATTGGTATAGTACAGTGATGGCGAACCTTGGCACCCCAGATGTTTTGGAACTACATTGGAACTACATCTGGGGTGCCAAGGTTCGCCATCACTGGTATAGTAGAATGTAGTATCTTCAATGACTACTTGAGGTCTCCCCCTATGTTAATCCTTTATTAGCAATATATAAAACGGCCACTAGAGGCTAGTACCTATGTTATGATTAACCACTTGGCGTCCACGCTATAGCCAAATGACAGCCACAATGCAGATCTGAATTTCTGGGAGGCCGTCATATAACGTCCTCTCCTTTTGTACCCTCCCCGTGCGCCCCCTACAGAACGTGCGTGCTGTGATCACCAAGTCACTGAGACTCGGGTGATCACAGATCCAAGTAAGATCCCGGCCCCTTACCACATGATCAGCTGTCAGCCAATGGCAGCTGATCACATGACCTAAACAAAAGCTCGGTAATCCCGGCGTATGTGTAAGGGACATCTGTCCCGAAGAGGAAGTAGGCACATCTGCCTCATCTGTGCCCACAATTACTGCCTGCCAGTGCCAACTATCAATGCCCACCAGTGGTGCCAATCAGTGCTACCTAGCAGTAGTGCCCATTACTGCCACCCATCAGTGCCACCTATCAATGCCCTTCAGTACCCACCTGTGCTGCCTTATCGGTGCCCATCAATGAAGGAGACAAATGACCTGTTTGCAAATTTTATAACAATTTTTTTTTTTTTTTACAAAAAAATCAGTCTTTTTACATTTTCTTAACAAAAAATAAAAACCGCAGAGGTAATCAAATACCGCCAAAAGAAAGCTCTATTTGTTGGAAAAAAAAGATAAAAATTTCAGCGTTGTATGACTGCGCAATTGTCATTCAAAGTGCATCAGCAATGAAAGCTGAAAATTGGTCTGGGCAGGAGGGGGGTTTAAGTGGCCAGTAAGCAAGTGGTTAAAGATTTTAGTTTTTTTTTTTTTTTAAACTTGATTTTACATTATATTTTGTAAGTGTTAGATGGATATAAATAGATATTTTATGATATGTATGATTATGGCTGCATCATAATTTAAAGCGGTTGTATACTTTTTTTTTTTTTTTTTAATTTTTTTTTTACTTACAGGTAAGCTTATAATAAGGCTTACCTGTAGGTAAAAAAAATCTCCTAAACCTATATGGTTTAAGAGAGATTCCCCTCGCAATGCACCGCTGACTGCGGTGGCGCATGCGCACAGGGGATTTTCGGCTGAAAGCCCAGCAGACGCCAGACTTTGCCGGAAAGAAATCTCCCGCACGCATGCGCCGGAGTGATGATATCGTGGCGCAGGAGCCGCCATACCTGGAAGACACGCAGAGGAAACATGCAGCTTCCTTGGCGTGGATTGTCGGAGATATCAGGGGCCTCGTTCTAAGGTAAGTATTTCATAATGAGCTAGTATGCGGTGCATACTAGGTCATTATGCCTTTTCCCTTGCAGATCAGAAAAAAATTTCAGCGAGTTTACTCCTGCTTTAAGGATGGCTGTGGGTTCAATAGGATTGGCCCAGGCTGGTCATGAATTTTATATAAAAGCAGTAAGACGTATCCAAGCACTCAACCCCTGAAGACATCAGATGTGGGCTGACGAAACGGCATTGGGTCATGTTTGAGATACGTTTTTTTTTTTTTGTTTTTTTTTTCTGGTCAGCTGGAACGTAGGTGGAGCGCTAACCGGCGATTCCTATACAATATATGCTGACCCTTATCTTTTTTGAGATAAGGGCAATACAACCTTCTTTTTCAATAAATTTGAATTGCTGCCCCATAAGAGCATTTTTTCCTCTCATGTACAACATCTTGGATTTTCCCATATGCCCAATTTTACTCCCTGTAATATGGATCAATTAAGTCTGGTGAGTGCATTGGGTGTCTATATGCTGGTGGAGAGGAACCTTTCCTATTGTCACTGAAGAAGTTTATTCATGTGTGGAATTTATACATGGACTTCACAGTTTATGTATTTTTATAATTCAAATGAAGATTGTTTTTGTTTTGTTCACTATGGCGATTTATATGTAATTGATATAAGAGCGGGGTTTGTTTGTTGCTTTTCATGTTTTAGGTGTTTTTACACTTTACAACACGCAGCACTTAATTGTAATTTATTTGTTTTTTGGTGTTTGATTTGCATGGGTTCGGAACCTATTCGCTCTTATATTTCCATACTGATGGCATTGGTTACAGAAGGATTTCCAAACTTCTGAATGTTCCAATGAGCACTGTTGGGGCCATAATCCGAAAGTGTAAAGAACATAATTTCACCATAAACCAGCCATGACCAGGTGCTCCTCGCAATATTTCTGACAGAGGAGTGAAAAGAATAATCAGAGTTGCCCTAGGACCACTTGTAGAGAGCTCCAGAAGGACCTGGAATTATCAGGTATGATTAATTTAAAGAAAACAATAAGTAATGCACTCGACTACCACGGCCTGTATGCACGCTCACCATGCAAGACTCCATTGCTGAAGAAAAAGCATTTTGAAGCTTGTTTAAAGGTTGCTGCACAACATTTGGACAAGCCTGTGAAGTACTGGGAGCATATAGCATGGTCACATGATATCAAAATTTAACTCTTAGGAAGGATTCCATAATACACACCATGTTTGGAGGTCAAATGTTAATGCACATGACCCCAAAAACACCCTACCAATAGTGATGTTTGGAGGTGGGAACATCATGGTGTGGGGCTGTTTTCCCCAATCGTCTTTCAGGACAGCCACCTTAGAGAGACACCGGCTCCTCCCCTCTGAGGAAACACCGCCTTCAATTTCATAATTTAAGCCTCCTCCTCCCTTCGTTCCTCAGTTATGGTGTTTCCTCCGGCGGGGAGACATCGCCAAGGAACCTTAAGGCTAAATTCGGTTGGTGAAACTGAAGCCATCCGAGCGGAGCCCTGGCCCCGTTCGGCTATCCGACCGTCCATCGGTCGGTCCAGGACAGTCCTATCAGCGGGGAGCTGAAGTGTTCGTACTGTCCATATACCCTAAACTCCGCTTGGGGAAAGCGGGAAGTTTATGGGGTCGTCCGTTCGTTCACCCGCGGGGGTTTCAACGGAACAAACAGTCCAGTCGGCTGGGGAAGCTGAATACTCGACTGACCTGTACACGCACTCCAATCTTCGCTTGGGGAAAGCAGGAAGTCTTTGGAGAGGTTCATCCTTGCGTTTCGCCCAGTGGGGTGCTGAACGAAGGCGTCCAGGGCCCCCCTGTGTACGCAGCCGGCTGGGAGCTGGAAGCCGGACCGGTAGGCGGGCGACGTCAGTTCCGGTGGGGGCGGACCCCTTCGTTCGATCCGCGTCTTCCGGTTCCGGACGCGGCACGTGAAAGGGAACCTAGCGTTCGGCTGGTGCAGCCTCTCTTTTCACAGTTGCACAGGTAGCTGTTAGAGGCGCATTCGTACCACGCTTCCTCAACGGGAGAATGTCCGAGGCAGAGGCTTCAAAAACTCCTGGAGATAATAGCACCAGCCACTCGAAGGTAAGAGGAAACCTGGGGAGGTGTTCCCTTACCTGTATCCAGTAGCTCCACTGGTGTTCCTCCTTGGTGGTACGGGGGGAAGGGTAGTGTGTCTGGGATCCTGGTGATGGTTGATCCTAGGGGGGGCACTCCCGGTGGTCCTCTATGTAGCGCTGGTGTTGCTGTTTTTTAGGCTCATGCTGCCCCTTCCTGTGTTTTGTGTCTTTCAGAAAGCCACGAGCAAGTCCCCCCATGGTTCTAAGAAGAAGTGCCCTTCATGTAGAACGTCTATGGGAGACTCTTGGTCTAAAGCTATTTGCAAACAATGTATTGAGGATTTACTTAAGGAACAGGCAGTAGAGCAGGGTGCAGATCTGGTAGCTTCTATGAAGGAACTCTCTGGTACCTTTCAGTCCTTCCAAAACTTTTTTTCCAGTTTTCAGTGGCCCCAGCCTCCGAGCACTCCTACACCAGCGCAGCAGAGTGTACCATCCAGCCCTGTGGATGTTCCTCCTGCAAGGGGAGAGAATTCAGAGGGTCCCAGGGAGGAAGCTGAGGAGGAAATTGACAGTGTCGTTTCAGACTCCCAGGGGGAGTCTGACGCAGAGATGTTGGATGGGGAATCCAGCAGAATCTCGCGGTATAAGCTTTCCCTGGAGGATGTGGATGAGCTCTTGGGAGCGATTCATACCACTTTAGGCATTCAAGAAGAAACTAAGACATTGTCACTCCATGATCGGATGTACAAGGGCATGGGGGAACAAAAGAAGCGGGTGTTCCCAGTGCATAACGTCTTGATCGATACCATCAAGAAGGAATGGCGGGATCCCGAAAGGAAACCTTTCTTTTCTGGGGCATTAAGACGTAGGTTTCCTTTTTCGGAGGAAGAGACTCTCGTCTGGAATAAATCTCCCAGACTAGACGCTGCTTTTTCCCAGGTGTCCAGACACACTGATCTATCCTTTGAGGATATGGGGGTACTGTCTAACCCTATGGATCGAAGGATGGATTACCTTCTTAAGAAGGCCTGGGATTCGTCACAGGGAAATCTTAAGCCAGCCATGGCAACCACGGTGGTGGCCCGCAACATGGAGTATTGGCTCACCCAGATTAGCGCACACATTGAAGCAGGGACAGCAAAGGAGACTATTCTATCCTCCTTTCCCATGCTTCTTAAAGGGATAGCCTACATAGCGGACGCTTCGGCGGAATCCGTGAGGATGTCGGCAAGGTCCTTGGCCCTGACCAACTCTGCCAGGAGAGCCTTATGGTTGAAGACCTGGCCTGGAGACAATGCATCCAAACTTAAACTTTGTGGAATCCCCTTTACAGGAGATCTACTGTTTGGACCAGGTCTTGAAACAGTGCTAGATCGCACAGCAGATAAAAGAAAGGCCTTTCCTGTTAAAAGGAAATTTGGGGAACCAGCCAAAAAGACTCGTCCCCAGAAAAGGGTTGTACCACCCCGTACGGTTCAGCAGAAGAAAAGTTGGGGACTCAAAAGCAAGGGCCCCGGGGGAGCAATTTTTCGCCCTCCTGAACAGCCCAAAAAATCTCAGTGACAGGGTCACGGTGGGAGGAAGATTGGGGGCCTTCCTCCCACAGTGGGAAATGATTTCCTCCAATCAGTTTGTCTTGGGGATCGTCAGAGGAGGTTACCATTTGGAGTTTTCGGAACTCCCTCCTCTGAGGTTCCTTGTCACCGAGCTGCCAAAATGCGCAGAAAAATCATCTGCCCTTCTTTCCTCTCTTCAGGAGTTGGAAGAACAGGAGGTGGTTGTACGGGTTCCAGTAGGAGAGACAAGCAGAGGCTTCTACTCTCACGTCTTCGTGATTCGCAAGCCTTCGGGAAAGTTCAGGCTCATCCTGAACCTGAAGCCCCTGAATGTCTCAGTTACCTACAGAAGGTTTCGGATGGATTCGGTTTACTCAGTAAAAGCACTCCTACCTCCGAACTGCTTCATGGCATCAATAGATCTGAAAGATGCATACCTGCATATTCCAATCGCAGAGTCCCACCAGCGCTTTCTCAGACTGGCAGTGAGAACTCCAATGGAAGTACTACACCTTCAGTTCAGAGCGCTTCCTTTCGGACTATCCTCTTCCCCCCCGAATCTTCACCAAAGTGATGGCAGAAGTTCTGGCATTTCTGCGTCTCAGGGGAATCTCGGTGATCGCATATCTCGACGATCTCCTTCTGTTTGCCCCTTCCCCAGCACAATTAATTCAGGATTTACAGGTCACAAAGAACCTGTTAGTAAGCCTGGGTTGGCTCCTGAACCTGGAGAAATCCAACTTAATCCCTTCCCAGAGGGTCACTTTCCTAGGGTACGAGTTGGACTCAACAGTACAAAGGGTCTTTCTTCCTTTGGAAAAAATTCAAAGGATAGACAGGTCTCTGTTGTTTCTTCAGGGCAACCACCAGATCTCCATAAGGAAGATTATGTCAGCGCTAGGGTTGCTGACATCCGCTCTTCCAGCGGTTCAGTGGGCAGGGTTACATTACCGCCCTCTACAATTATTTGTGCTGAAGGTTTGGGATCACAGCCAGGAATCTTTGGATTCTCTGGTTTCGATTCCAGATCAGGTAAAGAGGTCCCTCTGGTGGTGGAGGAAGGGAGCAAATTTGTCCCAAGGTCTAGAGTGGGTCATGCCAACCTCCAGGGTGGTCACGACCGATGCAAGCAGCTCAGGTTGGGGGGCACACCTAGACTCCCAATTAATACAGGGTATTTGGGAAAAGAGGGACTCGAGGAGATCCTCGAATTGGAGGGAGCTGAGGGCAGTAGATCTAGCTCTCAGAACCTTTCAGAAGGAGCTCCGAGGGAATCACGTAAGGGTAAGGTCGGACAACTCCTCGGTGGTAGCTTACATCAACAGACAGGGGGGCACCAGGAGCAAGTCCTTATGGGCCCTAGCGGAAGCCATCCTCAGATGGGCCGAAGCAAATATCCTGTCCCTTTCAGCAATCCACTTGAAGGGAGAACAAAATCAGGTGGCAGATTTTCTCAGCAGGAGAACTCTGAGAGAAGGCAATTGGGTTCTCAAGCAGGAAATATTCGAAATGATCACCCGGAGATGGGGGATTCCTGCAATAGATCTCTTTGCCGCAAGGGAAAACGCGAAGGTAGCAACGTTCTTCTCCATAAACAGGGGGGACGGGGCATTGGCGGTGGACGCACTAGCACAGAGTTGGGGTTTCTCCAGGTGCTATGCTTTCCCCCCTCCAGTGCTCATTCCAGCAGTATTAAGGAAATTTCAAGTGGAGAATACTACCCTCATTCTAATTGCACCTCACTGGCCCAGGAGGCCGTGGTTCTCGATCTTGAAGGGCCTGTCTGTAGAACCCCCCTGGATTCTCCCAGTGCAGGAGGATCTCCTGTCTCAAGGTCCGGTGTTCTGCCCTCAGGTAGGACGATGGAACCTGGCAGCGTGGCTTCTGAGGAAGAATTGCTAAAAGCCAAGGGCTTCTCAGACCGGTTGGTAGCCACTCTTCTAAACTGTAGGAAAAAGGAAACCCAGTCCATTTACTTAAAGGTATGGAAACGGTTTAACAGCTGGTGTTCAGAGGGTTCCTTCAACGTGCATAGCCCTATAGCCGTTTTAGAGTTCCTACAGGCAGGGGCGGATAAGGGGTTAGCGCTTGGAACACTAAAAGCTCAGGTTTCCGCTTTGAGCGTGTTTTTAGAGAAACATCTAGCGTCAGATCCTTGGGTCGTAAGGTTCTTCAGGGCCCTAGGTAGGCAAAGACCAGCTTCAAGCTCCCCCTTCCCGGTTTGGGATCTTTCTTTAGTTTTACAGGTTCTCACAGGGGAACCTTTTGAGCCGTTAGAATCTTGCTCATTAAAGCTGATCACTCTCAAAACGGTGTTTTTGGTGGCGATCACTACAGCAAGAAGAGTGAGTGAACTCGAAGCCCTTTCTGTCAGGGCTCCCTTTTTTCAGGTTTTTCCGGATCGTCTGGTTTTGAAGATAGATCCGGCCTTTTTGCCTAAGGTAGCCTCTAGTTTCCACAGGATGCAGGAGATTGTGCTACCTACATTTTGTTCAAATCCAGTTAGAGAACAGGAACACATGTTTCACAGACTAGATGTTAGAAGATGTGTTCTTTATTATTTAGACTGCACAAGTCAGTTCAGAAAGACTGATTCACTTTTTGTTTTATTTTCAGGGGCCAGGAAGGGTTCCAAAGCCTCTAGACGTACCATAGCTAGATGGTTAAGGTTAGCCATTGGGCAGGCATACGTGGCAGGGGGATTAGATCCTCCAGCTGGCATTAGAGCACACTCAACCAGGGCCGTGGCAACTTCTCAGGCAGAGTGGGCTGGTGCGTCTCCGGAACAGATCTGTAGAGCTGCAACATGGTCCAGTTTTTCTACGTTTGTGAGACACTATAGACTGGATCTTCTGTCAGCCAAAGACCAAGCCTTTGGTCGTAAGGTGCTACAGGCAGTAGTCCCACCCTAAGGTAATATACTCGCTTATCCTCTCTAAGGTGGCTGTCCTGAAAGACGATTGGGGAAAAATGGAATTACGTACCGGTAATGTCCTTTTCCAGGAGTCTTTCAGGACAGCACCGGTTCCCACCCAAATTGTTGCAGATCATCGGGAACTCATTACATGAGATCGTCAGGTAAGACTTAAAAAGTTTATTTGTTTGACGTGTTCTTGTGTCTCCCCAGTTTGGCCGGAGGTACTCTGGAAGAACTGAGGAACGAAGGGAGGAGGAGGCTTAAATTATGAAATTGAAGGCGGTGTTTCCTCAGAGGGGAGGAGCCGGTGTCTCTCTAAGGTGGCTGTCCTGAAAGACTCCTGGAAAAGGACATTACCGGTACGTAATTCCATTTTTTCAGCATATGGCGAACTTCATAGCATTGAAGAAAGGATGAATGGAAAAATGTACCAGAACATTCTTGATAAAAAAAAAAAAAAATCTGTTGCCATCTACCAGGATGATGATGATGAAATGAGGGTGGACATTTCAGCAAGACAATGATCCCAAACACAAAGCCAAGGAAACTCTCAATTGGTTAAAAAAAAAAAAAAAAAAGCATTCAATGGCCCAGCCAATCTCCTGACTTAAATCCAATAGAAAATCTATGGAAAGAACTAAAGATCAGAGTTCATAGAGGCCCATGGAACCTTCAAGATTTGAAGACTGTGTGGAAGAATGGGCCAAAGTCACACCTGAGCAATGCATGCGACTAATTTCTCCATACAGGAGGCGTCTTGAAGCTGGCATTACCAACAGGTTTTCGTACCAAGTATTAAAGTGGAAGTCCATGCTAAAACTAAAAATCTCGCCCTGTAAAGAAAAAAAATCAGTATACATACCTTTTTCTGCAGGCGCTCTGACCCGATCTCCAGCAGCGGAAGCTCTGCTGAGTACACTTCTGACAACGGCTGTGAAATAATTGGAGAGTGATGTCACCCATAGACTTACTATGGGGCTTCCATTGTTGGACGCGTCCTCTGCACCTGCCCACACAATGAAGCCACATCTGACAGCTCAGCGTGGGATCCTAGCTTCTGCCGCTGGAGGTCGGATCGCCTGCAGAAAAGGTATGTATACCGATTTTTTTTTTTTTTTTTTTTTTTTTTTTTTTTTTTCTTTACAGGGCTAGAGAGGTTAGTGTCAGAATGTTGGTGGCTATAGATGCAGGGATTTTAGTTTTGGCATGGACTTCCACTTTAAATAAATTTCAGTTAGTTGGTTCAATACTTTTCATGTCATTCCATTTTATTACACTTAAAGCGGAGGTCCACCCTAAAGTGGACCTTCCGCTCATCGGAACCCTCCCCCCCTCCGGTGCCACAATCGGCACCTTTCAGGGGGGAGGGGGGTGCAGTTACCTGGATAAGCCAGGTAACTGCACCCACTTCCGGGATAGCTCTCTGCGGAAAGGGACGTAACTTACGCCCCTTTCCGCAAGTGCCCGCCCCTTCCCGCAAGTGCCCCGCTGCCTGCTGGGAAACACACAGATCCCAGAGGCAGCGGGGACCGTCCTCATTGCGCAGCGCGGCTCGCGCATGCGCAGTAGGAAACCGGGAAATGAAGCCGAAAGGCTCCATTTCCTGATTCCCATACCCAAGATGGCAGCGGCAGCACTCGAGTGTCGATCTAGAGATCGGCTTCGGGTGCCGACATCGCGGGCGCGCTGGACAGGTAAGTGTCACTATTTTAAAAGTCAGCAGCTGCAGTATTTGTAGCTGCTGGCTTTAAAAAAAAAAAAAAAACGCGGAGTCCCGGTGGACTCCCTCTTTAACTTTAGTTTCTGAACTTTATTTGTTTTGGTTTCTTTGTATGGATTGCATGGGTTGTTACCTACAATTGGTGACAATTTTAATGTCACTAGCACCTTTAGAAATATATTTACCTAACAAAATGGTAAAGTGTTCAATACCTATTTTACCCGCTGTATATATTGACAGGTCAATGCACTAGATACTGCTGTAGATGAGGAAAGGATGGAGACAGAAGTAGGCATATGCAGACCATTCACAGAACCCTCACTGTGTTCCAATTTGTCATGGGGGAAGATGTGATGCTTTTAGGTGACACCCCTATTGCTGAGTATTAGCAGTGCCTAGCTCTGCATTATGACAAAAGTCAAGTCAGAGATGTCTGTGTTTCCCTCTACTTATGGCATTTTATACTCCTAACATGTTAAATCTTACCCATGTTGTACATTAAATATTCCCGACCCTTGCGTTGTAAATGCCATGTGACGTGTTACATAGTCCTGATCACTGCACTGTAGATATGTTTTTGCTGTGTGGTACATTACATACTCTTGACAGCAGTAATTTGTAAGCTGTGCTGTACATTACACTCTCCTTGCCAACATGTTTTTTGTTCAGCAGTTGCTGGTTGCTAGTAGTTCCTAACAATTTTACAGCCTAACTTCAGGCACCTTACATAGTTACATAGTTAGGTTGAATAAGACACCAGTCCATCCAGTTCAACCTGAGTGAGTGTCTGCAATTGTCCCTATCCCTGTACATTGCACACTCACATCGGTCCTTACCCTCAAGGAGCCCACAATCCAAGGTCCCCATTCTTATACTAGGGAGAATTTTGGACAGAAGCCAATTAACCTACCTGCATATCTTTGGAGTGTGGGAGGACCCACGCAGGCACAGGGAGAACATGCAAACTCCAGGCAGGTAGTGTCGTGGTTGGGATTTGAACCAGCGACCCTTCTTACTGCTAGGTGAGAGTGCTAACCACTACACCACTGTGCCGCCCAAAACCTTGCCAGTTTGTATATAGCTAGGCACAATGTCATCACAGACTGGGCTTTTTGAATGGCAGAGGCACAGCATCAGAACTCTGCCTCTGCCTCTGTCTCTGTAAGAATGCCGACATTTTGGTTAATTTCATGCTCCCTACTTTGTGGGAACAGTTTGGGGGTGGCCCTTCCTGTTTCAACATGACTGCGCACCAGTGCACAAAGAGGTCCATAAAGACATGAATGTGTGACTTTTGGGGTGGAGTAACTTGACTGTGCTGCACAGAGTCCTGACGTCAACCTAAAAAAACACCTTTGGGATAAATTCGAGCAGAGACAGCGAGCCAGGCCTTCTCGTCCACATCAGTGCCTGACCTCACAAATCCGCTTCTGGAAGAATGGTCAAATATACCCATAGACACTCCTAAACCTTGTGGACAGTCTTCCCAGAAGAGTTGAAGCTGTTGTAGCTACAAAGGGTGGGCCAACTCGATATTGTACCCTATGGTCTAAGACTGGGATGCCATTAAAGTTCGTGTGTGTAAAGGCAGGCGTCCCAGTACTATTGACCATATAGTGTATGTTATGGATATTGCCGTGAGGCAAGAGAGGGGTGTTCAGTAGTCTTGTCCTAGGGGTATCCCTCTAGGACCGGAAATGTCACTAGCAGGATCATTGGAGGAAAATAGAAGGGGGGGGAGGCTGAATAAAGAAAATGAATGCAGCAATCACATCCAAGCACTAGTAAACTGCAATACTGTATATTATATTGTCATTTTAGATATACTGCAAAGTAGCTGGCTGAATATTCATTTAGCATTTGATTACTTTTGACATGGCAAAAATATTCTTGGCATATCTCACTTAGCATTTTAATGTAGGCTGGGTTATTGTGCAAAGCAGCGAGAAGCATTTCATAGCTCAGGGGAAATATTCCACATGAACACACAAAATAAATGTCGGTAATCGTTCGAGAATGTAGGACAGGAACTAGATGGAACATTAGAGACGATCAGAATAAGTCCTTTATTTCAGGAAAAAAGTCTCATTTAGCTGTGAACACCTTGCATGTGGGGAAAGTGATCATCTAATGTTTAGAATGAGATTTGGATATACAAGATTTTCTCATAGTAACTCTGCGGCTTTTATATTCTCCAGGAAATCGAAGAAAAAAAAGAAAACAAAAAAAAAGCAAGAAGCAAAGCGTAACAAACAGGATCATGGTAAGACGGCCATTTTCAGAGAAGACAAATTGCAATTGCATGCTAAGAATTTGTGTTCTGAATCTAATGGCTTTTTATTTGTTTACCATATTTTCCTTTTTTAATATTTATTTTTATTTATTTATTTCCTTTCAAGATTCCAAAAAGACTGAACGCCTTGATCTCGCATTGCAATCAAAAAAGAGTTCAGGCACAAAGGCAAAAAAGGTGCGTGTTTTATTTTTAAAGGGAGTGTGTATTGGTTTTGGACGTAGGTTTCTATTATTTACCCTAGTCCAGATTAAAAAAAATTAAGTGGTATAAATAACGAAACTGCTTTTTTAATAATCACATTTTTAATGGCAGACCGCAAGTCTCCTATGCAGTTTGCCCCTTTTTTAACCACCTGTGTAAAAAGCTGGTTGTTTACACTTAATAGCTCAAACCATCATTTACACACACATGAATAAGACCGACTTGTAACCCCTCCTTTATTGGGCAGCCCTTTCTATTGCCTTTTACACACATTCAGATGATTGTCAGTTTTTTTTTATTTTTATTTTTTTACTCATTTTTTTTTTCTCTTCATGCTATCTGATATCGAAAATGAAAAAGTTACGGAAATTCTCATACAACCGAATAAAAAGTCAGAAGTGATTTATTATTAGATGAAAACTGCACTGATTAAACTAAAATAGTACAGTAACACGGTACCATTGTGCTTGTCCCTTCGGATCATTTCGTATGAACTGGTGATCGGCTCTTGAAAGATCTGTATGAACGATCAGATTATCATATGATCAATTCGAAAGCTGTATTATCCGTACGATTTTCTGATTGTGTGTACGATGCTAAAGGTTGCAGTGAGCGAGAGCTATTTTCAGCCAGACTTGGCCGGTCTCAGCGGCTTTTGGCTTTCTGAAAGCCGCCAAGAATGCCCGCAAATAGCCGAGAACGCCCGAAGATAGCTGAAAACAGCCAAGTGCGGCCAAAAATTCCCCCAGAAGCTGCAGAAAGGGTTACAAATAGTGGGGGATCGGCATATAACTTGCACCCCCCCCCCCCCCCCGATTTCCCCCTGACTTTGGGGGGGGGGAAATTGCGTGTTATAGGCCGATAAATACGGTAGGTTATAAAATATAATTGAGATAAAAAAAAAAATCCTATTTTAAACTTTTATAGAGATAATGAGTAATGATTTTGGTTAGTTTTGCTTTAAGGTATATGCTGTTGAGCTTTGTATTTATGGCTTATTGCTGTAATTAACGGTGTTCTGATGACTTATGCATAGATGATGATGTCCACGTGTTAAAGTGGTAGTAAACTGAAGTTAAAGAGGGGAAAAAAAATCCCCTGCAAGGCAATGTCATAATGTGCTATGAGAGACTTGCCTTAAAACGAATCCCTCCAGCATTGCGCTTTCACCTGAGACGGCTTCTATCTTCACCCGGTCTTCCTTTGGGGTTCGTGGCCAGGGGCGCAATGCCGTTACGGCCGCAGTTTTACGGAACGGGCTCTGAAGGTCCTGTATTGTATGCCAGGCCTTCTGAGCGCTTGCGCCGGTGATGTCACTTTATGCGCTTTGAATATTTCCTAAACAGTGCACATTTAGGAGATATTCATAGTACCTACAGATGAGCCCTATTATAGGTAAAAGATGAGAAGGTGGGTTTACTACCACTTTATTGAAGGGAGTAGGGCTGCAACTATTTTCATAATTGATTAGTTGGCCAATTTTATTGTTTCGATTAATTGGATAATACCCTTAAAAGTGTGGTGTATAATTTAGTTAAAATGTAAAGTTTAAAATAAAAGGCAATTTACTGTTAAATCTCTATGCAGTGGTAAATGTATGTAACCAACTGTGTGGTTCGGGAGCAAAAGCTCTAAACCATTCTGAGAATAAGACAGAAGAGATATCATCAGACTTGGATCAAATTTTTTTTTATTTAAAGACTGTTTTGTGGATTTTTAGACAACTGTAATATATTATGTATGACAGACTCCTTGTCATAGGCAGGCGGCTTGTTAAAAGCTCCCTGCTTCCTGCCAAGCATCTGCTGTCGCTTATACTGGCCGCACAAAAACAATTTCATTTTAAGAACGTTCGTTGATTTTCTTATTGTTAGTGGGGTCAAATTGACTTTTGTTTTCACCACAGTGACAGGAAAATTGCAAGGAGCAGAGTAGAAAATGTTTTAGTCAAAGGAATTCCTCACTGAGTCTTCTGGCTCCTCCTGCCTTCAGAGTGCCCCAATAGCGAGCTGCAAAGTATAGTACAGAGTGCCCCTATAGCAAAGTAAAAAAAAAAAAAAATCTTCTGGCTTTAGAACCACTCACTTCCTGCCCAGGACTACATGTCCCATGAGGCATAGCTCCTCACACATTCAAAAGATCTCAGGCACTTACTGACATGTGCGGACGGTGTACTGTTTCAATTCTGACGCTTCTGGCTCCTCCTGCCTTCAGAGTGCCCCAATAGTGAGCTGCAAAGTATAGTACAGAGTGCCCCTATAGCAAAGTAAAAAAAAAAAAAATCTTCTGGCTTTAGAACCACTCACTTTGTGCCCAGGACTACATGTCCCCTGAGGCATAGCTCCTCACACATTCAAAAGTTCTCAGGGACTTACTGACATGTACGGACGGTGTACTGTTTCAATTCTGATTTTATTGAGAATTTTAAGAAATTTACATAACAAACAAAAAACACATTATCCACGTGCTATAGGTAATAATAAAGAACATAAACATATGCTAACACAATACCGGAGTCCCTAGAAAGAAGAGAGAAAAAAAAAAAGGTGATACTCCAAACCAGTGATAGAGAACCCCGGCCCCACACCCCCATCGACGCCCCCACGCTCTGCAGTGTAGTTGGGCATTAAGGGAAGTGCAGCCAAAACACCAGAACATCCAGAGGGCCATGGTCCGCCACCACTGCCCTAGATCACCCACATCCTTAAACCCTAATTAGAATATGCCTGCCTTATCTTCTTTCGTTCAATTAGACAAGACAAAATATATAAATTCCTACTTCCTGTCTTCAGCTCCCTCAGTAGTGTTAGATATATCACACAAAACACACACACACATACAACAAAAAAATTTATAGATAAAGAAAAAAGAAAATAAATAGAACTACCAGAAATGGCTACTCAAGCCAGAATCTCCTCACTCAACCCGACTGCACCAGTTTCATATCCTACCTCCAACCTCTAATCAGATTCTGTAGTTCATGGGAGCACCCTCCAAGGCAGCCAGATTTGACAACATTGTTCATAAGTGTCCATCTTCTGTGACAGAAGAGTCTCCATCCTTTCAATATAATCCATCTCTGAAACCCACTCAATCAATGATGGGGCATGCGCCGACCACCAGTGGTGCGGTAAAACCTGGCTGCTGTCAACCAGTATCTCAAAAGGCCTTTTTTTAATGCTTTTATAGGAGCCGAGTAGGATGGATAGCAAAGTAATTTGTGGCATGTTGGCAATAGTTACCCCAGTTACACGAGTGTGAAGCTGGAGTGTTATATCCCCAAAATTATGTACAGAGGGGCATTCCCACCAAATATGCAATAATGAACCTTTGGCAGGATGACAACACCAACACCAGGTCTGAGGCATTTGGATATATGCGGTGAAGCAACGTTGGACATCTATATCCTTGAGAGATAAGCTTAAAATTTGTCTCTTGTGCCTTGGTTGCTAACGACTTACAATGTGTAAGGGTAAACGCTTTTTTTTTTTTTCTGGTTTAATTTGAACATTCAAGTCTATGTGCCACTTATTTGTAAACTCCGGGAGACTTGGATGGAGTCGAACAATAAGAACCCTATACGCTGCAGACAAATGTTCTGGTACAGTTTCTTGTAGCAGAAGAGACTCAAAGGTATCTGGCTCTCTATTAAACAATCTATGGAAGGGAAAAAAGAAAGTATGTTAATTTATGATATTCCAGCCATTAATTGACTGCTGCTGTATAGGGATCAAATTTGATAGCCATGGAAGATGTCCCTGACAAAGATTTTGAGATATTTGACGATTTGACTCCTTACTCCATATCAAAAAATGTCAACGTGCCATTGCCGGAGGAAACCCTGGGTCACCAAACAAGGGTGTCATTATTCCCACTTTCGTGGAGAGTCCTAATTGGGTTTGCATTCTATCCCAGGTACGCTATAAATGTGCTGTAAGAAAAGGCAAAGAGGAAAATGGCCTGGGGCAGAGATATCTAGCCAGGGAAGCACCTGGAGTTCAAAGGGGGCAATTGACTGTTCTATGTGTACCCATTGTTTAAGATGCGAATGATGGAACCGGTTTACTAGTCTAGCTAATACCGCTGCAACGTGGTAGTAATATAGGTCAGATGCCCCTACACCCCCTTTAGCTTTAGGGAGAGATAAAATTCTCCTTGGCAATCTAGGTCTATTGCATCCCCAGATAAACCTTGTAAAGGCAGATTGTAGAGAAGTAAAAGAACGGGGGGCCACTATAGGTATAGTTTGATAAAGATAGAGAGAGCGTGGTACTATGTCCATTTTTTAAAAATATTAATCCTCACAAACCATGGGTAGTGGGCACGATCATACTTTTTAAGATCTTGTATTGTACACTGCATAAGAGGATAATACATTTCTGTATATAGCTTAATAAGATCGTGTGGAATTTTTATGCCTAAATATTTAAGTTTTGAAGTACAAATCTTAAATGGGAAATTATCCCTAAGAGCCTTAACTTGATGTCGTGACAAAGATACATCGAAAATTTCTGATTTGGACAAATTTACCTTAAAATTGCTTAGGGCTCATAACGACGTAAAGTAGCAAATCGTCAGCAAATACTGCCAACTTCACCACCTGCCCGTCCAATGGTATGCCTGTAATAAAAACTAGAACGAACAGGAGGGGAGAGAGCGGACAACCCTGACTCCTACCATTTTGAATAGGAAAGTTAGGAGATAACGATTGATCCGTATTCTTGCTCTTGGCTTAGTATAAAGTGCCATAATTTTCCATAGCAGGACTGGTCCTAGTCCTATTTGAATCAAAGTTTGTTCCAGAAACTGCCACCCAACACGGTCAAATGCTTTCTCTGCATCGACAAAGAAGGCAAGCTGGTATTTTTGCTGACTATGATCAATGAGTAAAAGGGATTTAAACGTGTTACACAAACCCAACTTGATCTGTAGGTACCAGATTTGCAATATGGGATTGAAGACGTGAGGCAATCAATTTAGCATATTTCTTGATATCTACACCAATTAAAGATATAGGACAGTAGCTGGAGCACAACTTTAAATCCTTAACAGGTTTAGGAAGCAAAGTGATGTGCGCCTCTAGTGTCTGGGGTGCAAACCCATTAATATCAGATATGCTATTAAACACCTGAAGCATGAACGGTGTAATAGAATCCTTATAGATCTTATAGAATTTCGATGTAAAACCATTGGGACCGGGGCTTTTACCCGATGGTGTATTAGTGATTACTTCCAAGGAAGTTTGCCTTTAAAAGACATTCAAACCCCTTTGTGTCAACTTGTGTGCATGTTATCGAGCCAAAATCACAAGGGTATATAAACTTTTTTGATCAGGGTAATTTTAAAAAGAGTAAAAACAATTGATGATAAATTGGTTCAGCCAAACGCTAACCACGAGTGAAAAATGTTTGTTCGTATTCTCTAAAAAAATGGCCAAGAAATCATAAATGCTGCCAGGGTATGTAAACGTATGATCTGTCTCTCTCTCTCTCGGTGCAAGAATAAAGAGTATATATTAAAATATAATTTTTTTTTTTTTTTTTGGTGTGGCTAGTACCAATCCAGACTGATCCAGTTTAGCTTCATACAGACAGTCAGGCCATTCGCTGACTTTTCTCATCATTCAGCTCACATTATAAAAATGCAGACACATGGAAGAGAATGTGTCTGGCTTTATCCCTATTGCTCGGGGCTCAGTGCACTGGCAGTGTAGACGCATCTCTGTAATGGTGCAGGAAATCGGTCTCATCTAGCAGACAGGAAAGAGTTAGAATTTTGACTTTCTGATCTGGGAGTGGTTCCATGCACGTGTGCTGTTCTGAATTCCTGCAAGACAGTTCGGTGAAGGGTAAGTAACTGGATGAAATCTTCATAACTGAAAATGTTAGCACACCCGGTTTCACTGTGGGTGAGACCCAAAGGTTAATATGCAGCTTCAATGTACTGATAGTCTGGAAAGGTTTCAAGTCACATTCTGCATACATCATAAGGGAATCCATGGAAAGACTTATCGCGGAGTGTTTCCTATCGCTTGTGGCTGCTTGATACAATAGAACTTCAGAATCCTGAATGCTATAATCCAGCTCAAGTGAATAACTATCTTCTACTGCACCATCCAAAAGCCAAGGATCTGTACCACATAATGTGACACATGACGGCTTCATAACTTCAGTATTAGTGCCTCTGATGTGGCTGTAGCAAACCTTTTGCCTTGATAGAGATTTCAAGTGTTTGGTTTATTTTACAAAAGTGCACTACCTCTGGAATAGAAGTTGAGCTGATGTTTTACAAGTAATGTTATACCCCTGGCACATTGAAGGCTTTTCTTAAAACTGGAAAAGTAAAAGAAAATGATTTATGGCTTTTCATTTTTTTTTTTTTTTTTTTTTTTTTTTTTTTTTTATTAGGCCAAACAAGTTAAGAAAATGAATTTGGCTACTGAAGCTGCAGCAGATGTTAAGGTAAACTCCAAAAAGACCCCCAAAAAGGCAAGTTCTTCATTGAACGATAATACAGGATCTTCTGTCACGCAAGCAGCGGATGTTTTTCCAGATGGGAATTACTCCTCTGTTAGTAAGGAGAAGACTGCATCAGCAAACACAGCCCCCATACAAGGTAAATAGCTGTGAATTAATGTCTGTCTTGCTTAAAAATACCCACTTGACCAAAACGGATATTCATGTAAAATTGTCATTTCATCTTCTCCCTGTGTATAAAGCTGCCAGTTTAAAGTCCAAAACAGGAGCAGAAAACAGCAATGAGAGCTCTTCTAGCTCAGAAAGTGAAGAAGAGACTACAAAACAAGTAAGTACATGGTGGGACATTGTATTTTTTTTTTTTTTCCTTCTCAACTGTAAATTGTAGGGTAGAGTTTGGATG
Organism: Lithobates pipiens; assembly: GCF_037356315.1. Classification (NCBI taxonomy): domain Eukaryota; kingdom Metazoa; phylum Chordata; class Amphibia; order Anura; family Ranidae; genus Lithobates; species Lithobates pipiens. The sequence continues at coordinate 438,899,272 of NW_027507903.1, forward strand.
TATCCTATTAAAATTTTGGTCTTGAAGTCCACCTGTAAAATGGTATGGTACAACACCCCCACACACCTCCCTCACCCACACTGATAGATGGGAGGGTTCTTCTCCCACACTTGCTGTCACATTTTGAAAATAGTGAGGCTGTGCAAGGCACTGCCCACACAACTGTGTCATTCACTGGTATCTGTGAATGACGAAACTACAAGTCCTGTCTGCCACTGTGGCAGACAGACTTGTAGACTGAATGAATTGAGGGCACGCTTGTAGGTCATTCATATGTCCTAATGCTCAAGAGCTGTCTGTCTGTACAGAGAAATGGGTAGCGTGCTCTAGAGAGTGTGCAGGAGTCTGAAATTGCACATGCGTTCCACCGATTGTGGGTGCAATGCACTTGTCAAAAAATATAAATGTACATTTAGTTTTTTTTTTTTCTGCTAAAAGATGTGCAGTTATTTATTTGTTATAAGTAAGACCCACCCACCATACATTTTCGGAAAGTACAGGACCTATAGAATTAAGATTGTACACCTGACTTTTGCTTCCCAGGATACTTGCACAAGTGTTTACCAAATATAGATTTTTAATAAAAGTATAAAGTCGTTGGTGCACACAAATGCAACATCCAAAATTCCTTTTTAATGGTTATAAGAGATTTTTAAAATAAATGTTTTTGCAAATGAATGTCTGTGGAATGCAAACTAAATAAAGACTTAAAGGATAAGTTCACCTTTTGGGAACATGTTACATATGCCACCCATTTTAAGGGCGCAACATGTAACACGTTCCCATTGCTGCCATTGCAGAATTCTGTGTATGAATGTACTACAAGTCCCAATATCCTTTGCGGCTGTCGGCTTGTAATTTTCAGTTACCTGCCACAGCGCTTTGGCAGTTTGATTCTTCATGTCAGAATATATTGGCTTCCTCCATATAATTTAAGGGCCAGCAGATATACTGACAGGTCTGCAGGAAACCTGCATGGCATCAGCAATCTAGATCACTGGTGGAGTGCTTTACAGGCTCCTGCAACAAAAAATAATAAATGCCCTTTTTTTTTTTTTTTTTTTTGCAATTGCATTTATTTTTTCAAACAAGAACTTCTCCTTTTTATGCTAAAAATCTTAAGACTACAGGTTCACACCTACGAAGCCCACTCCACAGTGCGGTTAGTTACAGTAATTTAAAATGTCAGCCTAGGACACTTTGCCAGTGCACCTCATTGTTTTGAAAATGTTTATAAATTAGGTAATAGTAAAAAATATGCTTGTGTGTAGGGTGCTATAGGCTGGCTAATCCTTTTCAGCTGGTTGTTTTTTTTAAACCTGTACTTCAGTAAAAGAGTACATCACGATCCCTGGGGTTGATTTACTAAAGGCTTTAGGAATATGCCTTTAATCACTTTTGTAGCTTTATTCACTCTGAATACCCAATCATGCAGATGAATTAACAGGAAACTTTATTTTTACATGAGTGCATGACTCATGAAAGTCAACAGCGTTTTACATAAGTGACCATACCTTTCCCTGTCTGTATTTAATGATTTGTCCAAGAATGGGAAATGTTCAGCTGGTGGATGTGTACTTTTTTTAAATTATTTTATTAGCCATTTTTATAAAAAATTTAAATTTCCCTCAAAGGTCGTACATGGCAAAAAAATTCCAGACCCTGCAGCTGCTGAGCAGAAATCCCACAGCAAACCATCCAATGGAAACGCAGAGGTGAGCGAGAGCTCTGATGATAGTGATGAGACCGACATTGATAAGCCGGTGAGTTTGGTTCTTTTGTCAAGTGGAATACATAAAATATAATACTTTCTAAGTTTAAAAAAAATGCTACAGTTATAAAAGTATATATTTTTTTTTTTTATGAGCACTAGGCAGTTTTGTGCTCTAACCATTGTAAAGAGATCTGAAACCATGGCTACCTTTTGGTTAAAGCCGAGCTCCACCCAAAAGGGAAGTTCTGCTTGTTTGCAGAAAACCCCCCTCCACTGCCACTTTGGCACTTTGGGGGGGTGGAACCTGGTTTTGACAGGTACCCGCTCCCTCTCGCAGTGATCTGAGCCAGAATTTCTGCCCACCTCTTTCCCTTGCAGTCTTCTGGGACACACCACAGGTCCAATATGGCTATGGAACCATTCACGGGGTGCAGCGCCTTGTGGCTTCACAGCCAGTTTACCTTACTTGTTATGCCCACTCCTGAAGAATTTGTTCAGGTGACGGCATCTCTTGATCCCTGGACAGGTAAGTGTTTTCGTATATTAAAAGTCTGCAGCTACAGTATTTGTAGCTGCTGACTAGGGATGGGCTTGGACGTGTTCGCACACTAGGAAGTCGGCGCTGCGCTAATCACAGGCAGCAAGACTTTTCACGATCTCTGCAGTCGCACATCAGGAAAATGTCTCGCTGCCTGTGATTAGTGCAGCACTGTGCCGACTTCCTGGCAGGCTCTGCACGTGAACTGCGAAAACACACCCGAGCCCATCCATACTGCTGACTTTTTTCTTTTTTTGGGGGAGGGGGGGGGGGCATGTAGTTTCTCTTTAAACTCCACTGTCTCTTTTGTTCATTGACGGACACAGTATCTACATCTTGACCTTAGGGTTATATATCGTCACCGGGAGAGGACTAGGCAGAACATGTCAAAACAGCAAAACTGCACAGTACCGCCCAGGGGGCGGTCCTGCTGGCTATAACCCCTCACACTGCATCCAGCAGCTCAGTTTTTTTCTGCCTAGTGTAGAAGGACCTGGCTTCTGGTGGGGACCATTGGTCCTGGGAATTTTTTTGTTTTTCTGCGTTTTTGATTCCTGTGATCTACAATCAACAGCCGGGCTGGGTGACAGGCTGGATAATATAGATCCTGGTAGTCTCCTCAGCCTGGCCATCAAGCGTGAGCAGACCTTAGCTACGCGCTGGGTCTGCCATGACATGCCCCGTCCAGGGGCGGCCAGTGAGCTATGCTTCGGGGCACACATATGACCGGGCTACTGCTTTCCGTGTCACGGTGTGCCGTGGCTGACAGCCACCCCCTACTGCTCAGGTGATGGGTCTGTCCGTGGAATGTGCCCAACAGTCCCTGCAGGAGGGGTAAGTATGGTTCCACCTGTCTTGGCAGGATGCAGCAGCTGGGCATTCCCTGGGAGGTTGGATAGGGGGTCTCTCACTCTCCCTTTCTTCTTTCCCTGTCCCTTTCCCTCCTCTCCATGCCATGGGCCGCTGTGTGACTGGGCATATGGGGGTGTGCGGTGCACGTACCTGGCCGGGGGGGCTCCGAGTCCTGGCAGGGGGCTGCGCTGGGTGTTGGGGGTCAGCTCGTCCTCTCTGTGCCATGGTGTTTTGGTGTGTACGCCATGTGGGTAGGCTACTGTGCGCACCGCAGCCATTTTTCTGTAGCCACAGCCAGTTTTTTCCCTTTCAGACATTTTCTGGAAGTCAGGCTGCCATTTTCCCGGCACCCTCAGATTTTTTTATTTTTTTTGCTGAGGTGGCTGGTGGCCATTTTCTAGTAGCCTCAGCTTGTTTTGCCTCTAGCGCTGGGTGACTGTTTGTTTCCTTCTAGAACAGCGCGCTTTTTGCATAGAACACCTCGTGGGCTGGCACAGGGGGAGCGGACAACAGCAGCACAGCGCCGTACCTGGGTCAGGGTGGTGAGTCCTGCAGGGGGCCTCCTCGGTCTGTGGCAGCTAGGAGGGTGGGCATTTTGTGTGACTTGCCTTAGGTCCTTAAGTGGTGACAGACGAGTGTGGGTCAGCATGACGTCAGAAGCTGGAGCTTCTTCTCCGGACATCCCTGTTATTGAAACCGATTCGTCTGCACCTGCGGTGCCTATGGACGTTCTGTCGACGGTCCTGGAGTCCTTTGTTGCCAGGGTGGAAGCCGCCTGCGGACGCAAGGGGGGTAAAAAACACCCGCTCCCCCACCGTCTTCTGGGGAAAGCTCTGATTCAGACGGGTCCCGCTGTGGTAGGCGGCCCCTGTTCTGACATTTCAGAGGATGCGGACCAGGACCGCTCGGACAGTGAGAATGACTGTGTCAGCGCAGGAAAAAGCAATTGTAGGATCACTTTTCACAGCAGTGCGGGATACGCTAAAGATGGAGGATACGCCACGCGGGCATCTACAGAGGTGTCTGTCCCTTTGGGTCCCACAAGCTGGCCCGTACGGCTAAGGTGTTTCCTTGCCTAACTTATTTTGATACGTTTATTTACAAGGAGTGGGGAAGCCCACAGTTTCCAGAAGAAATGGACCATATATAACCTGACACCCCGGTATCCAGGTTATATAAGGTAACCATGATTCCTGTGGAAGGGACCTCTGCTTTCAAGGACCCTGCCGACAGCGGTTGCCCAGTCCATGTTTATAGTGGTGGGGTTGACATTGCGGCCAGTGTTGGCCACGGCCCTGGTGTCACAGATGCTTACTGAATGGGCTAAATTGTTGTACCGTGAGTTGGAGAAGCAACAGGCTTCCCCGGTCTGCGTGGAGCTGGCGGAGCAGTTGGTGCAGGGCCTTAGATACAGCCCCCTTGTTGTCTAGAGCCTTAGTATCAGCTGTGGTGCTACGTCTCCTGATTTGGCTAAAATGCTGCTCTGCAGACCAGGCATGTAAAAGCACTGGCGGATTTGCCCTTCCAGGGAGAGAGGTTGTTTGGAGCCTCGCTGGATGACATTATTAAGAATGTTACTGGGGGTAAGAGTACGTTGCTCCCACAGTCCAGGAAAGGTAAGGAGCCACACCATAGGCAAAGGCCCTCCTTTCTCTCAGAAGCAGATTTTTCATCTGCTAGGGTCGGCAGGTAAGCGTTCCCAGTCCAACAAGGTGCCCGCTGAGGGACAAAACCATCCCTGGTTTCCCAAGCCAAACAAGCCTGCAAGCAAATCTGTTGCATGAAGGTTTGCCCCCACCCGGCTCTCGGGTGGGGGGTCATCTTCGGGAGTTTGCAGCTCGGTGGACCTCCCTACTTTCTGACCAGTGGGTCTACGAACTGGTTTTATCGGGATACAAGATAGTTTCTCTTGTCCGCCAAACAGATATTTTTTTTTTTTTCCCTCCAACCTTCATCTTCTTCCGGCTCGTCGGAAATCCCTGTTTGGGGCAATACAGGACCTTCTGCTGCTGTGTGGGGTGAGGGTGGGCTGTGCCTGTGCCGACCCGGAAAGGAGGTTTCAGGGATTCTACTCCAATCTGTAGTCCCAAAGAAGGGGTCCGTCCAGTCCTGGTTCTCAAGGCCCTCAACAGCTTTGTGAAAGTACAAAGGTTCAGGATGTAATCGGTTCACTCCGTGGTCGCTGCACTCCATCGGGATTTCCTGGCATCCCTAGACATCAAGGACGCATACTTGCATGTCCCCATATACGTCGGGCATCAGAGGTTTCTGCGATTTGCGGTCGGACGAGCACTACCAATGTGTAGCTCTCCCTTTTGGCCTGGCTTCGGCACAAAGGGTCTTCACCAAGGGGCTATCCCCAATTCTGGCTTTGCTAAGGCAGTAAGGGATCGCAATCGTGGGTTACCTGGACGACCTCCTTCTGAGGGCAGCTTCCGCCTCAGAATTAAGGGAGGATGTGGCAATGCCTATGCAAACTCTTCAGAAGTTTGGTTGGGTACTGAACCTCCAGAAGTCTGTGTTGGTGCCGACTTTACGCCTGGAGTACCTGGGCTTGCTCCTGTACTCCTCAGAGGCGAGTCTTTCTCCTTTTGGACAAGCTGCAGACTCTTCAAGCTGCGGTGAAGTTGATGTCCCACAAATGGTCTTCGCTGCGTTTTTTGCACGCGAGTCCTGGGTCTCATGGTAGCCACTTTTGAGGTGGTACTGTATGCTCAGTTTCACACAAACAATTCTCCATTATCTCTGAATTGTCAAATCTGGGTGAGCCAGCTAGTCAGGGATTCCCTACTCTGGTGGCTGAGGTCTCTGGCCCTTCGGTCCGGGAAGTCGTTCCTTCCTCTTCATTGGACGGTGATCACAACAGACGCCAGCCTGACCAGTTGGGGGGGGGGGGGAAGTTTGGGGTGTACAGTCAGCCCAGGGTCGCTGAACGCAGGAAGAATCCCGCCTGCCGATCAATGTGCTGGAACTTGGGGAGATCAGGTGGTGCCCCTCCACGCGGTCAGAGGTTGCAGGGGCATCCGGTGAAGATCCAGTCAGACAACACTACGACGGGGGCGTATGTCAACCATCAAGGAGGAACAAGGAGCTAGACTGCAGCACTGGCGGTCGCTCGCATCCTGCGGTGGGCAGAGTGGCGCGTGCCAGCTCTGTCGTCCGTGTACATTCCGGGCGTAGAAAACTGGCAAGCGGACTAAAGTGGACCAAGGGGAATGGTCGCTACATCCGGATGTATTTCGGCTCCTTTGCCTAACGTGGGGCACGCCAGATGGGGATCTCCTGACTTCTCAACTCAATTGGAAGGTACAGATGTTTGTGGCTAGGTCCCTCCCCACTCAAACTTCTACACGTCTGCTTCGCAGAGTGGAGGCTGAGGGAATTCCGGTAAATCTGATTGCCCCAGATTGGCCTCGACGTCCTCGGTACATAGTACGAATGGTGGCGGATGTTCTTTGGCTGCCGATGCGAGTGGACCTTCTGTCGCAAGGTCTAATACTTCATCCTGCTTTACAGTCACTGGCTTTAACGGCATGGCTGTTGAAAGCCAGGTACTAAGGGACAGGTCTGTCGAATTTGGTAATTTCCACTATGCTGAGGGCACGGAAGTCCTCTCAGAAGATTTATCATCGTACGTGGAAGGCCTACATCTCCATGTGTGTGGGGATGGGTTAGCGTCCGTGTACATATTCAGTTTCCAGGATCCTGCTGTTTTTGCAACGAGGAGTGGATCAAAAACTTGCCTTAAGCACCGTTTAAAGGGCAGGTGTCGGCTTTGGCTGTCTTTCTTCTTCTTTTTTTTTTATTTTTTTTTTTTTTTTTGCGACTCATTCATTGGTGAGTACATTCGTTCAGGGGGTTCGACATGTGGCCCCCTCCGGTTCGACTACCACTGCTTCCGTGGGATTTGAATCTGGTGCTCTCTGTGCTTTAGAAACTGCCGTTTGAAAACATTAGGGAGATCCCCTTATTGACACTCTCTCAGAAAGTAGTCTTTCTGGTGGCTATTACATCTGCCAGGAGGGTTTCTGAGTTGGCGGCTTAAGGGGGGGGGGTTCTCCCTGCTTATCAACCCCCTGTGCTGATAATCTCCCCTTTTGAGGGGAAGGAGCGCTCAATCTTGTTTAAAAAAAAAAAAAAAAAAACAGGAACAAGTGCGATCAGCGGCTTGCAACCCCCCCCCCCATGCTGTCTCTCAGTCCGAGAGGTCCTGTAGTCTGCAGCTCGCACGGGAAAACCCTTGCTTTTTAAACAAAAACAAAAAAGGGAGAGGTGCCGTAGACAACGGGTGGGGAGGGGGGGGGGTTTCGGGTTGGTGTTGGCGGGGCTTAGCCGTTCTCCAACACTCAAACACGAGGAGGCAAGTTGTGGAGGGACACAAGAGCAAAGAGGTGGCATTAACAGGTTTGGTGATACAGGCATTTCCTTTGATGCATTTTTACTGCTTCATCAGGCTGGGCATTAATAGCAGCAACTGTGCTGAACTATAGCTCAAGCAATATGTGCTATGTGCATTCCTTCTTGTAGTACCTCTGCTTTGGGCTATGGTAGAAGGGGGGTAAAAACGCCTCAATAAAGGGCTCTAGAAAGACCTATTTAGTCACACACAAACCTAGATCCATCTCGGTAAGAGGGCATCCTCCCCTGAGAGTAATATGGCTGGTTACGATGAGCCGTCAGGAGGGGCAAGTGTTGCAGCTGCTCTTAAACACTGCAGGCCCTGTGTATATTGCTAAGACGTTTTTCCTTCAACCATTATAAGCTTAAAGTAAAAGTTTTATGCTTTAATTGCATCCCAGAGTGCGACTAAGCACAACAGGTCTCTGTACATTGCGCAGGACCCTCATATTGAGGAACAAGGAGCGAGAGATGGCGATTTTTCTCTCTAGGACCAGGAAAAGGCTGATGTCTCCTCTTCCGTAGAACCTGATGTGAAGTATCAAGCTCGCGGGAAAGGTTATTTTCTGTCGCTCACTGAATTGGTCCGCTCCACATTTTTACTGCCAGTAACGTAGTCAGTCGATGAGTCCACTTCTGCTTTGGGTTCACTAAAAGCCCCCCCCCCCCCCCAATCTGTTCATGCTTTTTCTATCCATTTATGGCTAAGAAAGCTTATGTATTATGTGAGAACACCCAGATAAACTTTTTTTTTTTATTTATTTTTTTCGCTTGAAAAAGTCTCAATACTTCAATACTTCAATCTATGGAGTAAGGGTTTTTTGGGCAGTTCCAGTGATTTAACGCTGCTATATCCTCTGTAAACAAAAACCTGACTTGTCCAGTAGACAATGCTCATATGCTAAAGGGTCCAACAGATAAGTTGAAGTTCCTTTTTAAAATAAAAAAAATAACTATTTCGCCCGCAGGTTCATTGATTCATACCTGCGCTGGCGTTCGGAGGCCTATGGCCACATCACCCTAAAGGTGACCGATCTCGTCTGATCTTGCAGGCTAAGCAGGGTCAGGCCTGGTTAGTACCTGCATGGGAGACTGCCTGTGAAATCCATGTGCCGTAGGCTTCTAGAACCAGTTTATAGAGGTACTCCAAAGTTATTCCTGATCAGCAGGCTCAGGGTTTGACCGGCATATCAGAAGCGTTCTGTTTACAGTTGACGCTCTGAAAGATTCTATTCTCCACGCCTCACGGCTCATCCTAAGGCTGGCACATGTGCATAGAATCCTGTGGTTGAAAGATGGTCAGCCGAAGCGCCATACAAAAAGTTCTTGGCCCGTTTCCCTTTTTTTATGGTGAATGTCTCCAAATAACCTATCTGGATTGGTATATCCAAAGAATTTCTAATGGGGAAAAGTTCCCTTTTTTCCGGTTAAGAGGTTTAAGTATTTTTCTTTTAAATGTGCTTCTTCAGGGGCATCTGCCTCCAGGCAGTCACAACGGCCTCCACCATCAGATTTATGAGGTAAACCTCAGGGTCAAGAGGAACTGGGGGAGGTAACTCACAAAACAAAATACTAAAGCCTTATGAAAGGGCGCCCGCTCGCTCAAGTGGGGGGCGGGGGGGGAGGCTTCTACAGCTTTCAAGGTTCTGGCAGGAACAATGTCAGAGTTCCCGTCCCCTCGTTTTCTCAGTTTAAAACGTTGCCAGAAATCCAGTGAAAAGAAGTCTCTCTATTTAGCTTGGATCATTATCTCTTGTCTCAGAGTGATATCGATGGTCCCCTTGGTAGAGCAAGGATTAGGGTTTTTCAAACTTTTTTTTTTTTTTTTTGGTTCCAAAACCCTACGGGGATGTCCGACCCATTTTAGATGCTTATTTCAATGTGCCATTTTTTCCACACTCGCCAAAAATTTACACTTCAAGGTAGAAAATCTTCATCTTCAGTTTGTAGCTCTGCCTTTCGGTCTAGCTATTCCACCTCGTGTCTTTTACAAAGGTCCTGGCTCCTCTTTTCGCCAGGGTAATGGCTCAAAATATAACAATCCTAGCCTATTTAGATCTTCTCTTCATAGATCAATTTGGTAGCCCGCTTAATCCTAACTTTTGTCACCCCAGTTAGCTACCTGGAATTATCTAGGTTGGTGTCTCAGACTAGAGAAACCCTCCTTAAATCCGTCTAGGAGAGTGCAGTACTTGGGACTTATCATTGATACAGCTCAGAAGAGGATGGGTTGTTCCACACACCCCCCCCCCCCCCCCCAGGAAAGGGTCTGTTCCATGAGGGAACGGATTAGGTTACTCAAGTCAAAGAAGAATCCTTCTATTTGGCTTTGCATGAACTTGTTGGGAAAGATGGTGGCTTCTTTCGAGGCCGTTCCTTATGCACAGTTTCATTTAAGACTGCTGCAAAACTGTATCCTGCCAACTGGTAACAAGAAGGCCCAAGCTCTGGGCTTCCTAATGCATTTATCCCCAAATGGGCGTCAGAGCCCCAATTGCTGGTTGATATCCAAGAATCTTCAAAAAGAGGAATCCTTTCTACCAGTTACCTGGACGGTGGTAACAGGCGGCAGCCTTCTGCGCTGAGGAGCAGTCCTGGAAGAAGCATCTCTCCTAAGGAACTGGTCCAAATCAGTGATGACCTTGTCCTTCAATAGTCTAAAGATTCAGGCATTACACCTGGGTGCTCATTGTCCTATTGGGATCCAATCCGACAGTGCCACAGCTTTGGCTTTTATCATTCATCAAGGGGGCACAAGAAGTTGTGTGGCCCAGGAAGAGGTGAATCATTTTCTATCTTGACAGAAAACATTCAGTGCCTGTTTACAATTTTCTGTCTTCATTTTTTTCCAGAACTTCATTTCTGTGGAAGAAGGGTCACTACATTTTCTTGATGTGGTTAGAGCGGTCAGGGTCTATTGAAAGTGACCGCTCAAATTCGTAAACAAAGGTTTTGTTTGTGTTGCCAGATGGTCCTAAAAGAGGACAAGCGGCATTGAAATCTGTTTCTAAATGGATTCGTCAAGTGGTTGTTCAAACTTAGTTTTTAGAGGAAAGTTCCTCCTTTTTCAATATTAAAGCGCACTCCACCAGGGCTGTTAGTGCTTCTTGGGCAGTGCATCACCAAGCCTCCATGCGTTAAAGCTGCAAGGGCGCAACTTGGTCTTCAGTCCATACATTTACCAGCATCAAGTAGATTTAAAAGGCATGAGGACATCGCATTTGGGCGCAGTGTACTGCAGATTGCAGTATGAGTCCTCTAGTCTCTTGGTGCTCTACTTTTGTTGTCTCCCTCCCTTCAGTTGGCATTGCTATGGGACATTCCACATAGTAACTACTATGGCTCTGTGTCCCATGATGTACAATAAGAAAATTAGTTTTTTTTTTTTTTATAACCGCTTGCCTTTAACTTCCTTTTCTTTGAAGTACATTGCGGAACACAGAGGTCCCTCCCTGCTTGGTATATACGTGTATTGCTTTGCTACAAAACTGAGGTACTCCCAGTAGTGGGAGGGGTTATATAGGGAGTGCACATTTTAATTTAGGACGTGCCAGTGTCCATCATCTGAAGGTGGCCTATAACCCACATAGTAACTACTATGGCGCTGTGTCCCGTGATGTACTTCAAAGAAAAGGATTTACAGGTAAGCTGTTATAAAAATCCTATTTCTCTTTCATTCATGACTGACACAGCTTCAGTAATCTTGACCATAGTTATTACGAGACAGTACCACAGACATGTCATCCCAGCAGTCAGATGAGGGAACGGAAAGGGAAGCAGCCAGATCACCTCCCCAATGGCAGCTACACAGTTTGGGAGTGGAGGAATCCAGCCTCTTGCCCCAACAGTTAGCCGAAGTGGATGATGTGGAGCCCCCAGCAGAAGGGCTGGCAACAGGGCAGAGTGCTATCAAACTCTGCCCGGCACCAGCAGCAACTGTGCAGTTCCAGGGAGCTGGGGCAGTTGGCCCATCTCTCCAGCCACAGATTACAGAATTAATGGACTGTTCATCAGAGGATGTCATAGATTACACATCACCTGCTCAAGTACTTGCAGCTGGACAGAGTACTGCAGGCCCCTGCTCCACACCCGTGGCAGTTTCGGAGGCCCAAGGTGAGAAGGTGATGGTCCCTCTCTCTCAGTGGATTTTAGAGATGAAGGGAAGAGAAGCAGACATTTTCCCTCCCCAACAAGGGTTCATGCACCTGGGAGACAATACCAGTGAAAGGGAGTTCCAACAGCAGACTGCACCCCAGAGTGATGACGCCGACCCAGCTGAAGTGCAGGCAACCCGGGCAGAGTGCTACCAACCTCTGCCCAGCACTGGTAGCGGCTGCAGAGTTCCAGGGAGCCAGGGCAGTCGGCCTGACTCCCCAAAAGTCAGCTGGAGTGGATGATGTGGGGTCCTCAGCTGAAGTGCTAACAGGACAGAATGCTACTGGCCCCTACACACAACTGCAGCTTGAGCTGATATCAATGGATGGAATTTCAGTCTCCACTTGTATACCCCAGGGATGCTGGGCGGTCGGCCCAGATCCCCAACAACTTGATGAAGTGAGCCCAGTCACCCTGTCTTCTCTCCAGCAGCTGAAAAGACTCGAGGGAGAAGGGTCGGTCCAGGCCTCTCCCCAGCGGCGGATATGTTCTCTGAGAGAGGCAGAGGTTGGCTGGGTAAGGAATACTCTGTTGGACCAATTTGTTTGGGGTACTGTGTGGATACCGGCATTGGGGGACTGGAATCACTGACTAACTTTGGAGTCAACCAGTCTGGGGTCTCCTCCTGTGTTGGTCTCCTGCCAAAAGGGGAGAAATGTGACAGACCTAGCTGGGACAGAGGCAGTTGGAGGGGACAGAATGCAAGCCTCTTGCCTTGCAATTATGGGCCCTCGCATTTGGGGGAACGGTGCTCTTTGTGAGCTGTATGCCTGGGGACCCCTGAGGTGGTGTTACTTGGATTCAGATCCATGTCCCCCCTCCCAAGACACACAGACTCTGGATATGTATTTGCCATATTAGCAATAGACTGAATCACACTGTTGGGACACAAACTGTTAGATGCTAATGTCATCAACTCCAGCCACCTGTCTGTTGTGTAAATTAGTCTAGTCTGGCTTGTACGAGTATTCACACATTATTTGTGCTATTTAACCCTTTGTTTGTTTATGGTAATGTGTATTGAATAGTTAATCAGTGAGCTAGGAGACAGTCTTACCCTGAAAAGTCCTATCTCTCAGACAACTAGTCTGGGTCAATGATTAGATGATAAGCTCGTGCTAATTAGGTTAGATTTTAGTCTTCTACTGTATTATACATACTTGCCATTTTTGGTTCTAATAAATCAGTCCATGTTGAGCAGCTAAGCAAGTGTCGTCTTGTTTTTGTGCTTGTGAGCGGTTGGAATATCTGATATCTATATTCATACTTATGAAGCAGTATACTGACGGAAGCACTCAATCCGAGTGTGGGATCGGTTCCGTCAGTGTCCCATAGACTTTAACGGTGTTCCGGCAGGTTTAGAATTTGCTCCGAGCGCCGCATATTCCTCAGTGTGCGCAGACTGTCCGAACAACCAAAGTTCGGTCCAAACTTATGCTCGGGCCAAACCGTTTGCCCATCCCTAGTTGTGACAAGGCAGGGGCCCTACTTTTAGCAGCAGTCTCCTGCCTGAAATTAGCTTTCTGCTGGGGTAGGGGAAGCATTAGAAAAGTAACACAATTAAAACTTTTTTAAATCACCCTAATTTGATTTGTATAGTCTTTAGCGAAAATACAGGGGGGGCTTTAATGTAAGGAAATATATGCTCTACAAAGTGGGTATTTTTGCCAGTTTTTGTATTGTATGTTGGAAATACAAGGTTGAAATTTTGTAATGCTGGTGTGTGTGTGTGTGTGTGTGTGTGTGTGTGTTTGTGTCTTTAAAAGATTTCCTAGTTCTAATAACTACATGTGTTTGCATGAGCCTGACATTTTTGTTCTATTTTTATAGCCAGCACCTGTAACTTCCAAGCCCACAGTCCCTGCAAATCAACCGGCTTCCAAGGGAAATAGACAGGCTGCTCCCCCAGTACAGAAAGTTCAGGCCGATAGTAGTACAGAAAACAGCGATACTGATGAGGAGGAGGAGCATGTGAAACAGGTGAGAAATAAGGAGACATTGTGTTGTATACATTGTGCTGTATAATTGGTTTTAGAAGGTGCAGCTAGATGTACAGTTGAAATGCCAGAAAATTGGTTGAATACACATAATTTGATATGATTGAATTGAACAAAAATGTCAGGCGTATTCCTGTTCACAGAAAAACAAAGCTTCCTGCGCACAAGTGAGTTACCAGGTGGCTTAAAAGTTGATGCTGGAAGCTGCTTCAGACCTTGCTGCCCTCAAGGATAGTGAAATCCTAGTAGTCAGAAACAAGAAAAAAGGGGTGCACCAGCCTTGTGCATTATCCTTTTTAAACGTGTTTTTTATTTTATTTATTTTTTGTTTTTGTTTTTTAATTAAAAGTTAAAAATACTACTCGCAAACGTGGAAAAAAGTTTGCAAATGCAAACTATCTCCAGGTGACAACAATTATTTGACTGACAAACAGACTCCAAGTTTTAACACAGGAGATATCAAGGGCCACTGCCGGCTGACTCGTTTCGAAGGAATACCTTCTTCCTCAGAGCCTAGCAGTGTTGTCCCCTACAGATGCACACGCATTTGGACAGACTCCTCCCAGAAGGGTCAAAAGGCGCAACCCATGTAAGTGGGTGGGTCACAACAGAGGTCAAATGCCCACTAAGTGATTCATACACTTAATACAGTGGGTGCATAAGGCGAGTATTATCCCGCAATACAGATATCTGTATGCACTAGGGGGGCTGTAACCAGAAACTATAAAAGACAGTGACCAAAAAATAATAGTATTAGTTGATATCAATAATTAGGCTTAAAGGCCCAATAGAAATACTAATAGTTTGTATAGAACATCTGCGGCCTCAACAAGGGGTGTTAAGAATTACAAACTGACCCACTCATTGGCTCCCCTGAATGTCCTCCACACACAGCCATTGGCACCAGCACAAGGGGTGAAAAAAGGAGAGATGAGGGGATCATAGAAAAGATGTTGCGGAAATAGAGGGTTCTGCGACAGGGATTGAGAGTGCAGACCCTCTACTATCAACTCCTTCAATAAAGAAAATGAGAGGAGGGACAAGATGAGGAAAAAGAGGAGGAAAGGGATGTAAAAAGAGGCAGACTCGAGAACATGCCCATTTTACCATTAGAATGTATAATTTGTCCTGTTCAGTGTTCACTGACACTGAACTGGACCTTCTCAGAAAGGTCTTAATTATGCCCCGCCCAATATACCTAATTTGTTCAAGCTATTTATAGACTTGAATAAATTATATGCGGAATCTTACCATTTAACGGTATTACATACTCAGAGGCTGGAAATGAGACTAGGACCATCAATGTAACTGAGACAATAATGCCTATGTCTCCTGAAACTAGTAAGGAGCATGATTCTATTCTTAACATCCTTGAAAAGCTGAGGCCGAACAGGGAGAGAAGGCATCGCCACAATAAAATTTTGGGCTCACTAGTGAAAGCGCAATGGTACACACCTCCTTTAGACCTAAATCTTAGTTTTTTTTTTTCCTCTTGGGCTAAAGGTAGATTTATTTCCACCTTTTTATGACATGGTCTTCGAATCCTTTAAAACAAAGTTCCAGCTTGACAATAAGTATAAAAACAACAAAGTCCTTGACCCCCTAGGTATGTCCAACAGCTTGAAGTGAAACCCGAATGTCATCATGAGAAAGGCGGATAAGGGTGGGAGTCTAGTCATCCAGAACAGAGAGGATTATATAGCTGAAGCAAAAATACTGCTGGGTGATACAGATGCATATATGCAGCTTAAGAGACCCCGTGGCAGAGTATACAAAAGAAATAAGTATTTTAGCTCAGGCTTTAGTGGATGCTGCCCTACAAAGAATGAATACAATTTCCTGTATAATAGATATGAAGTGGCCCCGCACGTCTATTACATTCCTAAAGTGCATAAGAATGAGATAAATCCTCCAGGATTGACAGTCTCTCCAGCAACTTGGGTTGTTATATTGATCATTTTCTACAGGAGATGGTGATCTCACATCCATCCTTTGTGAGATTTTAGCCATATACTAGAAATCCTATCTCAGTATGAATGGCAACCTAGCTATAGATGACTCTTTTAGATGTGACTTCTCTTTATACATTCGTTGACCACACCCATGGCCTAAGGGCCATCAATTACTATCTGTTAGAGGATGGTAAACTTAACTCCTTGCGGGATAAATTTCTGCTGGATTGCATTGAGTATTCTCTCACTCACAATTATTTCCCTTTCCTTGGAGAATATTCTCTACAGACTAAGGGTACTGCCATGGGGGCCAGGTTTGCCCCTAGCTATGCAAATCTCTTTATGGGCTACTGGGAGAAGTCGTTCATATGGAACAACAACCGGTTTGGGGCAAACCTGGTTCTCTTTGCTAGGTATACTGATGATATACTTATTATATGGGACAGAACTGACAAAAAGCTCAACAACTTTCTTGAATACTGTAAGGACAGCCCCTTTTGGCATGGAGTTTACTCATGTTATGGATAATGACCATTTGTTTTTTGGGATCTGGAACTCAGGAGTAATTCCGATGGGGACATTGTCTCCGAGACCCATTTCAAACCTAGTGGACGTAACTCCTTCCTGCATGCTGGAAGCAATCATCATCCTAGATGGATAAATAAAAATGTCCGGTATGGACAGTTTAGCAGGTTGAGGCGTACATGTACTAAGAAGGATTACCTTGAACAAAGCAAACTTCTTAGGAAAAAGTTGCGGGAAAAGGGGTATGATGCCACTCTCATAGACTGCTTTTAATAAATACGCAGATTTTTATGCTCCATCAGAGTGTTCAACAACCAGTTTGCACAACCAATTTTGATACCCATCAAGTTCGCTTTTCCACTCAATATACAAATAAGGCCTTTGAGATGCAAAACATAATTTAAAGAGGAGTTCTGCTTAAATTTTTTTTTAAAAAGTCAGCAGCTACAAATACTGCAGCTGCTGACTTTTAATAATCGGACACTTACCTGTCACAGGGTCCAGTGATGTGGGGGAACGAAGCCCTGCTCGGCTCGCCCTGTGGGCGCTCGGCTGTTGCTTCACAGCTGAGCACCCACTGCACATGCGCGAGTCGTGACTGGCCGGGCTATCATCTGGGACATGTGACATGTCCCAGTTGATTGCCGAGAGGGAAGGGGGAGAGGTGATCTCCCTTCTGGTGCCGCGGTGCGCTGGGAGGAAGTAGGAGCTGGGACCCTCTGAAATCTGCTCCTACTCTCCCAAATTACATGCCAAATGTGGCTTGCCAGGGGGTCCCCTCCCTTTAAAACGGAACTTCCATTTTTGGGTGGAACTCTGCTTTAAGAAGAATTGGAGCTTTCTCAAGCATGACCCTGTGCTAAGTAGTAGCCTTCCTGATAGACCCAATATTGTATTTAGGAAGCCTCGTGACCTGATGAGCTTGGTAGCCCCGAGTATGGTGAAACATTTCTAGCACGTGCACGTATATGTGGCATAGGAAGGAGACTGTAGAAGGCATAGATGGAAAGACCCATCAGGTATAACAAATTATCAACTGTGGAACTGATTATGTGACATATGGTATCATTTATCTGTGTGGCTGCCTTTATGTAGGCTGGACATCACGCCCTATGACATTGAGGATAGGAGAGCATAAGTGTAATATCATCAACATAAGAGTTTGATACCCTGTCCCCCGCCACTTCCAAGAGGTACATCAGGGTGACCCATCAGGTATGAAGGTCTTTGGGATAGTCTATAGGAGGTGATCTTGATAAAGAGAGGAGGCACCAGAAGCTTATTGGATCTTCACCCTTGGGAGTCTTACTACTGGAGAGCTCAATGAAGATCCTGAAATGCACACAATTGCGTAGCAGTAGTAACATGAATAAATACTAAGGCTATAACTCCTCACCTTTGATAGAGTGGAGCATACCCTCTCAGTCTAGAAACAATGGTGTTGATCTATATGCTTCTGAGTGACTGGGATACTATTTGATCATTATTTGTCCCTAAAATCTTGCCCCTCCCTAAAATATATATATATATATATAGATATATATATATATATATATATATATATATATATATATATATATATATCTATATATATCTCTATTGTCATGTAATTTCGATTTCATCATAATTTCTCCTTTTTTACTAATGATCGATGACCAATATCGATAATATTTTATTCTTCGATTATATAATCTATTATTGTTTTTAATGAATTTTATTCAGCGTAATACCTTTTTAAATGTACCATCTGATATTTTATCAACTAATCTCTTTTCTTGTCCCCTTGGCTCTACATATGCGGTATTTTAATACCTGAATACCGATTGAGAGCACGTGTGTATGCAATTATATGCACTTATACCGTTTAGTAAACACATGTCATTGCCTTTTTATTAAGAATAAGCATTTGAGCAGCTCAGAGTTGTGGTGGTTTATCCCGGAGAGGTTTTGGCCACTACTATTGGCCAGCTGGTGGCTTTGAATTTTGAGTACTAAATGCTTTCTGTTCTCACTCATCAAATTGCTTTCTAGAGCGGCATTACTGTCTGTGATTGCCCTCTAGTAAGTCTCTTCAACAAAATGGCGGCTGACTGCGTGCAATGCCAGATGCACAGGAAATTGCTTCCGGACCGCATTTCTGGTTGTTTGGAAAGCAAGCATGCGGCGTGCGGTCCAGGGCAGGCCATAAGGCCATATTTTAAATCCCTAAAATGGCGGAAGAGAGGAGAATGAATGCTTGATAGAACAATGTTCTTTTTTTATAATCCCCCCCCCCCAATATCTCTCCTTTTCACCCCCTTGTTCTGGAGCCAATGGCTGTGTGTGGAGGACATTCAGGGGACCAAGGGGATGCTTAACAACCCTTGTTGAGGCTGCAGATGTTCTATACAAACTACTAGTGATTCCATTGGGCCTTTTAGCCTAATTGATATCAACTAATACTATTATTTTTTGGTCACTGTCTTTTATAGTTTCTGGTTACGGCCGCCTACTGCATATATCGATATCTGTATTGCGGGATAGTACTTGCCTTATGTACCCACTGTATTAAGTGTATGAATCGCTTATTGGGCGTTTGACCTCTCTTGTGACCCACCCACTTACATGGGTGGTGCCTTTTGACCTTTCTGGGAGGAGTCTCCCCAAATGCTCATTGGTGTGTGTGTGATAATATATATGCTGTAGGGCACAACACTGCTAGGCTCTGAGGAAGAAGGTATCCCTTTGAAACGTGTCAGCCGGCAGTGGTCCATTTTATCTCCCGTGTTACCATCTGGAGTCTGTCAGTAAACTAATTGTCATCATCTGGAGATCGTTTGTATTTGCAAACTTTTTTCCACATTTTTGTGAGTAGTATTTTTATCTTATTTTTAATAGAAAAAAAAAGTTTAAAGGATAATGCACAAGGCTGGTGTGCCCTCTTTCTTCATATTCCTGTTCACCCTGCCGTGTGCTGTGGTTTCTCCTACTACCCTTACATTTTTACTGTGTCAGGTAGTGATGTGGGAACCAGAAGGAAAAGCCATTGCACTCAGAATAGAACCATTAATCTTGGAATTGTCTGATTAAAAAGATTCTTTGTTAATACAGCAGCAAATGGTGGTGTGGGCAGCAGGACAAGAGTATTAAATATCCTCTTTAAAGAGGGCACATTTTGTATCTGTTTCACTGAGTGAGACAGACTTTGTAACTTTAGTGTCTTGGAAGCACCCCGTTTATAAATATTTATTTTTATACAGAAGTATAAAAAAAGATAAAACATGATTTCTTTGATTACAACAAAATGGCACCCATTTGCTCACTGCCTCGGCATATAGTAAGGTTTACTTAGTAAAAAAAAAAAAAAAAAAAAAAAAAATTGGTTTCAGCTTTGTCTCCTACCCATGGGAGAACCCTCTTAACATGTTTCGCCCAATAGGGGCCTTAATCATAGAGCACTTGCAAACATTGCAGCCACCTAGCTGGGAGAAGCACCTTCTTATTTAGTCATGTAGGAAACGGGCTGTTTTTAAAAACACATTGAATAAGCTTTAGCTTATCTAGTACACATATTGTAAATACTAGTACTTAGTATGGATCCTAATATTTGATCTAGAAAAGAGCAAAACAAAACTTCTGGGTGGAGTGAATTGAGGCAGGACTATATACCTTTATCTTGCTCAGCAATGTTATGTGGGTGTGTGTTTTTAGGTTTTGTTGGGGTGTGTTTTTGTGTTGTTTTTTTTTTTTTTTTCCCCCAGTGTTAAATAATTTCTTGTTTTGCAGGTAGTGACACCAACTCCTAAACTTGCATCTCCACCTGCTGTCTCAGCAGCAAAGTTGAAGGCAAAAAGCTTACTCCCCGCTTTACAGTCTGTTAAGGCAGAGAGCAGCGAGTCTGACAGTGAAGAAGAGCCTGTAAAGCAGGTAATTGCCTGGCATTCTCAACGACTTACTGCATTAAAATCTGCTTATGTATGTTTAACTATCTCAGTGTTTCTCAACCTTTTTTCAGTTGAGGCATCCTTTAAAATCACAGACAATCTCAAGGAACCCCATTCTAAAATGTAAAAAACTATTCCAATAGTTTTACATAATGCAGCAATATCCACACATATGACACACAAAGTTAGAGGTGATTTTATTCTTCCAAAACAAATACTTTTGCATACTGGTACTAACTAGTATCAGGGCCATCTTTAACGCAGGGCAAATGGGGCATTTGCCCAGGGCCCATTCATTGTTGGGGGGCCCCAAATTCTGATGAGTCAAGTGCATTTGTTTTCTCCTCTTTTTTTTTTTTTCTATCCAGCTTGGCACAGGTTAAGTGAAGTCACATCCCCGCAGTGTCTCCCCTATTGGCCCGCCCTTCCCCTAAGTGCCCGTTCACACTACCGCGACTTGTCAGGCGACTTAGCCGCCCGACAAGTCGCGATCCGTTCTGTACTATGGAACCGTTCTAATAGGTTCCTGTACTATTTTTGGGGCGACTTGCATTGACTTCTATACAGAAGTCGTTTTGCAAGTCACTGCTGAAGTCGTGTGCAGGTCGCGTCTGTGAGTCATGCTGCAAGTCGTGTCGCCCCTGTGTGAACCGGCACTTAGTCTGAGTGTACTGAGTCTCTTTCCCTGTGAGGTGCTGCATTCCGCCCCTCCCATCCCTCCTCTGCGGGCTGCCGGACTACATCGCTGTGCACAGTGAATATACTGTCTCCCTCAGACACTGTGTGCTGTCCTGAGCCAGGGTCCTCCTCCAACCACCTCTATCTTTTGAGGGAGTCTCAGCTGCTGCAGAACTTCTTTGGGGAATGCAGGGCTGCTGGATGTTGTAGTGCAGGCCAATGATTGGCTGCTGCTGCAGAATTTCTTAGAGGGGGAGGGAAGGGCTGCTGGGTGTTGTAGTGCAGGGCAGTGATTGACAGCTGTGGGCTCAGCAATAACCCCCTTCGCCGCCACTCAACAATAACCCCCTCCTGCTTCTCCACCCTCAACAATAATCCCCTCCTGCTTCTCCACCCTCAACAATAACCCCCTCCTGCTTCTCCACCCTCAACAATAACCCCCTCCTGCTTCTCCACCCTCAACAATAACCCCCTCCTGCTTCTACACCCTCAACAATAACCCCCTCCCTGCTTCTCCACCCTCAACCCAACCCCCCCTCCCCGCTTCTACACCCTCAACCCAACCCCCCCTCCCCGCTTCTACACCCTCAACCCCCCTCCCCGCTTCTCCACCCTCAACCCTCCCTCCCCCGCTTGTCAACCCCCCCTCCCCTTCCCGCTTCTCCACCCTCAACAATAAACCCCTCCCCCCCTCTCCACCCTCGACAATAAACCCCTCTCCACCCTCGACAATAAACCCCTCTCCACCCTCGACAATAAACCCCTCTCCACCCTCAACAATAAACCCCTCCCCGCTTGTCAACCCTCCCTCCCCGCTTGTCAACCCCCCCCTCCCCTTCCCACTTCTCCACCCTCAACCCCCCCCCTCTTCTCCATCCTCAACAATAAACCCCTCTCCACGCTCAACAATAAACCCCTCCCCACTTCTCCACCCTCAACCCCCCTCCCCGCTTGTCAACCCCCCTTCTCCATCCTCAATGACCCCCCCCACCCCTCCCTGCCTCTCCACCCTCAACAATAACCCCCTCCCCACTTCTCCACCCTCAACCCCCCCCTCCCCGCTTCTCCACCCTCAACCCCCCCCTCCCCGCTTCTCCACCCTCAACCCCCCTCCCCCGCTTCTCCACCCTCAACCCCCCTCCCCCGCTTCTCCACCCTCAACCCCCCTCCCCCGCTTCTCCACCCTCAACCCCCCTCCCCCGCTTCTCCACCCTCAACCCCCCTCCCCCGCCTCTCCACCCTCAACCCCCCTCCCCCGCTTCTCCACCCTCAACCCCCCTCCGCCTCTCCACCCTCAGCAATAAACCCCACCCCGCTTCTCCACCCTCAACCCTCCCTCCCCAGCTTGTCAACCCCCCCTCCCCTTCCCGCTTCTCCACCCTCAACAATAAACTCCTCTCCACCCTCAACCCCCCCCCTCCTCGCTCCTCAACCCCCCCCCCTCCCCGCTTCTCCACCCTCAACAATAACCCCCTCCCCGCTTCTCCACCCTCAACAATAACCCCCTCCCCGCTTCTCCACCCTCAACAATAACCCCCTCCCCGCTTCTCCACCCTCAACAATAACCCCCTCCCCGCTTCTCCACCCTCAACAATAACCCCCTCCCCGCTTCTCCACCCTCAACAATAACCCCCTCCCCGCTTCTCCACCCTCAACAATAACCCCCTCCCCGCTTCTCCACCCTCAACAATAACCCCCTCCCCGCTTCTCCACCCTCAACAATAACCCCCTCCCCGCTTCTCCACCCTCAAAAATAACCCCCTCCCCGCTTCTCCACCCTCAAAAATAACCCCCTCCCCGCTTCTCCACCCTCAACAATAACCCCCTCACCGCTTCTCCACCCTCAACAATAACCCCTCTCTCTGCCTCTCCACTCCTATAACCCCCCCTCTCCGCTTCTCCACCCTCAACCCCCCCCCCCCCCGCTTCTCCACCCTCAACCCCCCTCCCTGCTTCTCCACCCTAAACAATAACCCCTCTCTCTGCCTCTCCACTTCTCCACCCTCAACCCCCCTAGTAGTCTCCTAGTGATGAGGCTAACAACCCAATGGCTAAGAAAGGAGCCTAGTCAGTGTCTGAATATAAGAGAAATGTATTTAATTCTTTTGTAAGTGTAACTTTTTATGGGTGGTATAGTCTGTGGGGACTTGTGAGGATGGGAGTACATATCCCACGGAAAAAAGAGTGGAGCCATTTATCAGGGTTGTGGGGATATGAGCTTTGTTTGATATGTATGGAGGGGAGCAGGCACTTCGCTTGGTGATGGATAATCACAGTGCATGAATATTAGGGGCGGGTAGCTTTGAAGTAGATAAGCACATATTCAAGGAAGACTTCACTTGTTCATTTTTTTTTTTTTTTTTTAAACTTTCATTTCACGAATACTTCACGACACAATTAGTTGTCCCTTATGGGACTTTGTGGACTGTTTTTTACTTCTGCGTTACACTTAATTCATTTCTGGATTCTGGACATTTCCTAAGTCCCCTTCGGCTGGCAGACAGGGTAGGGTCAGCATGGCTTCAGAAACTGGTGTTTCTTCCCCCGAAATCCAGGCAATTGCAACTGGGTCACCTGCACAGTGCCCATGGACACCCTGACGTCCTCAATTCGTTCATTGCCAGGATGGAGGCGGTGCGTGGGAAGAAAGGTGCCCCCCCCCCCCCCCGTCCTCTGGGAAGAGCTCTGACGCAGACTCAGCTCCTGCTGAGGCTGGTGACCCCTGCTCTGTCTTGTCAGATGACGCTGACCAGGACCGTTCGGACAGTGAGGATGAGTCCCCCGTCCGCTTGTTGGAGCACTTATCACAGCTGTACATGATACCCTGAAGATTCAGGATCCAGCAGATCTCTCTGCTGATGTACCGGTCCCTTTTGGGTCCCGCAAGCCAGCACGTTCACCTAAGGTGTTCCCGTATCTGACTTATTTTGACAAGTTCATTTACAAGGAATAGGGTCGCCCGCAACTGACCTTTTCGGTCCCCAAATACATGGCGGTGCGTTACCCCTTTGAGGAGAGCATTCTCAAGAAATTGTCGGCTCCTGTGGTCGTGGACCCTCCAGTATCCAGGTTAAATAAAGTAACCACAATCCCAGTTGAGGGGCCTCCTGCATTCAAGGATCCCATGGACAGGAAGGCTGAGTCAGTGGCTCGTTCCCTGTTTACGGTTGTGGGGTCCGCCGTTCAACCAGTACTGGCATCCGCACTGACTGAGTGGGCAAAACGTTTGCACTGCGAATTGGGAGAGCGACAGGCTTCTCCTGTCTGCGTGGAACTAGCAGACCAACTAGTGCAAGGCCTTAAGTTACATATGTGACGCGGCCCTGGATACTCTCCCTCTGTTATCCAGGGCTTCAGTGTCAGCTGTGGTGCTAAGGAGCCTGATTTGGCTAAACTGCTGGTCTGCTGACCAGGCATCCAAAAAAGCCCTGACGGACCTTCCTTTCCTTGGCGACCGGCTCTTTTGAGTCTCGTTGGATTACCTTAAAAATGCCACTGGTGGTAAGAGTACACTACTCCCACAGGCCAGGAAAGCTAAGGAGCCATGCCGTAGGAAAGGCCCTCTTTTTCCACTCACAAATGGCTTTTTCGTCCGCCCGGAGCTTCGACGAAACATCCCCAGCCCGACAGGAACGTCCCTGGAACCGCAAGCCTAACAAGCCTGCGAATTAAAGTGTTAAAGTGCTACCGCATGAAGGTTTGCCCCCACCCATATCTGGGTTCGATCTGATTTCCTCAGGCTACAAGATAGTTTCTCTCTTGGCCACCAAAGAGATTCTTCTCCTCCAGCATACCCGTATCCCCGGTTCGCCGGAAGGCCCTGTTGCGGGTGGTAAGGGATTTGCTGAATCGCAGGTGATTTTACCAGTTCCTGAATCGGAATGCTTCCAGGGATTCTACTCAAATCTGTTTGTGGTTCCCAAGAAGGAAGGGGTACGTCCGATCTTGGACTTGAAAGCCCTCAATCACTTTGTAAAAGTGCAGAGGTTCAGAATGGAATCAGTTCGCTCAGTCGCTGCGCTCCATCAAGGGGACTCCCTGGCGTCCTTAGACATCCAGGATGCCTACCTGCCCATATGCCTTCGGCATCAAAAATGTCTGAGTTTTGCAGTGAGGGAAGCCCATTACCAATTTGTGGCTCTTCCCTTTGGTCTGGCATCATCCCCCCCGAGTCTTTACCAAAGTTCTGGCTCCAGTATTGGCGTTGCTGAGACAAAGTGGGATTGTGATCGTGGGCTACCTAGACAATCTCCTCCTGAGAGCATCTTCTGCCCCATAATTACAGGAGGATGTGGCGATAACCATGCAGACTCTGCAAGAATTTAGGTAGCTGTTGAACCGATCAATCTGCTCGAATTGAGAGCGATCAGGCTGTGTCTCCACACATGGTCGGTGAGTCTTCAAGGGCGTCCAATCAGGATACAGTCGGACAACGCCACGGCTGTGGCGTACGTAAATCACCAAGGGGAAACAAGAAGCGGAGCTGCTGCTTGGCAGGTCGCTCACATACTTTGGTGGGCAGAGCGACACGTACCAGCCCTGATGGCCATTTGCATCCTGGGGGCTGGAGAACTGGCAGGCAGACGATCTGAGTCGACAGATGCTGGACCCAGGAGAATGGACATTGCATCCGGAGACATTCAGGCTGCTGTGCCTGAAGTGGGGAACACCAGATGTCGATCTACTGGCCTCCCGTCTCAATTGGAAGGTGCCAAGATTTGTGTCCAGGACAAGAGATCCGTGGGCAGATGCACTGGTGGCTCCATGGGATCAGTACCAGCTGATCTACTCCTTTCCTCCACTGAAACTGTTGCCACGTCTGCTTTGCAGAGTGGAAGCCGAGGGGATCCCAGTAATACTGGTTGCCCCAGATTGGCCTCAATGTCCTTGGTACGCAGACCTTGGCTGCGTCTGGTGGCAGACACTCCCTGGCGACTGCCGTTGCGAGAGGAACATCACTGGCTTTAACGCCATGGCTGTTGAGAGCCAGGTGTTGAGGAATCGGGGTCTGTCGGAGTCGGTGATTCCAACTATGTTGAGGGCACGGAAATCTTCTCGGAAGAGATACAATCATACCTGAAAGGCCTAAATCTCCATGTGTGATGAGAAAGGATGGCATCCACGATCATTTTCCATATCCAGGATCCTGCTGTTTCTCCAGCAGGGAGTGGACCAGAGATTGGCATTAAGCACCATCAAAGGACAAATCTCAGCCTTAGCTGTCTTTTTCCAACGACTCCTGGCATCGCACTCCTTAGTGAGTACCTTCGTTTAGGGGGTACGACACGTAGTCCCTCCGGTGCATCCACCGTTTCCTCCATGGGATTTGAACCTGGTGTTTTCGGCGCTTCAGAAACCGCTGCTTGAGAATATCGGGGAGATTCCCCTTTTGACTCTTTCCCAGAAAGTGGTCTTTCTAGTGGCCATCACATCGGCCCGGAAGGTTTCGGAAATGGCGGCCTTGTCTTGCAAGTCACCCTATCTGGTTATCCACAGGGATAAGGTGGTGTTGCGTCCGCAACCATCCTTTCTACCGAAGGTGGTCTCGGCTTTTCATATCAATGAGGACATTGTATTACCATCGCTGTGTCCTAAGCCGAAGCACCCCAAGGAGGTGGCCCTTCACGCTCTGGACGTGGTTATGGCCCTGAAGGTGTATTTGGCTGCCACTGCTCCCTTTCGGAAGTCAGACTTGCTGTTTCGGTGGCTGGTCCAAAGAAGGGCATGGCAGTCTCGTCGGCCACCATTTCCAGGCATTGGCTGCCGGTCCACTATCACACCTTTTTTAAGGTAGGATGTATTATGTTTAAGATTATAAGAGGCCTGGCCCCAAGCTATCTCTGCTCTCGTTTTCATAAAACGAGCTCTTGTCAGATCACTCGGATCTACGGGCAGAGATCTCCTCTACATCTCGGTGCCCAAGAAGATCCGGCATGGTGGTCGGGCCTTCTTCATCAGGGTGCCGTACTATGGAATAGCTGTCGAGCTCCAGGAGGCCCCCACTATTTTGGTCTTCCGCAGGTTACTGAAGACTTGGCTTTTCATGAAGGCATTTACTGCCTAGTCTTTTTTTTTTCTACCCTTCTGCCGCTCTGAGCTGCTTCTGATCCCTGGGCCCTCTCTTTCCAGGATCTTTGCTATGCTCCTTGGGGCACTTCGGGGTAAGACCGCGCTATATTAAGATTCCTCTCAACTCAGCTGGGATAGTCCCAGAAAGGTCTTAAATTATGAATCTGTAATGGGTTTCCATTCTCTGGCAAGGTTCAACTGGGGATTAGCGACAATGAATTGACCAGCATACAAATTGCTTTGGCCCACAATAGATCTATAGAGATCATCCGTTTAAAAACAGCGAATAAAAATCAAGTGACGTAAAAATCAACTGTTTCCACCTGAATTCCGGGTTGACCAGTGAATAGGGAAAGTACAGGGTGCTGCAGAAGTGGTGGTCTCCAAATTAGGATTGGCAAATGCAGTGGGAAGGGCACTATGGGTTCAATGGGCCTGTGTTTGTCTTCTTGGTGGCTGCAGGACACTGCTTGCACTAGCCACCGCACCAGCTTGAACTGCACTTATGGAACTCTCCACATACTGCAGTGCTGGATGTACAACCAGGATGTACTGGGCTGCTGGTGCTTGTCGGCTCACCAGAAGGATGAGCGGCACTAGTACTGGCTCTCTGCTCCATATGAGAGCCCTGCAGTTCTTGCACCTCAACAGAATGGGGTTGTGTATGCCTGACCTTGGCAGGGACCGCTACTCTGTTGTCAGAGCTATCTGTCAGGGTGCCGCAGCTGTCTACTGGTTTGTATTCTGAGCCTGAATATGACAGATGGGTAACTTCCTCTTCACTCTCATCTTTTGTACTCAGAAATGTGTAGGCCTCATCACTAGTGTACCTCCAATTGGATATTGTGCCCTCTAAATTTACAGGTGCGACTCACAGGCAAAAAAAGCACCTGGTTCTCAGAACCTGCTTCAATCGCTACCAAAAAAAACTGTTAGCGTTTGTAGGGATCAGGCCTGACTCTGAGAACGTTGCAATTATGTGTTTTGTAAGTGACAGTGATCGATTAATACTGAACTTGTGTGGGCTAGGATGGGCGGAGGGGCTAAACACAGGTGCTAGCAGGTATCTGGGCTGATCCCGCTAACGCTGCGTTTTTGGGACCTCTAAACTACTGGGGACAGTAGTATAGATCAGATCAAAGATATTGATCCGTTCAAACACTATGCCAGTAAGGGAAGTGTATCGTGTGTGGGTGTTAGCACTACTGTCTTAATCTGGCGCTGACACTAAAACCTGTACTGGGGGGGCTATCAGGGGGTTAAATCTTCAACCATATATGGCGGGTACCCTGACACTGTAAAAACCTGACTGTGACTAACTGGTTAACTAGTGGCACCCGTGACACTAAATACAGTGTTTAGAAATAAGATCTGTACACTATATTAGTGACACGGCATGAAAGGGTTAACTGGGGCGATCAAGGGATTAAACCTTTAATAGGGGGGTTAAGGTGGCTACCTGGGCCTACTACTAACTGCCCAAACACTGATTAGTATCACAAATGACACCAGTATCGTATCAGTGAAAAATCTGAAAACTGCACTTGGTGAAGGGATTAACTTGGGGGGTGATCTGGGGTGACAAGTGTGCCTACGTTTACTGGTGTTGGTGTAGTGCAACTCACTGTTAGACACCCTCTCTCCTCTTTCGTTAGAACCGAAAAAGAGTTCCACAAGGGGAGATAACAACATCACTTCCTCCTGCCTGTGTTTACATTCTTCAGGCAGGGAAGGCATTTCATTCGCCAGAACCGATTTAGCAGGTTCAGGCCAGAAAGTCCTTGGCCTGGACCTGAAGACTGATCGGTTCTGTTATTAATCCGATCACCGGATGCACGCTCCCCCGAGCGATGTACAGCTATGGCAATTTGCGAGGCAGTGCCATTTTGCCGCCATTAAATGACAGCGGGTGGTCTTAAAGCGGTTAAACATAATTTCTCCATAATGCTCCCATACTACCGCCTCCTTGAACTTTTTTGGACTAATAATTCCATTTTTAGACAACTACTTTTGGAGGCAAGGTACACCTAGAATCCACCTAGAACAATTAAAAAAATCTAAGAAAACATGGGCATAGCATTCCCCAACCCATGGGTGTACTATTTGGCTGCTCAACTGCAGCACATGTGGGAGAGTATGCTTAAACTTGGGTGTTGAAACTTGGAATCACTTGCTGTTCATTATGCTTTAACACACTAGATCAGCTTCACTCCTGGAAGGTTTACAATCACAATTTGCTAAATCCAACTGTCTTTTCCCCGCATATAGTTTAATGCACAAAATCTGGGGTAAGGTCAAACGCCTGCAAGGGGTAACTGGGTTGACAAAATTTGACCTTTGTTGACACTTATGCTCCTAAGTAGCTTGATTATGGTATCGCACACATGAAACTTATCTTTAGAGCTGGTAAATTGCTATCCTTTCCTTCATTGCAGACTTTGTACATTCTACCACAATCCATGTAGCAGTATGTTTACTGTTTGCCACAGTTGTTTATGAAAAATTATTTATTTTTATATATAAGGGTCCGTTCACACAGGGGCAACACGACTTTCAACACGACTTTTGGAGGCAACTTGGACACGACCTGAACACGACTTTAAGGGCCGGTTCACACAGCGATGCGCGGCGAGGCGTCTCCGACTTACCTCGCCGCGACCTGCGGGGAGCTCAGCGGCGTCTTGCAGAGGACTTCTGTATAGAAGTCAATGCAAGTCGCCCCCGAAGTAGTACAGGAACCTTTTTTCTGAGTCGGAGCGACTCGAGTCGCTCCTCTCAGAACGGTTCCATTGTACTGAATGGGGGCGACTTGCGGGAGCGAGGCGAGGCGAGCCGTGTCGCCTCGCCTCGCTGTGTGAACCGGCCCTAAGTCGCCCCAGGCCAGGCGACTTTTACCGCGGCCAATCAGAGAATGAGCTCTCAAGAGGGAACTCCACGCCAAATGATGAAAAAAATTTGGTGTGGGTTCCCCCTCCGAGAGCATACCAGGCCCTTAGGTCTGGTATGAATATTAAGGGGAACCCCCTACGCCGAAAAAACGGCGTGGGGGTCCCCCCCAGATTCATACCAGACCCTTATCCGAGCACGCTACCTGGCTGGCCAGAAAAGGGGGTGGGGACGAGCGTGCGCCCCCCCCTCCTGAGCCGTACCAGGCCGCGTGCCCTCAACATAGGGGGGTTCTTTGGGGAAGGGGGTGCCGCGCTGCCCCCCCACCCCAAAGCACCTTGTCCCCATGTTGATGAGGACAAGGGCCTCTTCCCGACATCCCTGGCCGTTGGTTGTCGGGGTCTGCGGGCGAGGGGCTTATCGGAATCTGGGAGCCCCCTTTAATAAGGGGGCCCCCCCCCGGATACCGGCCCCCCACCCTATGTGAATGAGTATGGGGTACAATGTACCCCTACCATTTCACCTGTGAAAGTACAAAAAAAAAAACACAACACACAAGATAAAATAGTTTATTGCACAGCTCCGGGGGTCTTCCGTCTTCGGGGGTCTTCTCGCCGGACTCCTCCGCTATCTTCTTGTAGCTCTTTTACTAGCGGAGGAGCCCGGCTTTCTTCCTTGCCGCCGCCCTCTTCCGACTTCGTGGGTCTTGTCCCCCTCTTCGGTTCTTCTGCCGGGCCACCGCGCCTTCTTATAGCTCTTTTACAGGCGGTGGCACGGTCTTCTGTCGCCGCCGCCACCTTCCGTTCTCCTTTTTCTTCTCCTTCTCCTGGAGATGTTGACTCGACGTTCTCTCCGGCCGCAATGCCGGAGACGCGCTGCGCGGAGACTTATATAGGGACAAGGGGCGGGGTCATCGGTTGATGTCACATGGGTTGGTGTCACATGGTGACCCCGCCCCCTTACGATGTCAGTCCCGGAGGATGCTGGGACTGTCGCCATGTGACATCAACCCATGTGACATCAACCGATGACCCCGCCCCTTGTCCCTATATAAGTACGGAAGGCGGCGGCGACAGAAGACCGGGCCACCACCTGTAAAAGAGCTATAAGAAGGCGCAGTGGCCCGGCAGAAGAACCGAAGAGGGGGGACAAGACCCCCGAAGTCGGAAGAAGAGGGCGGCGGCGAGGAAGAAAGCCGGGCTCCTCCGCTAGTAAAAGAGCTACAAGAAGATAGCGGAGGAGTCCGGCGAGAAGACCCCCAAAGACGGAAGACCCCCGGAGCTGTGCAATAAACTATTTTATCTTGTGTGTTGTGTTTTTTTTTTTTTTTTTTACTTTTTTTCACAGGTGAATGGGTAGGGGTACATTGTACCCCATACTCATTCACATAGGGTGGGGGGCCGGTATCCGGGGGGGGGGGCCCTTATTAAAGGGGGCTCCCGGATTCCAATAAGCCCCTCGCCCGCAGACCCAGACAACCAACGGCCAGGGTTGTCGGGGAGAGGCCCTTGTCCTCATCAACATGGGGACAAGGTGCTTTGGGGTGGGGGGGGCCGCGTGGCCCCCCCCCTTCCCCAAGGCACCCCCCCCCCATGTTGAGGGCACGCGGCCTGGTATGGCTCAGGAGGGGGGGGGCGCACGCTCGTCCCCACCCCCTTTCCTGGCCGGCCGTGTAGCGTGCTCGGATAAGGGTCTGGTATGAATCTGGGGGGGACCCCCACGCCGTTTTTTCGGCGTAGGGAGTTCCCCTTGGAATCCATACCAGACCTAAGGGCCTGGTATGCTCTCGGAGGGGGAACCCACGCCAAATTTTTTTCATAAATTTGGCGTGGAGTGCCCTCTTGAGAGCTGATAATTCTGTCAGTCGCCTCCGTATAAACGGAGATCCGACTTGGAGGCGACCTCCATTGAAATCAATGGGTACCGGTCGCCTACAAGTCGGATTCAAGTAGTACAGGAACCTTTTCTGAAGTCGGAGCGACTTCAGTAGTGTGCATTAAGACGGCTCTCATTCACTTACATTGCTTTTTAAATGTTGTCCGACCTGAGGCGACTAGGGGCGACCTGAAGTCGGATCGGAGTTGCCCCTGTGTAAACGGACCCTAATGGTTTTGTATTCAATTTTTAATTAATATCAATTTAAATGAATATGAATTTGTCAGCCTTTATTGGAACCTTTTTTTAGCGCAAGAAAAATGTATCCCTTTGAATTCTATGTATGTCTTCACAGTGGTCCGTTGCGATTCCATTGTGTTATTAACCACTTGACCACTGGGCACTTAAACACCCTTAATAACCAGACCAATTTTCAGCTTTCGGTGCCTTCACATTTTGAATGACAATTTCACAAGTCATGCAACACTGTACCCATATGAAATTTTTGTCTTTTTTTTTTTTCACACAAATAGAGCTTTCTTTTGTTTAATCACCGCTGGATTTTTTTTTTTTTGTGCTATAAAAAAGACCAAAAATTCTGTAATAAAAATAAAAAATGAATTTTTCTATGTTTCTGTTATAAAATTGATCAGATTAGTAATTTTCTCTTCATAAATTTTGACTAAAATGTATACTACTACATATCTTTGGTAAAAATAAGTACAAATTGGTGGATATTTTTTGGTCTTTGTGAAAGATATAGAGTCCACAAGCTATGGTGCCAATATCTGAAAATTGATCACACCTGAAGGACTGATGGCCTATCTCATTTCTTGAGACACTAACGTGCCATAAAAGTCCAAATACCCCCCAAATGACCCCTTTTTGGAAAGAAAGACATTACAAGGTATTTAGTAAGAGGCATGATGAGTTTTTTGAAGTTATAATTTTTTCCCACAATTCTTTGCAAAATCAAGATTTTTTTTTTTCCCCCTTTTTTTTATTTATTTTTTTTTTTTTTCTTTTCACAAAATTGTCATATCAGGTTATTTCTCACACACAGCATATGCATACCACAAATTACACCCCAAAACACATTCTGCTATTACTCCCGAGTATGGCGATACCACATGTGTGAGACATTTACACAGCGTGGCCACATACAGAGGCGGTCGTTGCAACTTTTTATCTTGCACGGTATTTGCGCAGCAATTTTTCAAACGCTTTTTTTTTGGAAAAAAAAAAAAACAGTTTTGTGCTTAAAAAAACAAAACATAACCGTAAAGTTAGCCCAATGTTTTTGCATAATGTGAAAGATTAAGTTGCACTGAGTAAATAGATACCTAACATGTCACTCTTCAAAATTGCACACGCTCGTGGAATGGCACCAAACGTCGCTACTTAAAAATCCCTATAGGCGACGCTATTAATTTTTTTTTTTTACTGGTTACATGTTTTGAGTTAGAGGAAGTCTAGGGCTAGAATTATTGCTCTCGCTCTAAGGTTCGCAGCAATACCTACATGTGTGGTTTGAACACCGTCTTCATATGTGGGCGGGGCTTACATATGCGTTCGCTTCTGCATGCGAGCATATGGGGACGGGAGATTTAAAAAAATAAAATTTTTTTGTTCATATTACTTAATTTTACTTTATTTTAGTTTGACATTTTTTCCCCAAAAATAAATTTTTTTGATCACTTTTATTCCTCTTACAAGGAATGTAAACATCCCTTGTAATAGGAATATGGCATGACAGGTCCTCTTTACAGTGAGATATGGGGTCAATAAGACCCCGCATTTCACCTCTAGGCTGGGAAGCCTGAAATAATAATAAAAAACAATTCTGGCTTTGATCGTATTGGTGAGTCGGTAGAAGCACCGGAAGCTCACCTCCTGTAAGAACGATCAAGCAGCGGAACAGCCGCTATGATTGTTCTTATGGTGTAGGGAATCGCCGGCTGAAAAAGCTGATATCTGAATGATGCCTGTAGCTACAAGCAATCATTCAGATATCCCCACACAAAGTCAAGGACATCATATGACGGCCGGCGGGCGGGCGGGAAGTGGTTAAAATGCATTTTTTTTTTTTTTTTTTTTTTTTAGCACAAGGTTGTCCATTTATACAATATTTCTAACACATAGCATGTACATACCAAAAATGACACCCCAAAATAGATTCTCCTACTCCTCCTCCTGAGTACGGCGATACCACATGTGTGAGATTTCCACAGCCTGGGTATTGCAAGGCATCACATAACATGATGCCAGTTTCTTTACTAGTGATCACTCCGTCTTTTGACGGAGCGATCACGTGGTAAACGGCCTCGACGAGTGGCCGTTTACCGTTATCCATGAGGGTCACTGATGCTCTCGAGTGCATGCCCCATGGGGCGCGCGAGAGCAGAATTCTAGGAGGACATCATATGATGGCCTCTCAGAATTGAGCAACCACCCTGTAGCCATCATTCAGCTATGGGCCGGTTGTTAAGTGGTTAAAAATCTAGCTTGCTGCATTTTTGATCGGTTAAAAATAAACGAACATCTCAGTTCAAATGCACTGAAAACACAACATGTACGCATCTATAACGCATCTGTGATACATTTTTGATGCAGTTTGAGTCACATGACCTATGAAAAGCACAGTAATCCATGGTAAAATCGGGACGAATTCGCAGTGCGTTTTTCGGTGCTGTTATCGGTACCTTTTCTCATGGGCATTTTGACGATTAACACCATTTTCGGCCAAACTGTTTTGGCGGTATGCTTCTCTAGTTCAAATCAAACTTTCTTCTGATTTAAAAAAAAAAAATATATATATATATATATATGTGTGTGTGTATATATATATATATATATATATATATATATATATATATATATATATATATATATATATATATATATATATATATATATATATATATATATATATATATATATATATATAATAGCTTGGTAATCTGAATATGCCATAATATAAATCAAATAAGTACAGCGCACCTAGTCTTCTTGACTCCAGGCTTGATGATAAAAGTGCAGCCAGGTGTCATAACATACTGGGACTCATAAGTATTTGGACAAAAATTCTTCTGTTAATGCTTCTGTCAATGCTTTAGCTTTAAAAACGGCTGTGATGTAATCATTATCCTTGCAGTAATTGCGTACACCATGGGCAATTAAGGGTAGAGTGCGTCAACCTAGCATTAAAATTTTTTGATAAATGAACACAGAGCAACATTCATAGAGGGCGTTTATAGCGTTCCACTGAGCACTGCGCATTACAGCCTGCATTTTAAATCTCGTCATAAAATGCGGGCCTGGGTGTAGAGCCTGCAGTGTCCCACAGTTATCGCTGCTTAGTAGAACTATGGAAGTGGAGTAGAGACCTGTGGTGGTGGGGGTTTTTTTTTTTTTTTTTTTTTTTTTTTACTTTGACATACCATTGTGTGTGTGTGGCTGCAGTGAGGCTATATAGACCACTGCTTTATAACTGGGCCCCCTGGTGTCTTTTGCTGTGTGTGTGTGTGTGTGTGTATATAACATAGAGCTGTAAGGCAAGATGTCTAAGCCTTTGAGAATTGCTTGCTTTCTACCAAGAGTAAAAGAAGCTACTGATTTTTATTTCAGGACAAAACACCAGCAAAGCCTGTAAAAGCATCACCAACCAAACCTACAAAGGGACTAGGCAAAGCAGCTACACCTGCCCAAGCCAATGCTTCAGTAAAAGTCCAGCTTCATTCAGAGATATTGGTGTCGGAGACAGAGAGCGACTCCTCAGACAGTGAAGAGCAGGTAATACATTATACTGTAAATGATTAGCATTGAACAGTAGAATTTAAACTAAGCACAGCTTCACCCTTTTTACATTATCTACCTGTAACTTATTTTGCTGGGCATGCTCATCTGTTTCTAAAGGTTCCAATTTATCATTCTTTGTATACTGTGTCTAATCTCTTATTTGGATAACAAAAATATATTTAGCATATACACAAACGCACACATACTTGAATACGTATTTTAAAGCCGAACCTAGGCAGTTAAAGTGCAGTCATCCATTAAAATAAAAGCACTGTATTTTTAAATAACTGGAATTGTCTTGTTCTTAGTCTACTGTCATGTCCTGTATAGTAGCACTGAGATTAGGCATCACCAGGAGTCAATCAGGCTATTATAATTGCACATATACAGACACTAAATTTGGCTGGCAACAGGAAAGAACAAAGATGACTTTATCAGTGTACTACTGCTCCTTCATTAACCAGTTAGCATGCCAGGCGTGCGTTTGACCATCTGTGCTTCTGCTGCAGTTGACGTCTCTCTTCTAGCTGTACTGTCTAGCCCGGGGTTACTCGGTTTACAAGATTGGCTGCAGAGGAGTTCAACCAATATTTAAAAGATAAATGTGTGCTATATTTTTATTTGACATAAAAAAAAAATGGGATGTTGTGTAAAATCTATATAAAAACCGAATGCTATGATTTACAAATCTCAAACCCTAATTTTATTCACAATAGAAAATCGAAAACATTTCAAAAGTTTAAACTAAGAAAATTTACCATTTTTTAAGAAGAAATAAAATAAAGCAATTTTGAAAATGTTGGCAGCAGCATGTCTCAAATTGCGACAGGACAACAAAGCAGTGTGGTAGTAACAAGGGGGAGCTGCAAGAACGTTTTGCAACCAATTTGGTTAATTGCCAACAGGTTAGTACCATGATTGGGTATAAAAAGCATCTTAAAGAGTTGGGGCATCAGAAGTAAAGATGGGCAGAGGTTCACCAATATGAGAAAAGCCACGTATAAAAATTGTCGAACAATTTCAGAAAAATATTCCTCAACGTAAATTTGCATCAACTTTAAATGCATCATCATTTACAGTACGAAATATCAAAAGTTTTTGAGAATTTGGAGACATGTCTGTTTTCACGGGGGACAAAGCTGACACGGTTCTGTGATGGACATCACTGCATGGACTCGGGGGTACATCCAAAAATCCCTATCTGTGAACACCGTTCGGCGCGCCATCCAAAAATGCAAGATAAACCTGCATCATGCAAAGAAGAAGCCATATCTGCACATGATCCAGAAACGCTGCCACATTCTCTGGGCCAAAGCTCATTTAAAATGGTCTGTTGCAAAGGAGACCCAGGACTTTTGAGCAGTTAGAATCCTATATTTGGCAAGAATGGGACAACATTCCTCTCCCAAAACTCCAGCGACTTGTGGTCTCCACTTCCAGACTGTTAAAAGCAAAGGGAATGCTACACCATGGTAAACATGTCCCTGTCCCATGTTTACCATGGTGTAGATGTGTTGCCATGAATTTCAAAATTACTTAATTTTTTTATTAAACTGGTACATTCTCTCAGTTTAAACATTTTGATGTTTTGTAAATCATTGCATTCTGTTTTCATGTAGATTTTACAGCGTTCCAACTTTTTGGGAATTGGGGTTGTTTTGCTCTTCATGCCAGGAAATTGGTTAGGAATGTTTCTAAGACTTGTTACCTAACTGATTATCCTTAGACTGGCAGTGATCTTGCTTGCGCTGGCTCCTGGAATTGGAAAAGGGATAGTAAATCAGGCATTTTTGAAACATTCTGAAATCTGACCTCACTGTTCATAGTGTTTTTAAGCTTTTTTTTTTTTTCTCACAATATAAATGGGCTTTCTGTCATTTCAGCAGAAAACTCCCTCTGCAATCACTTCAAAAATAGCCATCGCTTCTCCATTCACACTATTGGTTGCTGCCAAGGATGGAATGCCAATTAAAACTGAGCTACCATTACAAGAGACTTCGGAGGAAGAGTCATCAGACAGTGATGAGGAGCCAACTACTAAGGTGTGTTTAAATGGGCCAGAGGAAACCTGTGATTGCTTAAATATGAACAACTGTTCTGAAACCTGCTGGTTAACCTTGCATTAGCACTCAAAAGTGACCCCCCCCCCCCTTTTTGTGTGCATATCTTGGTCAAGCATAATGGACTATTATGCATCGCATAGTAGTCCATTATGTGTCACTTACCTGACACAGGAGCCAGCGATGTCACCACTGTCCCCTGTAGTCCGGCGCATCCATCTTCTCGGTGGGTCTCGCGGCTTCGACGAATGGGAGCGGTGGTGACGTCACTCCCGCGCATGCATACGGGAGCCGCCACCTGTGACATATCGCCGTTGACGGGTGCCGCGCTCAGTGCGCCGCGGTCTACGGCACATGCGCCGTAGACAGCGGTGCCTGTCTTTCGGCAAATATCTCCTAAACCGTGTAGGTTTAGGAGATACTTCTTGGACCTACAGGTAAGCCTTAATCTAGGCTTACCTGTAGGTCAAAGTGTGTTGTAAGGGTTTACAACCACTTTAATGCATCTTGAAAACTGAAATGGTGCTTTCAGCATCTCAGCCGCAAATGCCCTCTTCAGGCACTACAGGCCCTCAGTCTATTGCATGCCTGCTACTTGTCAGAGAGTTGGCTGCTGTGTTCAGCTGAGTTCTTTTTCCCCACGGTGTGATGCTCAGATGACCTTCAACAAAGAGAGCCTACTTTCTGGGTCCTGGTAATCGGCATCCTTTTGAAAAGACCAAATACCTGCAAGATTTGGCCAGATCAGGTTTTGCAGTGTTCCAGTGTTGGTGACTGTCAGTCATCTGTGGGCAAGGTTCTCCAGCTTAAGTCCTCACTACAAAGTCAGAGGGCTGTTTCTCCTTCTCTTTTTTTTTTTTTTTTTTTTTGTGCACACAGCCTTTTTATGCCCCCTTCTGAGTTGTTGCAGGTCTGGTTTAACAGGTCTGTCTCTAAAGTCCCTGGTGAAATACTGTATGACAGTTAAATTCCTGTACTCCTTAATGGATGAGTGAGAAAATAATTTTTATTTTTTGCACTCTCCATAAACTTGTTCTTGGTGTCTTTTATTTTTTTATTTATTTTTTTATTTATTTTTTTGTTACCTATATACACCGTGCAGGCTCTTGTGCCCCACAAAGTGTCTGTATACTGTATATACGCGAGTGTGTGTAATAAATATATATATATATATAATATATATATATATACACATATACACATATACACATATACACATATACACATATACACATATACACACACACACACACACACACACACACACACACACACACACACACACACACACACACACTTTTTTTTTCACCTTCAATAAATGAAATGTATATAAACCATACAACCCAAAAACTTGTAATGCATATACAGTTGTGCTCATAAATTTACATACCCTGGCAGAATTTGATTTCTTGGCCATTTTTCAGAGCATATGAATGCTAACAAAAATATTTTTTTTTTCTCGTGGGTAGTGTTTGGCTGAAGCCATTTATTATCAATCAAGCGTGTTTACTCTTTTTAAATCTCCTAATCACAACAAACTACCCAAATTACCCTGATCAAAAGTTTACATACCCTGATAATTTTGGCCTGATAACATGCACACAAGTTGACACAAGAGTTTGAATGGCTATTAAAGGCAACCATCCTCACCTGTGATCTGTTTGCTTGTAATTAGTGTGTGTATGTATGAAAGGTCCGTTTCTGGATTCCTGACAGACCCTTACGTCTTTCATCCAGTGCTGCACTGATGTTTCTGTATTCTGAGTCATAGGAAAAGCAAAAGAATTGTCAAAGGATCTACAGGAAAAGGTAGTTGAACTGTACAAAACTGGGAAAGGGATATAAAAAGATATCCAAGGAATTGAGAATGCCAATCAGCAGTGTTCAAACTGTAATCAAGACGGGGAAAATGAGGGGTTCTGTTGAAACCAAACCACAGTCAGGTAGACCAA
This sequence comes from Lithobates pipiens, assembly GCF_037356315.1. NCBI lineage: Eukaryota > Metazoa > Chordata > Amphibia > Anura > Ranidae > Lithobates > Lithobates pipiens. Next base: position 438,938,644 of record NW_027507903.1, read on the forward strand.
CTAAAATTTCAGCCACAACTGCCAGGAAAATTAGTTTGGGATGCAAAGAAAAACCCACATATAATTTCAGGTGTGGCTGTTTCAAGATGCGCATTAAGGAGGCACTTGAAGAAAGATGGGCTGCATGGTTGAGTTGCCAGAAGAAAGCCATTACTAAGCAAATGCCACAAGTATCCCACATACAATAGGCCAGACAGCACAGGGACACGACCCAAACCTTCTGGCACAAAGTAATTTGGAGTGATGAGACCAAAATTTGAGCTTTTGGCCACAACCATAAACACTACATTTGGAGAGGAGTCAACAAGGCCTATGATGAAAGGTACACCATTCCTACTGTGAAACACTGAGGCGGATTGCTAATGTTTTGGGGATGTGTGCGCTACAAAGACACAGAAAATTTGGTCAAAATTGATGGCAAGGTGAATGCATTATGTTATCAAAAAATACTGGAGGAACATTTGCATTCATCAGCCAGGAAACTGCGCATGAGACGTACTTGGACATTCCAACATGGCAATGATCCAAAACATAAGGCCAAGTTAACCTGTCATTGGCTACAGCAGAAGAAAGTGAAGGTTCTGGAGTGGCCATCTCAGTCTCTTGACCACAATATCATTGAGCCACTCTGGGTAGATCTCAAACGGGCAGTTCATGCAAGACAGCCCAAGAATTTACAGGAACTGGAGACTTTTTTTGCCAAGAGGAATGGGCAGCTTTACCATTTGAGAATATGAACCTCATCCACAAATACCACAAAAGACTTCAAGCTGTCATTGATGTTAAAGGGGGCAAAATATTGCATTAAGAACTGGGGTATGTAAACTTTTGATCAGGGTCATTTGGGTAGTTTCTGTTGTGATTATGATTTAAAGAGTAAACACAGTTGATTGATAATCAATTGCTTCAGCCAAACACTAACCACGCATGAAAAATGTTTTTGTGTTAACATTCATTTTCTCTGAAAAATGGCCAAGGAATCACAGTCCAAAATGTAATATAATCCCAGAAAAGTGTCCAATAATGTGAAGATTGCAAAATAACGGCACCAAAAGTTTGAAGTCATTCTTCTTAAAAGTGAATGAATTGCAAACTTACCAAAGCGAGTGGCTGCCATTACAACGGCATAA